>NW_020954623.1:3601996-3632213 GCF_900497805.2 Vombatus ursinus | reverse complement strand
GAGAGAGAGGGAGGGAGGGGGAGAGAGAGAGAGGGAGGGAGAGGGAGGGAGAGAGAAAGAAAGGGAGGGAGGGGGAGAGAGAGGACGAGAGAGGGAGAGAGAGGAAGACAGAGACAGAGAGACACACAGAGAAAGAGTGACAGAGAGACAATGAGAGACAAACACAAAGACAGACAAAAATGAAGAAGGCCAGAAAGAGACAGACACAGTTGTATTGCTAGTGATAATTAAGAAAATAAATTTCCTGGGGCAGCTAGGTGGTGCAGTGAATAGAGCTCTGGCCTTGGAGTCAGGAGGACCTGAGTTCAAATCCAGTCTCAGACACTTAACACTTACTAGCTGTGTGACCCTGGGCAAGTCACTTAACCCCGATCGCCTCACCATAAAGAAAAAAAAAAGAAAAAAAAAAAAGAAAAGAAATTTCCTGTGTTTTGCATGACTGCTCGTATTATCTTATTAAATTGCTCACCTTCTCAATGGGTGGGGGGAGAGAAGGAAGTAAGGAAGGAGGGAGAAAATTTGGAACTCAGAAATTAAAAAAAAATGTTAAAATTGTTTTTCCATGTAATTGGGGAAAAATAAAAATATTAATTTTATTTAAAAAGAAAAAAATCTTTCCTTATAGCTTTGTATTTTAACTTTTAAATTATTATATTATGGTTATTATTAATATGTTCAGAGTGTAGTTGGCAAATTCTGAGTATTTCACCTCATATTTTTTAGCAGATAAAAGTGATGGATCTGATGCAGAAGATGAAAGTGAAGACCAAAGTGTGAAAACAAAGAGAAATAAGTAAGTAATGATAGCGACAATAATAATAATTCACCTGTATCTACCATTTTGAAGTTTACACAGTATCAGCCTCTATTCCAATAAAGCCTTTCTCAAGTAGAATTTGGTTTTGGGGAGAAAAAGAAAGCCTTTGTGGGGCTCTGCTGCCTCGTGATAATATGGAGGTGACCCTGGGCCCTTACCATCTGTGCCAGCCAAGCGAAAGCTCTGGCAGGACTTGCCAGCTGAAGTACTTTGCATAGAAGCCAAATGGTGCATTGCACGGCTCTTTTTATTTATTTTTTTAATTTTTTTTGTAATATAAATTTATTTTGCCTCCTTCCCACACCCTCTTTTTATAAAAGGAAAACAAAACTCTTGTAATGAATACGCATAATCAAGCAGAGAAGAGTCTCAATCTGGCCATGTCTGAAAATGCCCATGTGACGCTGCGTCCTGATCCCATGTCCTCTGTTAGGCCTCGCTAACATCAGAGTGCCACTGGGGAGGAAGCAGGAGGATGATTATCGGTATATGTTTGGCTACTCCAATTGCTGCCTACGGTAAGGCGGTGGGGGATACCAGAGCTATCTGCACCGACGTCCTGTTTTCCTACCAGATGGACATTTTTAAGGAGAGCAAGCTGTAGCGGTCCCTAGCACAATGCGCTGTGCACTTTTGAATTACACTTATTGCAATGTGGGGAGGCCTTCAAATGCCAGCTTTGGGCCAAAATGGGGATGGCCTGTCGCTGAGCAGCCCACAGAGCAAGTGGCCATCAGCAGAAGCCTAGGGGCTGCTTTGGGTGGCTGCACCGTGGCAGGAGAGAGAAGCTGGATCATTTGGGTTCAGATGGGTCAAGACAAATGGCAAATTCCCCAGATTTTGTTCAGAAGTAGGGGAGAAGGATGTCACTCTGCTTTAGCCAGGCCCCAGGAAGAGGAGGGTGTGACTGAGGCCCCACTGTCCTGGAAAGGGCACAAGGGGACAGATGCTTCCTTGGCACTTTGATTGGACTCTGGGCCTTGGCTGGGTGGTAGAGTCAGGCCCTATATTCATCTCAGGCCAGGTAAATGAAGAGATTCCCTCAGCCCCCGCATAACAGGAGGAATAATCTTGGTATCTGTCAGGATCTCTACTTGTCTGTCAGTATACCTTCATAACCCTCCTGGGCCTGGTGACCTAGGCCTCTGGGGTGGAGGTGGGGGGTGAACCTTCAAACAAGGATGCAAAGAGATGGAAAGTGGTCCATGACCCACTAGGGAGGTGGGGAGCATAGGATGAAACTCCAGAGCTCGAGATAACTGAAGTCAGGAAAAATACCCCTTGATTTTCAGGACATAATGACAGGGTAGTTATGCTCCTAGTTCTGTCTCTCTCTGTGTTTGTCTGTCTCTGTCTCTGTGCCTGTGTCTGTCTTTGTCTGTCTCTGTCTCTGTCTTCATCTCTCTATGTCTCTTTGTGTGTGTCTCTGTCTGTGTGTCTGTCTCTGTCTCTTTCTGTCTCTGTCTCTCTCTGTCTCCATCTCTGTCTTCATGCCTGTGTCTGTCTCTCTGTCTTTGTCTTTCTCTGTCTCTCTCTGTCTCTGCGTCTGTGTGGGTCTGTGTCTGTCTTTCTCTGTCTCTGTCTCTGTCTCTCTTTGTCTTCATTTCTCTCTGTTTGTCTGTGGTCTTTGTCTCTCTGTCTCTGTCTCTGTGTCCGGCTGCACCCGTGTCTGTGTCTGTCTCCATCTCTCTATCTGTCTATTTGTGTGTCTGTCTCCATCTGTCTCTGTCTCTGCCTCTCTCTGTCTCCATCTCTCTTTATCTCTGTGCCTGTGTCTGTCTCTCTGTCTCTGTCTCTTCCCCCCCCCAAACCCCACCCCTTTTTTATAAGGAGGTATCGGGCAATGTCTCAATTATGAAGCAAATTCAGGCAGGACGCTCTGGACTGACTTATTATCTTACATGCTTTAAATTCTTTTTCTGTGGTAAATAAAAATGGGAACATTGCATTGGATTTGGGAGGATGGGGGACCTAGCCCCCATTGCCAATAGGTCCTGAGCACAAGTTCAATCTCTTTCCTTGTCTGCCCATGGCTTGTGCTTGCTCTGTAAGAGGTGCAATGGTGATGATGCATTTCCCATCCATCCTGTGAGCTTCTGGATGACCTCCTTGGGAGAGAACACTGTAGAATGCCCAGTGGATAACAAGGAATGGGCTGCCACAAGCCACATCCACTTCTGTCCTTCAGGTGAACCTCTGTCTTTGCAGGTACACATGGGCCCAGTTGTTTTTGGTTTTTTTCCTAAACACAACTCCCCAAAACACTTTTGAAATTGATGACTGAAAAACATTCCTTGTATTACCTTAAAAAGCCACCCTACCGAGATGAGGAGAAGTGTGTGTCCTTGGATTCTGTGCCCCAACATTCTGGATGGTCCCGTCAGCACCATAAAGTAGAGATTAGTTTAATTATCAACATGATTTGGGGCCAAAGACACTTTCCCTCATGAGCTTCCTTTAGAGAGAAATACGTCCCAATGACAAGCTTTCAGATAACTAAAATACTTTAAAAATGCTCCACTGGGGCCATGTGGCCATTTTCTTTATTTCCGACCAGTGGGATTTTGCTCATGATCCAGGATCTCACATCTTGCCTCAGAACGGCAGCTTGATGAATTGCCCTATTTCCTGCTTTTTGCGTAATGCCATGTTCTTTCCCGCCAGGGTCTAATGTATGTGCCTTGTTATGGTTCCGAAGTGTTTAAAAATGTGCACTCTCTGTTAAGAACTGGGAATACATTGCCAAGAGTTTCACTTAATTATTTTAGGGATTATTGGTGAAAGGGTTTGGTGCCCACCTGTGATTTTATTGGAATAGGCAGTTCTTGGTAAGGAAATGCCTTCCTCCAGCTGCAGGTAAACAACTCAACCAGAACTTAACAGCCTTAGTGTTGCCCAGAGTACCTTAAGGTTAAATGACTTGCTCAAGGTCTCCTAGGCAACGTGGATCAGAGACAAGCCTTGTGCCCAAATCTTGACTTTAAGGCTGGCTCTCTATGATTCACTACTCTGCCCCTATTGTTCCAAAACTAAAAGCAATCAAAACCACACAATACATCCGAGATGTAAAATGCCAAAAATTATTTTTACTTCTGGACTCCTCACTGAGTGAGCAGATTTGACAGCTGACATGTCCAGAGGTTTCTTAAGAAAACACCGAGACTCTTTAACACCAAAGGGGAGAAATGCCTTTATTCTCAATATTAATCAGTTCTAAGACTTAGAAAATATGAACAATCACATGTTAATGACTTCTCGCTAGTTGTTACAGATTAACTGTAGTGGAAGGCACCATGGCAAATGTCTGTTGGGAACATTGACTATTACAACATCTTATGAACCGTGTGAACCACACATTTTTGTTTGAAATTTAGCAGCCGTTGGGGCAGCGAGGTGGTGCAGTGGATAGAGCACCGGCCCTGGATTCAGGAGGACCTGAGTTCAAATGTGGCCCCAGACACAAAACACTCACTAGCTGTGTGACCCTGGGCGAGTCACTTAACCCCATTGCCTAGCCAAAAGAAAGAAAGAAAGCAATTCAGCAGCTGTCATATAATTAATGAGTTTGGAAGCAAGTATAGTACAAAGTAGAAGACAAATGATGGAACTTGGACTGGAAAACATAAAAATAGTAGGATGCAAATGCACATTGCCACTGTGGGGTGTGGCGGACCAAACTGCATCTAAGACAGAGCATGAAAAGCTGGACTTGGTCACTTGTCTTTTGTTCAGCCTGAGACAAATCACTTTCCTTTACTTACCCTCAATTTCCTTTTTTTTTTTTTTGAGTGGATCCTGACTAGATGACCTTTAAGTTTTCCTTCCAGCTACAGACCTCTGATCCTAGAATCCTATGACCAGATGATATCTAGGCTCATGAAAAGCACATAATCCCATGATCCCACAGGCTGATGCTCCAGCATTGGCCTGTCATCGGGACCCAGAGTATCACTTTCTTCCCTTGTTCAGAAAGTCAGAGATGCCTAGAGGATGAGGAAAGCTTAAATCCGAAGGCATCTTCTACCTTAAAGGAAAAAAGAGATGGATTTATATTGACAGATAATGGTGATCTGGTAAAGGGAAAGCAGGAAAGGGCCTACTCTACACTCCCTAAAATACACTTCAAGGGCTAACAGAACCCTTCAAAGCAGCTGAAGGCCAAGTCTACAAGATCCTCAGAAAGTGGTCAGAGGAATCTCCATATGGAGCTTGATATTTGGCCTTCATGAGTGAGGTGCTTCTTCTCTTGAGGAGAGATTTAGAAGCAGGTTCCAGGAGGGCAGACAATCTGAGTACTCCAATCAAAGTGAATTTTTCTGAAGCTCAGAGCTGGCCAACTTGGACTTGTATTCAACTGAGACATAATTAGAAAGCATTTATGCTTGGATGAATCATAAGAAAGAAGGGCAACATACAATCAAAAAAGACCATGGCCTACATCCTATGACATTTCCATGGATACTTCCATAGTTGCATGTTTTCTCTGTTGTGTCTTGTTTTCAACATCTGTGATTATCCTTCAGAATTTTGGACAGATTCACAACCTTGTTGGGTATGGGTCTTTCATATGCTGATATATAATGAACTTTATTTTCACCTTCTCATCCTGGATGATTTATTGGTCATGAATTTACATGAATCTTGTAAAATGATCTTTGCTGCCCAACACATTGGAACCTTGCCTGTGGTTCTTTTAATATTTCATAGATACCAACAGATGACTTGAACTGTCCATCTGTTATCCTTGACTGTTTTCTTTTTAATACAATTTTCTTTTTTTTATTACAAACCTAACACCCATGAACATTTCAATATCCAGAGAACAGAAAGATGATTTTATATGAAATGTGGGCTTCTATTATATACATTTGTTAAAGCACATATTACATGTAACATGAGAGTAACACAAACTTCCCCATTCATCTATGGCCCCTTCTGAACTTCCTTCAGCTCTTATATGCATCTTATTTTTATTCTTCTCCTTGATAAATGAATAGTCTAACATTTTTTAGCTATTTTTCATTTAAAATACCTTATATATCATATTTACTTATTCTTTATAATTAATAAGGTATAGCCTAACCATCCTCACAACTCAACCTTTCATTTGGATTCCTCAGATTTTATGGTGTTCTATGATCCACAATAATATCATACGTCCAGGAGGACTCTGGCTTTAAACAGATGAGCTTTTGCAGTGATGAGTGGCTTAGGATCAATGAAAATATCGATCAGTTTCCCAGACATGATCTGGCATGTTCTCTTCCTTTTATTGACCTCTAGGACCATTTTCCCCCTCTCTCTACCATGCCTATCCAAGATAAAGATGCTGATGAACATATTATAACATAGTATTGGCTGGCAAGTCCGTCTAGATGTTATGAACTAAATAGCAGCCTTTTTAAGGAACTTGGTTTTCCAATTTGGATAGATTAGCTAGTCTATTTTGTTTGACCATGGGTTTCTTTAAGGAAGGCCTACAATATTCCATACCTAATTTGTATATTGTTATCTGCAAACAGAAATATGTAGTACCTCATTATAGATAGGGTGCCTCTTGTCTACTTGGATATTATTATTGTTGAAGGTAATAATAATAATAACTAACATCGTATAGAACTTTTAGGTTTGAAAAAAAAAGCCTTACATATATATATTTTTTTCATTTGGTCCTCACAACAAGTAGGTGGTGGGGGTAGTATTATTATTATTGTTGTTGTTGTTATAGTTTTGTAGACGGGAAAACTGAGGTTCAGAGGTTAGGACCAGAGTCACATAGCTCACAAATGTCTGAGGCAGGATTTGACCTTCTTGTGTTCCAATCCAAATCCAACATGGTTTCCACTCTGTCATCTCTCTGATTCTGCAGGACATACTCCATGACAATGGCAAAACCCTTTGTGAACATTAGTGTCCTTGCCATGTTTATGGCTTAGTGTGGATTTTTTGGGGAAATGTTTGTGTCATACCGTTTTCAAGGTTATTTACACATGATATGAATGTATATGCAAGGGATACCTTTTGGTTCATATTTTGTGCTATGGAGGCAATTTTTTGTGTGTACATGTATACACGTGTGTATAATGAGTAGATGGACTGAACTGTTTTCTATGCTGTTCATTCAGTTCTGTAACTATGACAATACGATGCTCTACAGAAAATCACTTGTGAAGGCCTGCCTGATTCCCACTTACATTTTCTTCAGATTTAGCCTTGATATAACAGATACAGACCTTTCTCCTAAAGCGGTTAGAGAGGTGAGGGCGTATTGCTCTGCAGTCAGAATCTCATTTTTTTTAAACTGTACCACCTATTTTTTTCAAACTTTAATTTTTTGTTGCTTTCCACTTGACAAAAAGCAATAAGCATAAATAGTCTGCCTGTAGAAGAATCAACAAACGAGAAGACTGCGGATGAGATAGAGGATTGCTGTTGCATACAGCTTATTTTTAAAAATGTTTAAAAATCAATATGTTATTTTCAAAACTGCCCCACTTGTATATTTCTCACTTTTACCACATCTTCTATACATTTATTTTTTTTCCAATGACCCTCTTCTTTTTCAGGTGGAGATGTTTCTATCACTCACCCCTCTTGAACAGCTCAGGATATTTTCATCTGGTTCTATTCTGTTGATTTAGAATCGCCCCCCTTAGAGATGTCTAGAAAAGGGTGTCCAGAATCCCATCGCCACAGTGGGGGCCACAGTATAAAGAGCTTCGTCTTCTGTTTGCTTAGGCTCCTTTTCCTCAGTTTGTCCTGGTAACATGGCATTGAACGTGAGTTCTTCATAGTGATTCCATCAGTCCACAAGTTTTGGCTTGTCGCAAGCAGGATTTAACAAAGGGCAAACTAAAGCAGTCCTCTGGGTGAGACGTCCTTTACTGGCAGGGCATTCAGCCTGGTAATAAAAGGGTCATGTGGTCTGCCTCCATTTGTGCCAAGAAGCCCAGAGTGAGGCCCTCCCCCCCCCCGCCCGTGCCTTTTCAGCCTAAGTGTGTTGTCTTCCTTCTGATTGGCTTCACGGTACATCATTCGTACCTCCCCCAGCAAATGTAAGGCCACCTTGACTGTTGGGCATCCTCCCTATTGCTTCATTGTTGTGGTGGTGGGTGGGGGCAGGACTAATCCTCATGAGAAAGGGTTGATCGAGGGCTGAGGAAGGTGGGATGGCTTTCAGATGTGACTGATTATACCCCTCTCTGATACCCAAGGAATGCTAGCTGCCCCAGGAGATCCAGCTGCCTCGAGCAATCTTGACCAGAAAAGCATAAGCTATCTCAGTCAGGTTTTCGCTGGCTTGGTCTTCCCTTTGTAGGCAAGGTCACCTTAAACTTTGGTAAAGAAAAAGCAAGGTCACAAGAGGTATCCCTTGGGGAGGGCCTTAGCTCAGCCTGGCTTCTGTTTATGGGCCTGCCCGAGCTAGCCAAGGAGCAGATGCTTGGAGGGATTACCTTACTCAGTTATGCCCTTGAGAAACTGCTTGACCTGAGAAGAGGGGTGGGGGGCGGGGGGCGGGGTCTGAGGAAATGGATGGATTCACAGAGAGATGTCAGTCATTAAACTGGGCAATGCAATAGGAATTTTCCTCAGACAGGCCCTACCAAGCTAGTCAGGGTGCAAGACCAGCTGTATGTATTCATCTGAGAATGAGGCTAGGTCTTGCTGGAAAATCTCCGTGGAGCTACAGCCATTCAGAGATGTGTTGTTCGGCCTAGGTGACCCATGGGATTCGTAAAAGCACCACATCACGGCGCCCAGGGCCACGCAAAGCCCTTCTCTTTCTGCAGAGTCCTCCCTAAGATGGATCAGAAGACCCTTCTTACCCATGCCCTTGTCGTGCCCATAATGCTCCAGAATAACCTGCTTCTTTGTAGTCTAGTGGTCACAAGAAATAATCTTAATTATTCTATCTTTTTCTCAAATTTACCCTTTCTATACAATTCATTACTTGAAATGTTCATTTATTCCTCTCTTACGGTTTGAGGTACAAAGTGAAACAATTAAGAAAAATGTGCATTCAAAGGCCAAGAAACATATGGCTGACACATTACTGAAGCTAGGCTACTGTCTTTATATTGCAATCCATGAAGTAGAAAACCCGGGGCGGGGGGCAGGGTGCAACAGGTTAATCTGCACTATCACTCTGTAGGAGTGAGAACTTTGTGGGGGTTTCCTCAGAGTGTTTGTCAGAAAGTGTTTCTTGAGTAAAACACAATTTCTCAACATACACTTTATCTGTTTTGCTATTTCAAGATATAAGGTTATGTCTGAAGGCATTTACACTTTGGGCTTTGTCCTAAGGATTTATCTTCCTATATGACCACATCATGGACCAAGCTGGTCCACCGCTGATTTGTTATTCAAGACACTGAAGTAGAAATGGCAGAGCAGAAGATGTGCAGGGCTTGGCCTCAGGCCAGACCTGGTTTTGAGTTCTTCCTCTGACACTTAAGTGCTCTGTGACCATGTCTGGGCCGTGTGACTCCAGAGGCCAGTTATCCTCATCGGTAAAAGAGACAAAATAAGACCTGCAGAAGCAACATTGCGAAGTTGTTTTGAGGCTAAAATGGGATAGAACGTAAGCTCTTTGGGGACATGGTCTAGCTAACATTTGTGTTTGTGGCCCCAACCTAACATGAAACTTGGAACATAGTGGGTACATAAGGAATGGGTGTTTATTGATCAAGAAAATATATGTAATGTACTTTGTATCCCTGAAAGAGCTACATAAGTTTCAGTTATTGTTATTAAATGGCATTCCCCCACCACTAATAAATGTCCGGGTGATTGTCCTTGTACCGAATGCAGCCACGCCCAATTCTGCAGTTGATCTCATATCCCACCCATGAGTAATTTCCTCCCCAGTAAGATATTGTCAATTCCATTGTTTGTGATGTTGTCCAATGCTTATGACATGCCAGGTCTGAGTCTGTTCTTGAAATATATTCATGATATGCAAATATGAATCTTCTGAGCGAATTCCAAGGCTCCACTCTCTTCTTCTTCTTTGGCATTTAAAAAGATAAATGGATATGAATGTTATGAATGATGAAGCCTATGACCCTAGGTAATGTTGAATGTGAATGTGTGTTTGTAAATATGTGTGTATGCAGACGACGAGCTGGCACCAATTGAGTCCTAGATGCAGATAGAAATTTAGTGATACACACTCCCTTTCCTGCTATTTTTTCCTTCTATTTTTTCCTTCCTTTGGTTGCTCCTTTTCTTTCTTTTTTCCTTTCCTTTCTGGATCAGCAGTTTCATCCATGTAAGTAACTCCACTCAGGGCATCCTCTGTATGGATGCAGATCTACTCCTAATCTCTAATTTATAATTATTGGTTTCCAAGGGGTTAAATGACTTGCCGGGGTCCTGCTGCCGCCAGTGTCAGAAGCAGAACTTGGCCCCAGATCCTCATTACTCCAAGCCAGCTCTGATCTCCACAGTCACTTCGCCATGGTATAGCTAACTCTTGAGCAATCTACATACATACAGGCACGTATATGCACATGTGTGTATTTGTGTGTCTAGCTAGCTAGCTAGCTGCAGTTCATTGTTTCTCTTTTAGAACTAGGAGCAGTCCAGCTTGGAGATACTAAGTGTCTACACAAGATTCAGGGGCCCCTATTATGGGCTGATTAGCTGCCATGCTAATGGGATGTTTGTATTTGAATTAAGGTATATTGAATAGCTGTGTGCTGGTGTCCTGTCTATGAATTTCCTATCACTGAAAACAGCCAATTACTTATTCTTTGGCGTGTAGGGTTGTAGTTGTCCTCTGCATCTTGCACACCCCCTCTGGGCTTTAGCCCCACTTCATTTCCCCTGAAGTCATTCCTTTGGGCTCCTGTGGCCACCCATCACCTTTTCATAACAAAAGTCTGACCTTCAGTTAAGTGACCTTCTGTGAGTGCCCAGGCTGCTTGGTTTGTTCTGGGAGCTCATTCCTGGTGACCTGCTTTGGATTCCTGATTCTTCCACAAGAGCACTAGAAGCAATGTCCCTAAGAAGTCCCATTTCTGCTTTAAAAGCACAACTTCTGGGTGAATTTCTTCATGTCTCTGGTCCCGAAAAGAACCAAGGGCTCAAAACCAAGGGGATTCCCCGTACTCTTGGAACCCAAATCTTTAAATTTGGAGCAAAAGCTCTGCCCTCTAACAGTTGGTGAGAGTAGGGAAAACCCCCCCGAAGATCAAGAACGATTCTCTAACATTGGTGTCACTCTGGGACATACAAAATCAAGGTATTTCCATAAAAATATAGGTTCCCATTGTACTTGGAGGCAGAGAACCTGAGTTTTATCCCTGACTCCCAGTCACTTAACTACTTTATAACCCTGACCAACTCCTTTCCTCTTGCTGAATTTCAGGTTCTTTGTGATTTTGCAGTAAATTTTGCGAAAAGACATATAGACAGAAACAGAGAGACAAAGACAGAGAGAGACAGAGAACAGCTAGGTGATAAAGTGGTAGAGTGCTAGGCCTAGAGTAAAGAAGACCTGAGTTCAAATCTGGCCTCAGACACTTACTGGTTGTGTGACCCTGAGTAAGTCACTTAAATCTGTTTGCCTCAGTTTCCTCATGTGTCAAATGAGCTGGAGAAGGAAACGGCAAACTACTCCAGTATCATTGTTAAAAAAACCCATAAATCAGATACAACTGAACAGCAGCAATACTCTTTCTCTCTCTCTCTCTCCCTCTCTTCCTCTGTATGTATATATACACACACATATATTTGTATTATGTACACACATGTGTAAATATATATATACATATATATGCATATATATTATATATATATATTGTATATATATATAATATATATATATGCACTTCTCCATTTCCAAATGTATCCCTCCTCTTCTTCTACTTAGAAGTCCACGTCTTTTTGTCAAAGAATGATTTTTTTTAAACATCATGGAAAAAGGAATTTCAAGAACATTGACGCACACATCAGATGAGACTAACAGCCCATGGAGTGCTCTGCCCCCATAATAACCACTTTATTTCCATTTGGTTACTGAAGAAATACTGTTGCTGCCTTGTTTGCCTTTTTACCAGGATTTGCTTAATCCAGATGATCTGGAAGCACCCAGCTCCCTCCCCCATTTGGAAATGCTGTGACAGGGAGCTTCCTGCGGCCTGCAGGCCCGAGGGCCTCAAGATCTAGTTAAGAAAACCCAAGGCACCTCCACCCTGGCAGGCTGCATGGGCAGTGTCCTGCAGTCTGGGGGGCCACGTGTGTGAGGGAGCTGGCCTCAGGGGACAGTGATTGTGGCTTCGCCTTCTAGTTGTCAGCTCCTTGTGACTCCAAACACTATGGGACATGCATTTGGTTGGGTTTGGTCCAGACCGGTGATTTCAGTGTTGTGAGCTGCTCCTAAAGAGGGAACTCCCTCTGTCAGCAAAGGACAGTAACTGTTTAGCAACTTTTTAGTCTGAGAGCATTGTCTGAGGCATTGAGTGCCAGAGTCAGGATGTCTCAGAGATGGCTTCCTCAATCTGAAGCAGACCCTGTATGTGCTCTACCAAGCTCCCTCCCTCTCTCTCTGTTCCTTTCCTGTCCCTCCCTGTCTTCTGTCCTTCTCCCTCTCTCTCCCCCCTTTTCTCTTTCCCTCTCCTGGCCATGTATCTTTGTCCTTGTCCCCACCCCTCCCTCTCTTTCTCTCTCTGTTCGTTTGTGCTGGATAGGACTCAGAAAAGTTCTGAGTTCAGCTCTGGGGGATCCAGGGGGAGAGTGGATAAAAGGCAGACTTAAGATACTATGCAAATGGTATTGGTCATGATTAGTGTTCCCTCTGGTTTAAGGAGGCCTTTGCAAAAAGGGACGACTTTCCCCCATGTTTAGATGATCACTTTTAGGCTCTTCATTTTCCCGTCTTCTTTTCATGCTTTGAGATTTCTGTTTCCTTAGTGAGATTGGACTGGCAGGATCCATCCTGCTCCTGGTATGGCTGCCAGCAATACCCAAACCCCTTTGGATTCCCTTTCCAAAACTAGGTTGGCTGGTAGCTGCAGTGCTGAGGATTCCTGAGAGCCTTCTTCCTCCCTCCCTTCCCTGCTGAGGCCCAGAAAATGTTACTTGTGTTGCTGTTGTCATTTCAGGAGCTGCCAACTTCCCTTGGGATCAAAATACTCTTTCTTAAATAGAACTAGATCTCTATGCCAGGGTGTGTGTGTGTGGGGTCTAAAGTAAGCCTCTCGGTCTCCTTATCTCTCTAAATCTAAAGATGCCAAGCCGCTGCTTTTAGAAAATTGGGTCAGTTTTCCAAGAGACTTGATGTAAGTTTGGTTTGGTTTATTTATTTATCTTTTCTTTAGAAGCCTGGGCATAATGAAAGATCATTTCTATAATTCTAATGAGCTCTAAAATGATCAAATATCAAATACTTGAGCAACAGGTATCTCTCACTCTCTGCGTCTATGCTGATGCTAGGGAGGATTCCAAAATAAGCTCTAACAGCCCCCAGCCCTTGGCTCCCAGAGGCGCTAGATTCTCACAAAGACACTCTATGTATCCATGGGGAGATCCAGTGTAACTGCTACATAAATGTCTTGTAGTTGGGGGAAGGAGAAAACTCCTAGAATCTGAGCAATGATCCCAGAACACTTTGTGAAGGATGTTGGAGTTGAGGTTAGTCTGGAAGGGAATAATAAATTCTAAGAGACAGAGGAGGAAGGAGAGGGTGCATGGTTATGGGGGACAAGGAGAGCAAAGTCACAGGAAGGAGAGGTGGAAGGTCACATAGGGGGCTGGAAAGAAGACTGGATTGTTTACACTACAGAGTACAAGAAACAAGGAGAGTACGGCAAAGGTGAAAAGAAAGGTCTAGCAGAGGCATTTCTAAGGCGAGGGACAGGGCTGGACCCATGATTCATAGATATAGGGAGTTTCCTGAGGAGGCTATATCCTCTACCAATTCAAGTAGGTCTTTCTATACCTTCCAATTTCCAAGAGCATTAAGAGGTTAAGTGACTAATCCAAAGTCACATGGGTAAAGGCAGCTCAGTGGCAGTGGCTAGAGCACTAAGCCTGGAATCAGGAATATCAGTATTCAAAACCAGCCTCAGACACTTACTAGCTGTGTGACCCTGTACAAATCACTTAACCTGTCTGCCTCAGTTTCCTCAAGTGTAAAATGAGGTTAATAATAGTACATACTTCTCAGAGTTATTGTGAGGATCAAATGAGATATTTGTAAAGAATTTAGCACAGTGAACATTTAATTGCTTTTTTTCCCCCCTAAACAGAAAGAAAGAAAGAAGGAAGGAAAGAAGAGAGGGAGGGAGGGAGGAAGGAAGGAAGGAAAGAAAGAAAGAAAATAAAGAGAAAGAAAAAAGAAAGAGAATTGTGCTAAGTGCAGGGGTTAGGAAATACAAATCCGAAGTGAGACAGCCCCTGTTCTCTACGAGTTGACATCTGAATAAAGGAAGATCGAACAAAGAAAGGTTCTAGAAGAGGGCATGGCTTGGAGATGGACGGACTCTAGGAAGATCGTGTGTGCATTTGTCAGAGGTCAAACTCGCACCCAGGTCTTGAGTTCCAAGCTTCCCTTTCCATGCGAAGGCCTGCCGCCTCATAGGGGTTAAGAGTCGGTCACATGGACAGTGAGCAGTCACTGGAGGATATTACATAGGGAGGTGAAGAGAGTTGCGCTGCATTTTAGAAATTATAATGTCAAAGGACTTAATAAGGGGAAGTTCACTCCCGCACCTGGATATCCCCCTTAAGAAAAAAGGGCGCATTATTCGGTTTGGGATATTCTGTGTTAGATTTGGGGTTTTTGTTTGTTTGTTTTAATATGGGTTGTGCTATTTTTTTTTTTAAGTCTGTCTCCTCTCCAAGGGAGCTCCTGAGTCCTGCTGAGCCTGGCTTCGCTGTTGTATCGGTCTTGTCCAAATCTTTCTGGGGCGGGCTACTTAGAAATGTCTCGATGCCCAGAGTAGCCATCCTGGCATCTCCAGCTCTGCTACAAAGAGCAGAGCAGACAGGGGAGGGGAGATGCGTCAGAAAAGAAGAGAGGGTCCGTAGCCAAGGAGAGAGAAGCTGAGGGTGGATGGGGCAGCGCCTCCAAGGATGAACAGCGGCTTTGTGAGAGGGCGAAGGGACCTCAAGGTTTAGGATTTACAAGTAATGCCCGGCACTAAGTCACACAAACGCCGGGATGTTCACTATTTATTGACTGAACTTAAACTGAGATTGGGAGGCCAAAGCACTGGAGGGCCAAAAGCAGCTTTGCATCTGAAAGCCAAGGCTGGACTCATCACGCTCTGTGTTGCCTGCTTGGTTCTCTTTTGTGGAGTTTATTTCCATTCCCATTCAGCCATCTTTCTTTCTCTCACACACTTTGCTGATGGATTGAAGGGCTAAGGTCTGAGGTTCTGAGGACCCCGGCCCCGAAGCGTCCATTTCACAAGGGCCGTGGCACTTGTGCCGCTCAAAGAAATAAACAACAAAATGAAAAACGACCTAAATATAAATCCAAGCACCAGCTGGTGGCGGCTACGCTAACTGTCGGCTCTGCATGGAGAAGGACTCCAGGACATTCCCTGACACCTGCTGTTAGAGCTCTTATCTTCGAATTGTTCCTCCAGTTCCTATGTCCTGGTGCTGAGAAGTAAGAGGATCTTGTGGACACAAAAATCAATCTTACATGAAATGTCCTTCTGGCGGAAGCCCCAAGGGGTGATTATGTCAGCTGTGCTGTGAAGCTTCGGAGCCCTCGCACTGGCCAGAGCCAGACTTGAATCCTCTTTTGCTGGCCATGGAATGGAATTGGATGATCTCTATCACAAATTGGATGTTTCCAACATGTCTTTGGGACTTCAGAGCCTAAGGTGATTCAGGAGACAGATGCTTTGCCACCAACATATAAGGAACAGCTTTGGGATCTCTGTGTTGTGTTTACAGACCTCACAGATACCTGTGAGCATAATTCCTGTCACCTGCCTGGATAAGTCCATCCAAGTACCTGCTCCAAGATGGTCAGGGACAACCCAAGGACATTCTGGGCCTCGATGTTTGGCTGTCATGGGAAATAGAGCCTTCCTGGGTTCATAACCCACATCTCAAGGAGTCCAGGAGGAATATTGAATAAGGAGAACTTAGGTATTATAGGGACATCAGATCTTGACCTGGAAAGGACCTCAGGCGTTGTCTAGGCCTTAGATTTATAAATAGAGAAGACCAGTGGTTTGCCCAAATCACTCAGTGTACACGTAGCAGAGGAATGGTATCATTCTCCTATCCAATAAAACAACAGTAGGCCAACTGGTAAAAGGACACATGCTTATGCACCTGAAAACTCCTTCTCCCAAGATGGCAGTGTGCACAGTGTCAGGTCCATGGAGGGGGAACATGCCATTGGCCCAGCATAAGGGCAAAATCATGGGGAGAGCCCTCCTCGAGCATTCCGATGGTCCATGAGGTATTCCTAGATGACCATTGATGAAAACCAGTGTGAGTTCCTAGTAGGATGATGAGAGAGGACAGACATTGCTAACTAGGGCTCTTGGCGGAATGTTGATTCCATTTCTGTGAACTGTTCCCAGAGGGCAGAATGAGGAAGGATTCGGGGGCCCAACCATGAGAAGATCAGGGGTATCCTTGAGGTGAGAGGGAAGTTCAATGAACTGTTTCAAGCCCCTTCCTAATATCCTTGGAGGGATTTCATTCCAGGGGCAATCAGCTTTAAGAATTCTCTGAGCAGTGTTGAAAGAGTTAAGTAATGGCCTGCTGTCCTTGGATGCGCAGCTACATGGCATAGTGGATAGAGTGCCAAACCTGGAGTCAGGAGACCTGAGTTCAAATGTGGCCCCAGACACTTAGTACTAGCAGTGTGACCCTGGGCAAGTTACTTCAACCTGCTCAATTCAGTTTCCTTATCTATAAAATGAGCTGGAGAAGGAAATGGCAAACCACTCTAGGATCTTTGCCAAGAAAACCTCCAATGGAGTCACAAAGGGTCAGACACAACTAAAACAACTGAAAAACAACTGTCCTTGAACCCTTCTAGCATTTTCCCTTACCTGCCATAAGTAGAATATTTGAATGAGTGTGTAGACATTAAATGCCAAGAATTGAGTTAAGAACTAGGCATTTAAATGTCAAGAGTGAAGCATTCCCTGACCTCAAGAAGTTTCTATTCAAATAAGGGAGTCAGCAGACACACACACACACACACATACACACACACACACACACACACACACACACACCCCTACACACAGGGGCAGAGGGGACTAGTGGCCAGGGAGGGAAGTGTCAGTCTCTAGAGTCACTGAGCTAAAAAGCTGATGATGCATGTAACGTGCCATTCTCAGAATTCATGGCGTTATCGATCTAATGACTGTGCCCACTAGCACAGGTTGTCAGAGTAGAAGAGTTGTATGCACAGGCAGATGGTGAGATGGCCTCACTGGATGGGAGGTCATGTTTCAGCACGGTCTGCTCACCAGGGCCAGTCAGCAGTTCCAAGGGGCCAAGGGAATTAATTTGTATTCATTCAGTCACTGCTCAATTAGATGGAATGGTGGATAGGGGTGGGGAAGTGGCCAGAACCTTGCTGAGAGTCCCCTCCCCTTTCCCTCTCAGCAACAGAGACAAATTGCTTTTGCCTGGACCATGTCAAGCTTGACACCCAAGACGCCGTGAATCTCTGGAGCATGTTTCCAAGGGCAGGCTCATGATCCAATTCTGGGGTTGCCATCAGGCTAGGAGATCTGCAGCCTTTTTTTTTAATTCCTGAAGAATTGAATATTATGTCCCACACCAGATATCCTATAACACAAGGTTGAGAAAGCTTGAGAAAGAGAGGCTGAGCTCTGTCCATTGATGGAACCAAATAAAACCTTCCACCGGATCTCACAGGGCAGTGGGACAGCCTAGGCAAGGCTGGAAATGCTAACCCAACCCAACCTGACGGAGCATCAAAGGAGCTGACGAGGGAATTCGCTGTTTCCATTCTCGGTGCCTAAATAAATGCACAGACAGCAGAAAGCTACAGGCTTGCTCCCGGAGGGACACAAGGATGCTCGCCCCAATAACCCAGCGTGTAACCTCTCTACTAGCACAAAGAAGCCACTTGAGATTTCATGGAATTCTGAACTAGTCACGTTGCTGAAGCTCCCTGAGCCCACATCCCTTGTTTGTAAGAAACTGGTCCAGGGATGAGGAGCAAATTGGTAAGGTCACCCAAGTATTTTACAGGGACTCAAAGAGAAATGGACAGTCATGATTCAGAAGGGAAGAAGGGAAGGGAACAACCATTTATTAAGCACCTACTGTGTGCCAGGTCCTGTGCCCTCATTTGATCAATTCACATGAACTCCGTGACTTCACAAAGGTTGTGAAGCGCGTCTGAACGAGGAGAGCCTGCTCCTGGTCCAAGATTCAAGTTTAATAAAGAAACCGACAGACCCCGTGATATGTGATCTTCAAATCAGAGTCACACTGAGTGGATTGTCAATCATAGAAGGATGCTGTGACTCCAAGATAAGGCCCAAGCATGCCACAATAGAAAACGAGACATGAAACTCGTAAACAAAAGAAAGAAATCTGTAAAAAAGAATGTGATCTCCCCGAGGAAGCCTGGATTCAGCCCATTCACCACGATAGGGGAGAATCGTGATGTTCTCTAGAGACATGGCAGACCTTGTACCCTCGACATGGATAGGCCCATCAAGGCACTTCCCATGAGCTACTGATGCCTTGTGATGGGTCCCCTGGGCCATCCTTATTCTACTGATGCCCCTGGAATGATTCAGGATGGGGCAGGCCATGGAGAAGCTGCATGGTGGGCAATCAGGCAAGTCACATCACCTCTCAGGTCACAAGGGACTTAATTTTTAAAATGAGCCCAATGTTATCATACTGCATGCTTTCCAGGGGGCAGGGGATGATGGGCTGTGACGGGCATGGTTTTCAAATCTTGAAATTCTTGAAAAATATCAATCAGCGGTGGGATGTCATTGTTTACTCTTCTCATCTTATATTTGATAAAATTAAGAAAGTAATAGATAGTGAGGTGAATAGAATATTTATTAAGTGCTTACTATGTGCCAGGTACTGTACAGTTCTTGCCCTCAAGTAGCTTACATTCTAATGGTATGAAATGGAAATGAAAAGGAAGATTGAAAAGTGAGTCAGGAAGTAATGCAGAGATTCTTAGGCTGAGCTGAGTGGGAGGGAGAATGTCTGCTCTAGATGCCTCCTCAATGGAAGGTCAGTGATTGACTCACCAATCAAAGACAAATGTCCATTGCTGCAGAAGCTGAGAAGTAGGCCACAAGTCAGATGCTGAGCTGGCTTGGAGCAGGGGGACAAGACACTCTGCTTCCATCTTCTGTGTTTGGTGGTCACTAAACTATTGTGATGGTAGATCTAGTGCTTGAGGTTTGTAGGTGAATGAAAGGATCAGAAATGTAGGTAAAAGTCATCCCTCTCATATTCACATGGAATCCCCACTTTAACATAGCTAACAAAAGAGTATTACTCTCTATTTGAAGACCTCCAAGGAAGGTTATTCTTGTCCAAGCAGAGGACATCTTTATATTCATCCTCTGGTCTTGTTTTTCTCTTCTGTGTGTGTGTGTGTGTGTGTGTGTGTGTGTGTGTATATATGTATATATGTATATATGTATATATATGTATATATGTGTATATATATATATATATATATTTATAGGTTGTTTAGTGAATCTCCTACATAAGTCTCTATAGATGAGATCCATTTTTCTTCCTCATTGTGATTGTTTCCTGTGTGTCTTCAGAATTTCATTCTTGAGAATCTCCCATCCAGAACCTCCCATTTGCTGAGACAAATGGGACTTGGTATGTCTCTAATTGTAGAAGAAGGTTTTGTCTATTTGTTTCAGGACCAAAAACCTAAATCAGCTTCTTTGCAACTCTCTCTGTGCCACCCCCACCCCACCCCCACCCAAGTTTTGGACTGGCAGAAGGAGTATATATAATGGCCCATTCAATATTGAACATGGCTTCTATGTCCCTACTGAGTCTACTCTGAGCCATGCGAAACACGCCCAGTTTCTTAAACCTATTCACTATATTATTGAATCAAGCTCCTCAACCATCCTGGCTGCTCTCCTCTGGACAGTCTCCAACCTGTCAATGTCCTTCTGAAATGACTGTCAACAGAAATGAACACAATATTCCAGATGAGGTCTATGAGGGCAGAGAACAGTGGGTCATCATGGCCCCGTTCCTCAAAGCTCTGCCTCTCTTGTTGGAGCCCTAATTTTTCACTTTGTTTTTGTTTCTGTGATGTAATGCTGACTGATCTTGACCTTACAGTCTACTGAAACTCCTTAGATTTTTTTTTCAGAAATACTGCTGTCTAACCAAAATACTGCTGTCTAACCACTTCTCCTACATTTTGTACTTCTGAAGTTATTTTGTTATGCTCAAGTAAATTTTTCCCCATTGAATTCCATCTCATTAGGTTCAGCCCAATGTCCTAGCCTGTCGCCTTTTATACCTGCCTTCCAGCTTGGCACCACTTAAAAATTCAAAAATACCATCTATGATCTTATGGAACCCACTGATAAAAATGCAAAACAGCCAAGCCCAAGTAGAGATTCCGGGTAATGCTCCTGAAGCCGTCTTCTCATATTGATATTCAGTCATTAATCACAGCTGCTTGAATCTGACCATCTAACCACCTAGTTGTATTAATGTCAAATCCATATATCTTCATCTTTTCCACAAAAGGATCATGAGATATTTTGGAAAAGCTTTATAAAAAATCTGGGTCAATGATATCCACAGCATTGTCATCTACTAGTTTAGTAATCTTGTCCAAAAATAAAATGAGGTTAGGCTGTGATGATCTGTTTTTGATAAGGCCCTGCTAGACCTCTGTTATCTCTGTTTCTTTTCCCTGATGATCCCCAAAGTTCTAGATATTTCTTAAACCTCCATTCTAGATCTTACTCAAGAATTGAAATCAAGTCAACTAGATTGTGATTCACAGATTCTACTCTCTTCTCTTCTCTTCTCTTCTCTTCTCTTCTCTTCTCTTCTCTTCTCTTCTCTTCTCTTCTTTCTCTATCCCTCTCTCCTCACTCTCTCTCTCTCTCTTTCTCTGATATTTGCCTTGCTCTAACCTGGTGGCACTGCTCCCTGTACTCATGATCTTTCAAAAATCCTTAACTTTATGTGTTGTTATTGTTCAGTCATTTATTTGTGTCTGACTCTTCATGACCCTATGGGCCATAGCACACTAGGTCCTTTCGCCCTCCACTGTCACTAAAAGTTTGTCCAAGCTCATGTTCATTGTTTCCATGACACTCTCTACCCATTTCATTCTCTTCTGCCCCCTTCTCTTCTCACCTTCAATCTTTCCCAACATCAGGTCTTTTCCAATGCATCCTGTCTTCTCATTATGTGGCCAAAGTGCTTAAGCTTCAGCTTCAGTATTTGACCTTCCAATGAACAACTGATTTCTTTAAGTATTGACTGATTTGATTTCCCTGCTGTCCAAGGGACTTTCAAAAGTTTTCTCCAGCCCCACAATTCAAAAGCATTGCTTCTGCACTACTCAGCTTTCCTTACATTCCAACTCTCACAGCCATACATTCATTGCTGCTGGAAAAACCATAGCTTTACCTATATGGACCTTTGTTGGCTACGTGACACCTCTGCTTTTTGGTGTGCTGTCCAGATTTACCATAGCTTTTCTTCCAGGGAGCCAATGTCTTTTAATTTCATGGATGCAGTCATCGTCTGGAGTGATCTTTGAGCCCAAAAATCTGACATTGCTTCCATTTCTCCTCCCTCTGTTTGCCAACTGGTCTTGGGACCAGTTGCCAAGATTTTAGATTGTATTTTGTTTCTTTCTTCATTTTTTTTTATTTGTTTGTTTGTTTGATGTTAAGCTTCAAGCCAACTTTTACACTTTCCTCTTTCAGCCTCATCAAGACTTGACAAACATGGAAATATGGTTTGTGTGACTGAACATGTAAAACCTATATAAAATTCCTTGCTGTCTCAGGGAGGGGGGAGGGGAGAGAGAATTTATAATTCTTTTTTTTTTAAAAAGAATGTTAAAAAATGTTTTTATGTGCTATTGGAAAAAATAAAATATCAATGTAAAAAAAATCCTTGACTTTATTTTGGCAACCATTCATCCTGCCAATTCTTTTTTCTTTTGGTCTTTCCCTTCTTCTCAAAAGTAATTCCTTTCAGCCACCGGATTTCAATCCACCAGGGACAGCAAGGTGCTTCCTTTCTCTCTCCTCACACATCATACATAGCAAATCTCTTGGCTGATTTTGTCCTGTCAGTTCCCATTCTCCTGGTCAGAGACAGTCAAAGCACAGTAACACTTGAGCCCCAATCCTGCCTTTTTTTTTTTTCTGTTGTCATCAGTCCATCTACCCTGAGTCAAAGCTCCTCTCCCTTCTGGGTTTGGCTCTTTCTCTTACCGTGCTCTTTTTCACAACCAGGACTGGCTTTCTTCAGCTCCTTTGCACCTCAGCATTCCAAGATCTTCTTGCCATAGGCTGCTGCATCCTTCTGTTCATTCTCTGCTGCCTCGTCTTGCTTTCATCTTCTGTATTTTTAAGGTAGGCTGTTTGCTGAACTTGTTCTCCATTCACACTTGTCTCTTCAGATGATGACCATTTTTCTTCCTCATCATAATTGTGTCCCTCCGTGTCTTCAGCATCTTTTTCCTGAGCATCTCTCATCCTTCCTGACCTGTTTTTCTGCAGTTTAGTCCACTGTGTCCTGCCCATCTTTCCTCTGAGTCCTTTGAAACTGTGTCCTCAGCATCCTCCCAGAGGACTGAGTCCAAATTTCCTGTCCTCTGTCATGCACACACTAAGACTACAAGGTGCTGAGTTTCTTTGAGAAAGGGAAGTTCCTCCCCTGGGGCTCCCTGTACCAAAACCCATCAATGGGCCATTCCCTACCCAGGCTCTCTGATCCTAAAAGAGAGGAGGGAGTGGTCATTTCTTCCCAAGGTTCCCATCATTTCTGCTCTTTCTAGTTGCTGAGAATTGGATTCAGGGCATCATTTAGCTTTATTGGTCACTCCACATTTTAACATATGAAATTATGACCATAAGTTATTATACTCTTGGCAGAAAGAGTGCTCTAGCCAATTCTAGGGAGCTGAAATTTCCCAAAGAATAGAGACGGACAGACAGAGACAGAGAGACAGACAGACACACACACACACACACACAGATACAGAGAAAGACAGAGAGAGAGAGAGACAGAGAGAGAAAAGAAAAAGAGAAGTGAAGGAGGAGAGGTAGAGGAGGGTGATGAGGAGGAAGTAAGGAAAGAAGGAAGGGATAAAGGAAGGAAGGAAGGGAGGAAGGGAGAAAGGAAGGAAGGAAGGAAGGAAGGAAGGAAGGAAGGAAGGAAGGAAGAGAAAAGAAAGAAAAGATAACATAGTTTCATTGAAATGCTCTTCTATACATTGCCTGGCAGGGATTAGCCCACAAGCCCTGGCAGTCAGTGGAAGAACTAGGCCAGCAGGCAGTGCAGGGAGCTCCCAGGTGGCCTCCATCTCCTTCAGGGGAGACCGTGTGGGAGCCATAAGCAGAAGGGAAGGCCTTTCTCCCAGGACCCAGGGACTCTGAAGAGCTGCTCTGCTCCTGGCCTCTTCCTTCTCCCCAGTTCTAAATGAACTCATATTAGCCATTGGGAGCTGCCTGATCCTCTGCAAGGAGTGTTTTGTTGAATAAGCTGTAAAAGGGAGTCATTGGTGAACTTTTAAAATGTTCCTACTTCTCTTCCTTCTACATTGCATCTGTGCTCAGCGTTGTTTCTACATGTTTTGTAATAAATTTCATTAGTTAAAAATAGAAGTCTTAATCACGCCCTTTGGAACACAACGTAAATGGAATTGCACCTGGAGTTTTCCTTTTCGGCATTTCATGTGAGTGTGAGAGAGGTGGGCTGGTCTCCTGGAAGGACTGATGGCAGAACAAGACGTCCTTCTGGTCAGAGCCAACATCTTCCTTTAATTTAGCACGTTTAAAAATGGCCAAGGGTGTCCATGTGGCAATCCTGATGAGTAAGGAGTCCCTGGAAAGGGATCGTGGGGTTGCGTTGGCTGTCACTCAGGCAGGCCCTGCCATGATTAGCAGTCACCTGCATGAGTAAGCGGAGCCCAGGAGCCCAGAGGCCCATTGACCAACAGCGTGACCGGAGTAGGCTGCTTTTCCCTTGCTGGGCCTCAGTTTTCCTTTTTTTAGGTCTTCCTTTACTATTTGAAATGAGGGGATATTTGAAGAAGCCTTTGGCTTCCTCCTTTATTTGCAGAGGTAGGGACTGAGTATGGAAACACCTTGTAGACTGTCAGGATTCATTGATGCACTGTTGGATTTGAGAAACTCCTTTTTTTCTCCCTGTGTGTATGCGTGTGTGTATGTGTGTGTGTGTGTGTTTGTGTGTATGTGTGTGTGTGTGTGTTTAAAGTTTTTTTTTTTTCCCTAATCAGATACGACCCACTGGGGAGAGTGAAAATATATTTTAATTTATGATGCAAACATAGCCATACATATATGTACACATATACATGTGCACACCCACACACGTATATGTAAATATACATAGACTATGCACATGCTTGTTTGTACACACATATGTAGGCACGGATGTGTGTGTATTCTGCATGGCCCCAAAGTTCCCAAAAGCAATGGAGAAAAGATACAAAGAGTCCAATTGGGTCTGAGTATGAGGCAGATTTTTAGGGTGGGGGTGGGGGTGGAATTCTAACAAATAGAGCCGGTCAGCAGTGCAATAGGGCAGCTAATAGAGCGCCAGGTCTACTACCCCTACCCCTGTCCATTGGAGACTTTTAAGAAAAGGTTGGGTGGCAATTCATTAGCTGCATGGTAGGAGCAGGACAGGATGGTGGGGTTCATAGAGTATGAGGCTTGGACTTAGGATGATCTGGTTTCAATTCCTTCTCCTGACCCATATGAGCTCATGCCCCGGGACAAGCCCTTTACCTTTTCTGAAACTCCATTGTCTCATATAGACAAAGAGGGCGTTGGACAGAAGGTGGTGATGCCTTGATTGTCTATAAAGCATTGGCTAGAACTTGTGGTCCCCTCTGGCTCTGGAATTCATTGATTCTGTAGTTTGTGTTTCAAACCGTCACTTCTACATGAATCCATTCAATGGCTCAGCATTCCAATGCCATGTTGGCCATCCTGAAGTGGCAAAGCGCTGACCCAGTCTGCAGGCCTTGGTTACATGGTCCCGCCATTCTGAGATTTGTCATTATCAGCTTGTAAATAACCTTCAGTAAAAGACTGAACCGGGGAAACTCTGTTTGACTGGTGACTACATTCATAACCTCTTCTCCTTGTTGCACTATTTCTAGAATTCCTAGAATTCACTAGAAATAAACTTTACAGCATGAAAGTCTTCTTATTATCACATGGTCATAGGTTCAGCTCCTTCTTTTGAATCAATTCAGTCTAATGATAAATTAAAAATAGCTCTTTGTCTTGCCCTTTTAGTGGTTATCATAGCTGAATAATGGAATGTGCAATTTATTTTTAATAGTTTGTTTAAAAATAGACATCTTCATTTTTAGAGTAGATGGCATTAAAAATAAAGCAGGAGGGGAAGTTCATAGCTGATGACATCATGTATTCAGGCCATTGCGATGGGATGTCAATGCAATGGAGCTTCCCTGCAGGCCCTTAGGCCCAGGGACCAACGCCTTCTCCTTTCTTGACAGTACCTCACCACACTCAGCCCAAGCTGCTGACTGACTCAGCCTGCCTCAGTCTCTTCTGAGAATATTCGAACATCTGTATCATCAACAGCAACGGCATTGTCTGTGCCTCTTCTGCTCGTTTATAGCCCTTAGGGACGAATGACTTTATATACAGGGGTTCTGTGTTTCCATATGAATCCATTGAGGCGTGGCCTTCTCTGGGGAGGAGAGGCCTTACAGCTAGTCGTTGGTAAGGTCTTTTTTAGGTCTCTCTTGAGAGTTAATATTGTCCGTGGCAGATCCCATTACTTTCACAACTTTCTCCTGTCCCTTAAATCATGCAACATAACAGAGTCCACAGAGAGCAGCCACCTGTGAACCCCTGGCTTTGTTCTTTCTATCAAGACAGCCTTGATCTTCACTGGACAATGATCTTCATTCAGTAGACAGGGAAACAGTATTCTCCTTGAAGTGCATTTAGGGGAAATGAGTCCATGAGCGAAAACTTAGTGTTGACTTCGGAGCTTTCAGTTTCAAACCAAGGAGCAGTAAAGGGGAAATCCTGGGTCCCCCCCCCATCAACTTGTTAGTCCTTGTCAGATGTGGCTGACCCGGGGGGATCATAGGTTACCGTCACTCCTGGGCCCTGATGCTATAATTGCCCAATGCTTTCAGTAAATTAACCCAAAAGCAGTCGTTAAGCAGCTACTCTCTCACAGGCCCTGCGCTAAGTGTTGGGAATACAAGAACAAAAGAAGAATAATCCCGTACCATGTCATACCTTGACCCCAATGTAGAGGCGTCATTTTGGGCCTCTTTGAACATGAAGGACAATGGCCAGTTACTAAGGAGTGAATCTGGACAGATTGGGTAGTGAGGAGAGTGAAGTCAGAGGTGCTGTTGTGGTCTGAGAAAGTGTTAAGGGTGGAGGAAACGGAGCTCATGACGAGGATGAAGAATAGGCCTGGGAGGAATGAGGCAGAGGGAGTTATGGGAGATTGTGGACAGGCAGCAGAACGTCCAGATTCTTGGTGAGGGAAGTGTTGATGCCCTTGAGATTATGGCCACTTCTGTGTGGAGCTGATGAAGAATTATCTGACTTAGCTAACCAACTACTGGAGAATTGTGTGTTTGCTTTAAAACAAAAATACAGTCTTCAAAGAAGCTGGCCATTTTATAGGGCTATTGTAATAGATTGCTCCCTTCACCCATTGTAACCAGTGATTTCCCTCCCGAATCCGAGCAAATAAGCTGTGCATTTCTTGTGTCTTTAAAGACTCGAAAGTCCTCAGAACATTGAGCTAGAGAAGATTGAAAAGGAAGATCAAGCCCAGAACACTCCTCCACCTCTTCCTCCACATCAGATCCTCCTTCCATTAGAAGAGCGAGCTACCCACTTCCGAGACATGCTTCTGGAAAGAGGGGTAAGTGAATTCTGCCTCAGTGGAATGTGAATAAGTGCTATGTCGTATCTCTCTTCAGGAAGTCACTAATGGAATACTTCCTCTTGAATTCCTAGAATTGGTTTTCCCTTTTCAGCAAATATGTATTAGCTACTTTAGAGAAGTAACATTAAAGAGTAGGCAGAGTGCTGCACCACAGTCCAGAGAGACCTGGGTTCAAATCCTGCCTCGGACACTGAGTAGCTACGTGGCACAAGATATGTTCATCCACTGTTCTTTGGTTGCCTTCAGTTATTTAAATAGTCAACTTGCGGAGAAGGGGTTAGCCTTGTTCTCCTGGCCCCTGGGAATAAGAACTTGGAGCAACGAGCTAAAGTTCCAAAGAGATCGATTTAAGCTTTAGGTCAGGAAAAACTCCCATGAGTCAGAGTGGAATGGGCTGCCTGATGGGTACATGTCCCCATGCCCCACCCCCACTGGAGACCTTGAAGCCAAGACCAGATATCTATTTGTCAGATTTAGCTTGGCCTACATGATCTCCGGGGTCCCTTTTACCCTTAAACTGTACTTTTGTAATACTTACTTGAGCCTCAACTTTCACATCTTCAAAATGGTGATGATAGTTACAAGATTATGGACAGGATTACCCTGCTTGGTCCTGGATATACAATGATGAAAAACAAAGCGTACCTTTCTGTCAATGAGTTTGTGTTGTGCATGAGAGAAATGTTGCAGACACACACATATGAATGACACAATGAAGCAAGTGCAGGAGGATCAGAGTGGGTGCAACGAGAAATCTAACGAGGAGGAGAACACCCTGGGCCATGCAGGTGAGGATGATCGCCCTCATGGAGAGGAGGGGGATACCTGAAATTTCTAGAATTTCAGCGGGATGGGAGAGGCTCAATACTTTGATATGGATTGGGGAAACTGGCCATGCAAACGGAATGGGGTGATTGAGTCCCAAACAGCCATCAAATCGTGTGTTTATCCTGCTTAGTTTGCCCACTTCTAGCTTGTAAACTGTATGCTGCTGTGGCAGTGTGGGCAAGAACACAAATTTCGTCAGTTAGGAAGTAGGCTACCAAGAAAGGAGTGGCCCCATATTCCCATGGGAAATAATAAAACCTCCCGTTTCGAGGACAGGTTCATTCTAAGGGGCGCTCCTGAATCTGCAGAGAGGACACGTGGGTTCTGGGAGGCAGAGTGCAAAGGGGCCAGCACAGTAGTGTGTTGTGCCCACGTTCTGTTGTGACTAGCTTTGTGACCCAGACCAAGCCTCCTTTCCGGGATGCAGTTTCCCCACCTTTAAAATCAAGGGGATGGACAAGATAATTCCTGAGGAGCTTTCTAATTCTAGCAGTCCACAAAATCTGGAAGGACCTGCATGCATGTGTATATGCACACATATGTATATATGCATATATGTGTGTATGCATATATGTGTGTATATATATGCACATACATAAACATTCATCTCTTCAGGTTTGTAAGTGTGCAGAGAGATGTGTAAATGCATTTTATGGGATGCCAAAGGGCCTCTAAATTTTTCTGGCCAGAATTCCTGGAGAGGATGAGCATGTGTTAAGAACCAGAAGGTCAATTTAGATGTGCCATACTCCAAGAGTATTTCCTGATCATTTTTTTCACCCTAGTGCCCTGAACCTGAGCACAGGACTTCCTTCACACTAAGTCTCTTTCAAGTAGATGCTGAATTGGATTTTATCTTTTATTTTCCTAGAAATTTGTAGAGATGAAGAAACTGATTTAAACAAAATGAAGTGGTGTTTTGTGCTTTGACAAATTTAGAGCTATGTTTTCAGTTTAGAGAGGGAAGACAAAAGCCACCTTTTCCTCAAATGTTTTTCCAGTGCCTCTGATTTCCTAAGTTGCCTTTTGAGCACAAAAGCAGCCCAGACACTCTTTCTGCCCAGCTGGATTTCTTCACCAAAATGAAAAGGGACACAGAAGGTGATCATGGAAACGTGCATGCAGTGTGAATTATAATGAACGCTTTAAATAGCTCAGAGAAATATAACAACCAATGCCCTCTGGCTTACGGACCACAGCACCACAGACTCTCCGCATTGCCTCCCTCTTGAGACTGGAAAAGATGGGGAATCGAGGAGAGAAGAGCATAGTTGAGGGCAGCAAGGTCACTGCTGCTTGGTGGGTCTGCATTCACCTGGACGAACAATAGAAATCCAGGGCTATGCAGAAGACAAAGGTGGGAGGGGACTCCTCTCAAGGCACTCTGAATAAAAGATCTGCAGGGATATTTCTTGCCACAAAACTGATTGTAATGACTAGGTTTGTGCATTTGTGTGTGTATGATGCATGTGTATATCATTTTGTCCCATTGGTAAAGGAGAGTGACTGGAGGGTTTTTTTTTTTAAATTTTAAATTTTTTTATTTTTAGTTTTCAACATTTACTTCCACAAGATTTTGAGTTCCAGATTTTCACCCCATCTCGCCCCTCCTCCCACCCCAAGATGGCATGCATTCTGAATACCCCTTCCCGTAGTCTGCTTTCCCTGCTATCTCTCCCCGCCCTTCCCCTTCTATTTTCCTGTAGGGCAGGATAGATTTCTGTACCCCATTTCCTGTATTTCTTATTTCCCAGTTGCATGTGAAAACATTTTTTTTGAAACATATGTTTTTTAAACTTTGGGTTCCAAATTTTCTCCCTTCCTCCCTCCCCACCCACCCTTATTGAAAAGGCAAGCAACTCAATATTGGCTATACATGTGCAGTTATGGAAAACATTTCCATAGTAGACATGCTGTGAAAAACTAACTCTATTTCCCTTAATCCTATCCTGCCCCCCGCATTTATTCTATTCTTTCTTTTGACCCTGTCCCTCCTCAGAAGCATTTGCTTCTGATTTCCCCCTTTCCCAATCTGCCCTCTTCTCTATCATCCCCCTACTCTCTTGTCCCCTTCCCCTCCTATTTTCCTATAGGGTAAGACAGATTTCCACACCCAATTGAGTGTGTATGTTATACCCTCCTTAAGTCAAATCCTATGAGAATAAGATTCATTCATTTCCTCTCACCTTCCCCCGGTTCCCCTCCACTGTAAGAGCCTTTTTTTTTCTGGTTTTTTTTTGTGAGATAATTTACCCCATTCTACCTTTCCCTTTCTCCTTCTCCTAGTATAATCCTCTCTCATCCCTTAATTTTATTCTTCAGATATGACCCCTTGATCTTCAACTCATCCTGTGCTCTCTATCTATCCATCTATCTATCTATCTATCTATCTATCTATCTATCTATCTATCTATC
>NW_020954623.1:3536867-3601986 GCF_900497805.2 Vombatus ursinus | reverse complement strand
ATCTATCTATCTATCTATCTATCTATCTATCTATCTATCTATCTATCTATCTATCTATCTATATGTACATGCATATAATTTTTTCCCTCCAACTACCCTAATACTGAAAAAGGTCTCATGAGTTATAAATATCATCTTTCCATGTAGGAATGTAAACAGTTCAACCTTAATAAGTCTCTTATGATTTCTTTTTCCTGTTTACCCCTTCATGTTCCACTTGAGTCTTGTATTGGAAAGTCAAATTTTCTATTCAGCTCTGGTCTTTTCATCAAGAATGCTTGAAGTCCTCTATTTCACTGAATGACCATTTTTCCCCCTGAAGAATTATACTCAGTTTTGCTGGGTAGGTGATTCTTGGTTGTAATCTTATATCCTTTGCCCTCTGGAATATTATATTCCATGCCCTGCAGTCCCTTAATGTAGAAGCAGCTAAATCTTGTGTTATCCTCATTGTGTTTCCATAATACTTGAATTGTTTCTTCCTGGCTTCTTGTAATATTTTCTCCTTGACCTGGGAACTCTGGAATTTGGCTACAATATTCCTAGGAGTTTTCCTTTGGGGATCTCTTTCAGGAGGAGATCTGTGGATTCTTTCAATTTCTATTTTGCCCTCTGGTTTTAAAATATCAGAGCAGTTTTCCTTGATCATTTCTTGGAAGATGGTGTCTAGGCTCTTTTTTTGATCATGGCTTTCAGATAGTTCAATAATTTTTAAATTCTCTCTCCTGGATCTATTTTCCAGGTCAGTTGTTTTTCCAATGAGATATTTCACATTGTTTCCTAATTTTTCATTCTTTTGGATTTGTTTTACGGTGTCTTGATTTCTCATAAAGTCACTAGCTTCCAATTGCTCTATTATAATTTTTAAGGGAGTATTTTCTTCAGTAAGCTTTTGGACTTCCTTTTCCATTTGGCCAATTTTGCTCTTTAGGGCATTCTTCTCTTCATTGGCTTTTTGGACCTCTTTTGCCTTTTGGGTTAGGCTATTTTTTAAGGTGTTATTTTCTTCAGTGTTTTTTTGGGTCTCCTTTAGCAAGCTGTTGACTTGCTTTTCATGATTTTCTTGCATCACTCTCATTTCTCTTCCCAGTTTTTCCTCTACTTCTCTTACTTGCTTCTCAAAATTCCTTTTGAGCTCTTCCAAGGCCTGGGACTGATTCATATTTTTCTTGGAAGCTTTGGATGTAGGAGCTTTGACTTTGTTTTCTTCTTCTGGTTATATGTTTTGATCTTCTTTGTCACCACAGTAAGATAATATAGTCTGACTCTTTTTGCACTGCTGGCTCATGATCCCAACCAATTACTTGAGTTTTAAACTCTTTGTTAAGGTAAGAGTCTGTTTCCAATGTGGAGAGTGTACTGTCCCAAGCTTTGTGGGTTTGTCCAGCTGTTTTCAGAGATACTTCTAGGGACCTGAAAAGTGTCAGTTCTTCCAAGGTGCTATGATAAGGGGTGAGGTGTTTCCTCTCCACCGCCACAACAAGCTCCACCAGACCAGCGCTCCTCCTCGCCCCAGAACTGCCCCTCAGAGCTGTGACCCAGATCCAAGCACGGGCAAAGCAAGAGATTCCTGCCTCAACCCTGGCAAAGAGATCCTTGCAGTCCCCCTCTGATCAGCCACTGGATTCCCCCTCAGTCTGTGGGCCAGAAGCTCAGGAGGCAGCCACTACCCCAAACCTAACTTCTCTCTCTCACCGCAGTCACAGACTTTTCCCACTGACCTTCTAAATTGTCTTTGGCGTTCGTGGGTTGAGAAGTCTGGAAACCTCTACAGCTGCCCGTGATTCAGTCCTCTGAGGCCTGGGGTTGCTGTGGTCTGCACGCCCATGCCGAACTGCGCTCCTCTCCCCGTCCAGCACGATATACCTTTACGATCAGCCATCCAGGTTGTCTTGGGCTGGAAATTTGTTTTGCTCTGTTTTTTTGTGGGTTCTGCTGCTTTAGAATTTGTTTAGAGCCATTTTTTGTAGGTGTTTGGAGGGGTTTGGGGGAGAGCTCTAGCAAGCCACTGCTTTCCCTCTGCCATCTTGGCTCCGCCCCCTGACTGGAGGGTTTTGAGTAGGGGAAAGATATGCTTGGTATGTGGTTCCAGAAGCAGTGTAGCATGTATTGCAGAGGGAATCGGTCAGATGTAGAGAGACTTTTTGGTAAGTTACATGAAAGTAGACGAGGGTCTGCAAAAGGGTAGATTGAATGGAAGTAGAGAAGAAAGGCTATTTTGTGAGGTAGATTCAACCTATCAGATATAACAACTGATTAGATAATGAGGGTGTTGTGTTTGTCCTTCATTCTCGGAGAGGACCATGACATCAGGGAGGTGATGACATGACTGCAAGTGACTTAGATTTGAATGAGGGAGGGCTGTGCAAGGTCACCAGCCTCACTTTCTCCTCCAGAGCCATCTGTGTCCAGTGGCCAGAAATCCATCAGGACGATTGGAGATGGCCCAGGATGCAGTGGGGGACTTTGGCCCTTTTAAGCTAAGGTCTTTTCAGGTTCTAACTTTGAGTGAGGTAACATCCGTGCAGTGAATGGGCCTCTTTAAGAAGTGAGTCAAGTAATAGCCTCTTTAATAATAATAATAATAATAATAATAATAATAATAATAGTAATAATAAATCAAACTGGGAGGGAAGGACCCTCAGGGTTGCTGGCCAAAAGAGAAACAGTTACTATTTACATTCACTCTGAGCCAGGAGGACCCAGAAAACAACTATTAAGTGGTGCTTGGGCAGGTTCAGTAACCTATTGTTATCCAATCCTTGAGATCCTGAGTGAATTGGTTTTAAGGCTTGGTCTTTGATAAAGAAATCTAGCCAGTAAACCCCAGAGAGGAGAGGGAGAGGGAGATTATAGTAATATTATTATATAATATACTATTATAGGTATTATATTATATTAATATAGGTATTATAGAAAGAGGAGAAGGTAAAAAAAATACCCAAGGGGAATCAAATCCATTGAATAAGCATACGAAAAGAAAAATGGGCTCCAGCTCCTGCTTCAGGTACTGGAGACCTGACAGGAGCGAGATCCAGCTGAATTTTCTTCTGCTCCCCCTCCATGCTCTACGCTGGAGCCAACATGGAGTGTGCTGTCTCCATTTCTTGTCTTCTTCCCATGCTTCTCCCCATATTTTTGCTCTGAGAGTCTCCCATGCCTCCCCAAATGCCTTGCTTTCCCTACTCCATCACGTTTGTGTCTGCTGAGGTCCCCGCTCAAGTTCTCCCTCCACCACAAAAGCTTCCTTGATCTTCCATAGCGGAAATACCTTTGAATTTCACCTGTATCTGCCTCTCTCCTGACTCCTGCTCCATCTTCTACCTTGCTCAATGCTCTGGGCCAAGCCAAGTCTAGTCCCTGGTCTGTAGGGCATCTCTATGAGACAGGATGACTCCCAAAGGCTTTGCTTTCTCAGAATTAATAGCCCCAGTTCCTTCAACTGATCTCCATCCTCCTCCTCTTTCCCCTACCGAAATGCACGGACATATTTGTGGACAAGTCATTCTCCTCAGGCAGCTTCCAGAGAATACAGTTTTGGCATGTGTCTCATTCTGATTCCCAGGGCTCTGCTTAATAACTCTTTGATTAGTGAATCATCATCATCATCATCTCATAAAAACTGAAAGGAATAAGAAAATAAGATCAATTGAAATAGTTCCTCCCCACATAGTACCTTCAGATGAACATGCATTTTTTTTATGTGATCCTTAAAGCAATGCTTTGAGGGAGGGGTTGAAGAAAGGAAGGAAGGAAGGAGTCCATGTAGACACACACAGTGTGTACATACATATATATTCATGTGTACATACACTTGTGTATGGATATGTACATGTGCATATTATATATGTCTCTCTATGTATATATACATGAGTGCATATATTTGTGTTTTTCTTTAGCACAATTACAAGATCATAAACATTGAGCTCAAACTGGCCTTAGACTAAATTGACTAAACCTTCATATTTATAGATGAGGAAACTGAGGATTAGAGTGAGTCATTACCTTGCTCAAGGTCCCATGGGTAGTGGGTTTCAAAGTCAACATTCCAAGTAATATCCACTCACTCTAAATCCAGCCCTCTTTCCTCTGTTCCAAAATGCCTTTCAAATTATAGGATAGTAACAAGACATGCATGTAGTTAACATGGTAGGGCCATATTGAGAGGGACTTTAAGGCCTTACAGAATCATAAAATCATAAAACATCAATCTTTGAAGACATACTGGTCATAGAGTCAAACCCATAAGAAACATGAGGTTCCATATGACCTACCTCACAGTTGGTTGCCCAGAGGCTGACTGGGTATGCAAAGACTTTGAATGAGGAAGATCCCGGTCGTTTCTAAGGTAGTCTATTTCATGACTGGAAAGCTCTAATCAATTCAATTTTATAAAGATTTATTAAGTATCTATTTTGTGCCAAGCACTGTGCCTAGCACTGAGGATACAAGTAAGAAAAAGGAAGAAAGTTCATGCCCTTGAGGAGCTTACAATCTAATGGGGAAGAAAATACACAAAAGGAAGCTGGAGGGGTAAGGGGAACTACCTGGTTCAGGTGCTTCATATTCCTGGAGATGAAACCAAGCAGAGCCACCGATGGGAAATGGAAAGTTACTTGAAAATCTCTGCATCCTCTATAAAGGAAGGCTTTGGGGAGAGTTTAATGCTCTGCCCTCCAGCCCTCCAATCAGAGGGGAGAGGCAGCCACTGAGCATGAGTTGTGAAGGTGTTGAAAATGCAAAGCTTAGTCATTCTACACTGTGATGAGATTTCAGGTAATCAGCTTCTCAGCTCCCCTCCCCCCAAGTGAGGCATGATAGTCACGTCCTTGAAAACAAAGAGAGTCACTGATGAGAAATAGATAATTAATCATTTGGAAACTGATTTTTTTTCCCCTTTTTTGAATCCACATTTGCCTTTTCAAAAAACATTTCTTCCCCTTGATCCAAGTCTTCTGTATGAGGCTCAGCAGGACAAGTCTTATCTTTCTTCCCCATGATGGCCATTGAAGGATCTGAAAGCAGCTGTCATGTACCCTCAAAGTCATCTCTGCTGAAGGCTGAACAACCACAGCTCTTTCAAATGATCCCTGAGTTCATCATGCACCTGATTTCAATATGCCCACCAGCATTCTATTATTTGTAAAATTATTAATAAAGATATCATTTGTTCAATTATCCAGGGAACTCATGAATATGTTTAGATCCCTTGTCACCAACCCAGATCCCTTGTCCCCAAACGGGAGGCCTCCTTCTGAGTTGATAGGGAGCTCTTAATGACTTACTTTGGAGAGAATGGTGGCCATCCAGCTAGTTACAAGACGACTTCCTTGTGCCATCCTCTAGACCTTATCTCCACATGTTTTCCACAGGAATAGAATGAGTCATTTTAGCAGATATTTTGAAGTAGTCTTTATTCCCCCAGTCTGGGAGCTTAGTAACCCTGACAAAGAAAGGAAGGAAGGGGAAAACTGGAAGGAAGTATATTCATTTTCCATGATTCATTCTTGATGAAGATATGCAGGGTTTTAGTGATCATTCCGTCTTTTCTAGATGGTCGTGAATGACCTCTCTAATAATATACCATAGAATTTTGTCAGGAATTGAAATCAAACTCACTGGCTGCTTCTTGGTAGACTTAGGACATATGCTCTTCTCCAGTCACATTATACCTTTGTTGTTTTCCATGATCTCTTAAAGGTCACTGGGCAGCTTAGTAATCCACCTGCCAGTTCCCTCTCTCCTCATAGCACTCATTCAGTGGTTTAATGTGTGTTCATCTTTTTCCTCCATTAAATATCTCTGTTCCTAGCTCATTGTTAAACACAGAGTAGGTGCAAATTAAATAATTAATGATTCACTGACAAAGCAAAGACATAATTCCTCGTACTCTGAAAAACCCAGCTCTTCCCTGAGAATTCATCTGGGGAGAAATGAGGCCGTTGTTTGTTTGTTTGTTTGTTTTTTCTTCCATTGCTTTCACCCTGTAAGCAACACCTGTGGAACATGTTTTATAATCCAATTTAATTGAATTCAATTGCATTTTTTCCCCTACAGTTTCCAAAGAACAGAATTTCGCCCTTGCTTTGGAAATCAGTGAGTGTGGATAGCCTCTCACTTTAAATCATGGTGCTGTTATTGACTATTGGATTGGAATGCATGAGTTTATCAATCAATTTTAACCAAGTGTGCATTCCTGATGGCACAGATACTGCCGAGCAGTGGAATTCTAAATTTCAGAATACATTCCAGTAACCTGCTTCTGACGGCCATATTCACCTGGGGCCATGACCCATCTCCTGTAAGACATAATAGTGTTATTAACATTTGAGGAATGGAAGTGAAATTTCATTTAACTTTATTAATGCCTAAACTCTATAGCTCTTTATGTTGGAAGCTGACCCCAAATACCAATAGAGTATTATATTAATGTAAATTTGGTATTAGCTCTGCTTGAAAGACCTGCCTATCTGTCATATTGAAAAGAGCCAGCTGGCTAAATTTCCACCATTTCTTCAATATGTCTGTGATTCCTTGGTTGGGAGATTTTTCTAATGAGGATCCCAATACCTCCCAGTTTCGTTTGAGTCGGGTGTTGCATTTCATCTCGACATTCCAACATGAGAATGAATACAAATAACATGGAAATGCAGATTACCGCTCCCTTCCATCCCCCCAACCCACAACCCATTGTCTGGTCATTTCCACCAGGGCTTTCATTCATCTCACGAGCCAGCAGGTTGTTGACTGTTACTTGCATTCATTTTCATAATGGAATGCCAAGATGAAGTGCGACACCCAGCACTGTCTTTGGTAGTCATTATGTCGATCAGAGTTTTGGTTTTGTTTTTAACTTCAAAAGTTAAGTGCTTTTACATTGTTGTTGCTACATTATAAATTATCATCTTGTTCTCAATTCACTCCAAATTAGTTGATATAAATTTTCCCAGGTTTCTCAGAAATTTCATCATTTCTTATGGCACAATTGCATTCCATTAAATCCTTCTGCCCTACTTGGTTCAGCCATTCTCAGATTTATTTGTATGCGGGGTGGGGGGGCGGGGATTCTACAGCTATCAACTTGAGATACCATTCCGATCTATTGCCCATCATTGATAAATCACTTAGGTGATTAACACTCCAGCTTAACTTTAGCTAATTCCTATTAGCTCTTATACAGGGTTATTTACTTAGAATATATGACAAGAACAAAAGTCCTTACGTTTCCCAGAAATACCCAGAGCCATATTCTCCTTTATACCAACTTGATCCTAGGGAGATTCAGCACAAAATTAAAGCTGTTAGCACAAAACATTCGCCACATCAAGTTCACTTCCAAATGTGTGGTAGCTAATGGACAGTCACTCCTTTGCCCATTAGAGCCAAAGCCTTGGCTGTGGGGTTAATGGGCTTCCAGGCTGGGGCTGTTCCTTGGGGCTACGCTCATAGACTGGGCTCAGCTGGACTCAGTCCCTGGCATGAACTCTGGCTTCTGGATCTCTGATGGTTCCTCTTTGAGAGCTTTCAAAGCTCAGAAGGTTTCCCTCTAGTCTTCTCCGTTGGCTTCTTGTCAACCCTACCAGGAAGAGTAGGCTTTTCGTACTGGTTCCTTCTCCCCACCCAGAGGATTACTTTTGATTTTACTTCCTTTGGTCATATCCATCAATGTGTTATCCCCATTTTACAGATGAGGAAACTGAGGATGAGAGAGATTAAGTGACTTGCCCAGAGTTACACAGCTAGTCCCTGTCTGAGGCAGGATTCAAACTCAGGACTTCCTGACTCCAAGGCCAGTTGGTTGACTATCCACAATGCTTCAAGATGCCACTTTTGACCCCTGCAAGTCTCTCTCCATGTTTTGGCTTCTCTCCAGTTGTGTCACTTAATGTTCAATTCTGCATCCACAGCCAAGGATACTAATGTAGCATGCATTTGTTGAGCCCTTTAAGGTTTGCAAAAGACTCTGTAAACATTATATCATCATGTAATTCTCACAGCCAGGTGTTATTAATTATTCCCATTTTATAGGTGAAGAAACTGAGGCCGAAAGTGGTCCATTGACTTACCCAGGGTCACACGGCTCGTCAATGTCAGAGAGGATATTTAAACTGTAGTCTTCCTCAGTCCATATCCAACAGTCTATCCAATCTGGCACGTCACTGACCAGACCTAGCCCCTCTAGTCCAGTCAAATGGGGCTAAGAAGAGCACCTGCCTCCCAGGCCCTTGTCCTGGCCCATAGCAGGTGCTGAATGGGCTCCTTCCCTACTCTGAAGAGCAGAGCCCTCTGGCTGCAGCCGTTGCCCTGGGTGGAGGATGAGCGACTGGTCAGAGGGCGCTCTCCATGCAACAAGATGGGAATGAAGGAGACCCAGGGCACAGACCTGCCTGGATGGCCATCTCCCAGCCAGCCTGCCTCCTGGAGCCAGGATTCTTTCCAGCCACCAGCAGAGGCACAGATTAGCTCCTGAGATCAAAGTGTGGCCCGGGTTCTAGTGAGGACTATGAACACACAGCTAGGCCTTGTCTTTGCTCCATCTCCTGTGTCAAGGCAGTGTTCGATCCCGTCAAGTTCTTTCTTAAAAGGCATTGCCATTGTTTGCCAATTTATGTCATTTTTGGGGGGTAGGGTAGGGATGGTCACACCTGTGATTTCACTGATGCACAAATGACCTTCACTGAGGCAAACCAGCAGCTTGTCTGCAGCATCTGGTGTTACAGAGAGGCCTGCAACACACAGAGAGGTTGAGTGACTTATCTAAAGTCACACAGCCCACGTGTGTCAGAGGCTAGACCGAAACCCAAGTCTTCTTGAGCCAAATCTGATCCAATGGCCGCTACACCACACTAGTGGTAGGGGAAAAGGACCCCATTTAAAATACCCCTAGGTGGTAGCTGGGTAGTTCAGGGATGATTGCCTCCATTTTATAGCTAGAGAAACTGAGGCATAGAGATAAAGGAAGTGGATTTGACTAATGTCCTGGGCTTTTTAATTTTGGTACTTTACTGCTTTATGTCCGAGTATCTGGTAATCCAAAATTGTCTGCGTTTGTCAATATGGGTATGTGTGTGAGTGTGTATGTGATGTGTATGTAGTATTCTCATAGTGCAGTGGTTCTCAGGACATACCTGGCCCACTGTTTAGAACTTGATGCACTAGGCTGGATTCAAGGCTTCCTAGGAAATCCTTGAGGAAATTCCCTAAGACCAAAGTCCTATATGTATGGCTATGAAAGCGCTTCTGGCCTGGCTGTCCACAACATCGAATATACTTTTGGAACCAATCTCCTTACAGGATTTAGTCTTTCAGTTACTTTTTGATCCTGCTTGTCAGAAACCAGGATCTGCCAGGGTTCAAGTGCAGTTAGAATGTCTGCAGGGGATGGGGGCCCTCCCTCCTCCCTGCACCATCAGCGTCCCAGAATCCCCACCTTCCTCCTCAACCAGCCCGGGAGACCAGGCCCTTGATGTTCTGCCCAGTTCTTGATGTTTCTGTTCTTTTGAAATGACTTGATATTACCTTTCACCTGCTTTAAATCTCTTACTCCATGTGCTGCCTCTCTCAAAGAATGTAAACTACTAAGGGGGATGGCCTGCTTTCCATGTTGTTTCCATGTCGCTGGCGCCCCACTCCATCTCTGGTGCACGAGCGATGCTTCTACGTTCTCATCCAGTTGCTTCAGATGGTTTGTGTCCCAATAAAGATGTTATAGGCAGGATTCTCCCGTATCTGGTGAAGGGTCCAGATAATCCCCACTTCACCCTAATTCTGGAACCCCAGTGCCTTCTGGAAGACGTATCAAAGAATCAGGACGTGGAGCATTCAAAGTTTCCCAAAAATAGATTGAATTATTTCAAGATGCTAGATTTTCAGTTCATTATTATGAGTGAATACAACCCAGTTCAAGCCCGCAGAGCCGTCACCGTGAGCACAGAACATGGGGCTTTTTGTCACAGGGAAGAATACTGTGGTGACTGGCCCAATTTAAAAGTTTCTAATCCTTCAGACACTGGCTTTCTGAGTAATTTTGGTCTTCTGTGTCCCTTGTCTGTGTGTGGTCCTATCTCACTGTGGTCATTCTCTTCTAGTGTTGTTGGACACTGCTGAGTAATTCCCGTGTCTTCACCTGGCAGATCCTGACCCCACGTCTCTCTGCTATTTCTCATCAGGTGTCAGCATTCTCCACTTGGGAAAAGGAACTGCACAAAATCGTATTTGACCCGCGTTATCTGCTCCTCAATTCTGATGAGCGCAAACAGGTGAGCTTTTTGTGTGGCAGGAGAATGATAACTGAGCTACAGAATTTACGCATTCTGCATCATTCCTTCATGGGTAGGGCCTGTGTCTCCATCTGCATCTTTGTGACCAGGATTGGTTTTGGCCAACCCCTTTGAAATCTGGCAAATGGGAATCCCTGCCCTCGCTTGTGGCGGGAGACAGGACTGTTGATGTTCATCAGGAAGCAGAGAGGCGAAGGGTGGTGGATGCTCATCAAACCCCCGTGCTCCTGCAGCTATGGGAAGGTGTGTGAAGGGAGGGCCAGAGAACTCTTCAGTTGACCAGATTCAACTAAAACTGTAGAAGTTCCTCATGTGGTTCTCTGAGGTAAACAATAACCTTATGAAACCTAATTGGCAATTTTGTGTTCAGATTTGGTTAGTACTCTTTCAAGAGGTTGTAGAAAAACAGGGTGGGGTCCAGAAAATCATGGACAAATCATGGGAAATAGGTCTTATGAGGAAAGAAGAAAAATCTTTTTCTCCTGTTTACCTTTAGAAAAATGAATGCAGGCAATCAGCTTGCCTAAATGGACGGTTTAGAAACTGTCTAACCTACTTCTAGGGCCCTAAACTAGCTGCTTATTCAATGTCTCACTCCTCGTCCACAATCCTATGAGATGTGTATCTGTTAGAACTCTTATTAGGAAGCATAACTTTGTTACACATTATTGTTACTGTTTATTATGATGATGGTGACGTTTGGAACTATAATGGAGGGGACCCTAGATGTAGAATGAATGAATGCATGCATGAATGAAAATTACGTATTCAGCTCTCCTACTCTGTTAGCCACTGTTCTAAGTGTTTTTGATAAAAATAGAAGCAAGTGGAACTTTTATTCTAATAAGAGAAAACAATGTATTAAAGAGGGGAAAGATAGAGCAGGAGGGAGTGTGGTAAGATAAATGAAAGTTCAACTATTGGGGGCAGAGCCTGAGGTTTGATTCTAGGAGGAGGCTGGAGATGACAGAGCAGGTAGCATGGTTTAGAAATGGTAGGGAAGAAAGACAAAGACAGAAGAGGGACAGAGACAGAGAGAGAGAGAGAGAGAGAGAGAGAGAGAGAGAGAGAGAGAGAGAGAGTGCACAGACATTTGGATAATTAGATAATGTTGGAAGGATTTTTTTTTGGTTCTTGGAAATTGAATGTTTTAGGCCCATCAGGACCACCATCTCCACTTTGTTGCTCTTATTGAATTTTTCTTCCCTACCCTGCCCCAGAAAGAGACATTTGACTGTGTTTTTGTAAATGCTCACCATAGCTACAAAGGAGAGCTGTTGTGGAGGATGAATATGTCTTAATTTTTTAATTTCCTCCAAGGCCAAGGCTGGATGGGTTGGAGGGGTGGGGCCAAAGGTCTGACAATGGTAGAAAATGGAATTTTCCCGGGAATATAATAAAAGTGAAAAATGTAAATGTAATTTACCAAAGCCTGAAACACATGAGTTCTTTATAGTCTTTATAGTTTATGGGACATGAAAGTCACGCTTATACATTCATTCATTAAATATGTTTACACATATTTAATGATGATGCATGTATATATATGTATATCTACATATATGAATATGTTTATGTATATATGTATATATATACATATACACATATACACATATACATACACACATATATTTCACCTAGCACTTGCCGAGCACTCTACTAGTGACTGGTAGAAATGCATAGTTTTGAGAAGACACAATTCCTTCCCACATCAAACTTAGTTGAGTATGGGCAAAATATCCACACAAAGAAGTTGTATACTTGATATCATGCACTAATTGAATTAGTCAGATGTGAAACAAAATGACTTCCAAGATGAAAGATGAAAGAACCTTGGAAAATCAGGCATTCTTCCTAGGGAGGTAGGGTGTAAAGACTGAGTGGAGCTTTAGAGGGTAGAGATTCATGAGCACAGCAAGGGAGAAAGGAACTCCCAGGAATAGGGAATAGTCTATGGAGGCAAGAAACAGCAGACCGTTCTCCAGCAGGAGGGATAATTCCACTTAGGTTGAAGTGTTACACATGTGAAGGGGACTAATCTGGAAAAGTCTGAAAAGGATGAATTGTGTTATGTTCTGGAGAGCTGAGGATCCTAGAGTTTATTTCTACTCAGGCAGCAAGTTTACTCAGAACCACTAGAAAGCAAGAACCCGGTCTTTGTTGGCTGCCAAATGTCCATTGGTGACCATGAGAGCAGCCCTCTTGGACATTTCTCCTGCTCATGGTCTCAGTTTGGAGGCACTTTATTGAAAGCTGGTAGTATTTAAAAGAAAGTAACACTCAGTCACACACAGAAACATGATAAAATCCATCCTTCAAAATGAAGGGAAGAACACAGTTTCCTATTTTAATGCTCCAGCAGATTCCAATTGGGTAGAAAGACATGCGACAAAGAATCAAAGAAGTTTTAGATGTGGATCCAGAGGACCAGTATTCAATCCACTTCTCATGATCTGTATGACCTTGGACAAGGTACTCTTTGTCCTGAGCTTGCCTCAGTTTCCTTTGTGCAATAGATGAGATAACTTCTGAGGTCCTTTCAAGTTCTAGACACAATAATCATCTAGACATAATAATCTATGAGCTAATTCTGCTCTTAGAGTTGTTGATTGGTTGTTCCTTGATGGACATCAGCTGTAATCATCTTGGTTCCTCTAATTCATCAGTGTTTGTTACCCATCATACCTGAGAGTCAGGATGGTGAAAGGGAATTCTATTTTGTTTGTAATCGGATTCATTTATTAATGGACAGACTCTTGGGTTCTTCATCTCCCCCACAGGTGAAGTGTAGAGATTTGCCATTCATTAAAAAGAATCTGGTTATATTAACATATATGATGAGTTGGGGGAAAAAAGGTCAGTTGAAAGGAGTATGTCACGAATGGGCTGAGACTCCTTATGGACAACCTAAACTTTATGTTCATTCATGAGAAGCACCATCTAGATATTGGGTGTAAAGAACAAAGACCCAAAAACAAAAGTGAATGGAAAAGAAAAAAGATAATAGTAGGAATTTGAAGCAGGTCATTCAAATGGGTTGGATTCTTATGCAAATAATGAGGATTTTTAAACTGGAATATGCCGATCTGAAACAATAGGCAAGAAGCCATCACCAAGCATTTAGTAAGTGCCTCCAAACGGAATTGGTCCTTGTGGCTCCCGGTCAGCCAAGGACCAAGAGTTCCTTGTGACCCCCTCCCCATTTGTCAGGGGCAGACCCATACACTCATGGGGATCAAGTGCTCATGTCCTAAAAGGAGGAAAAAAGCTCACAACCTACAATCTCATCTAGCTGAGAAGGGAACTAATCTGTCAGTATTAGTGACTCTCTCGATCTCTAGATTACCGTATGCTGAAGTCTCTTTGCCCTGCGTACTGCCCACTTGTTGAATGTGGACTTGCTATTTTCCCACCTGTGGGAGCAGAGGAACCAAAGGCATGTGCTTAGGAGGCCAGAGAGGGCTGTGTTACTGCCGTCATCCTCAGTGGGCACAGCCAGAAGGAGTGTCCAGAGGGACCACGGGCCTCTGGAACCTGAATGTGAGGAATCAATTAGAGCTGCTATTGTTATTTTTTTCTTTTTCATGTTACTGTCACTTGGCAGAAGGAAGTGCTGATTGGCTTTGTCAAGAAACTGTTCAATTAGGGCCTTTTCTTCTACAGGGAAGGAGTGGGAGGTGTTAAATGCTGCAATTGAGTTGTGATGCTTCAGAAAGAACTGAATGCTTTGGCAAGATGATGTGTTCCTAAATGTTAGAAATATCTGTTGAATCCCAAAATTAGAAAGGCTAGGATTGGAATACATTTTTTTCTGAGAGAAAAGACAGCTTTCTGTTCATAAGAAAATCAGCTTCTGTAGAAGGTGGACTGCATGTCTCTTCAGAAGAACCAGATTCAAATGGTGACTCAGGATTCAGTCACTGGACCCCCTGGGGCAGGACTCTTCTGATTTCTGGCCCTCAGGATCGCCCACTTGGTGATGGAATTTGCCTCCATTATCCCCAAGGTCCATTGAGCTCACAGGTTCTAGATACTAGCTGTGATCCCATACTATGGGAGGATTCTCAGCTTGTCTCAATGTGTGTGTTGGAAAGTCACTTTCAGAGTCAGAGCTGGTCAGATTCTGCCACACAAATGAACTCCAAGACAATGGCAGTGGCAAAGAACAGGAGTGCTATTAGGTCACGCCTATGTTATTCTGGGGCTCTACCAAGCACTTAACGACTGAATTCTAAAGCTAGAATTTTTTGCTAATTATTTTTTCTCTCTTTTTTTTGTGATTTTCCAAAGATATTTGAACAGTTTGTCAAAACCAGAATAAAGGAAGAATATAAGGAAAAGAAAAGTAAGTTACTGCTGGCCAAAGAGGAATTCAGAAAACTCCTAGAGGAGTCCAAGCTGTCTCCCAGGTAGGTGCAGAGAGTCATTCCTTGCCTTGCCTGGGGGTGGGCATATGGTGAAGCAGAGGGAGCTGCTCTGGGATGTCCCAGATATGCCAGGCCCTTTTACGAATGCAATGTCTGGGTTTCTTCTCATTTGTCTTGTCCTTGCAGTCTAGTTCTGTGCCTTGCATACAGTAAGTGATTAATAAAGGATGAATTGAGTTTTTAGGGTCTTGCTAATCGATTCAGAAGAATGCTTCTTCCCTTTCCAGCTGTCATGTACAAACTGCTTAGCTCCCTCCTTCCTTACGTTCTGTGTTCCTTGGATGTACCAGGGAAGGAAGAGGAACTTACAGCTTTCGCTATTCAAATCTTTATGAGTTAAAATAGCAAATGCATTTAACTTCAGTGCTGAGCCTATTGCCCAACAACTCCATAATGGAAATAGTGGGATCGACCTCACAGGTGTGGGTGAGGATTCACTTAAATTCAAACTTGTATCACGTGCCTGTTCTGTTCCAGATAAGGGGGTGCAAAAACCCAAAAAAGAGGAATAAATGAAAGGGTAAATACAATTACTATCATCCATTGGTTGAATGGCATGCTTGACTTGGGTCCTCAGTCTTTGTAGCCTGCCCAGAGCTCTGTGGACAGAGACTTTGTTAGAAACACCCAGTAGACACAGCCTTCCTCACCCACCCCACCATCTTTCTGAGAATGCCTTTATCCCATTAAGGAGGCTTTGCAATCCAGTGGAACGCTGACCTGAGGATCCAAAGATACCTTCTTTTGGTCTGTCTGGGTGAACTTGGACCAGCCACTCCGCTGATGGTGCCTCTGTTTACACATTTTCAAAATTGGAACTGTTATTCTCCTAGCCTGTCCACCTTTGGAGAATGTTGTGAAAGCAAAAGAGATCTCTGCGTTCTGAAAACACAGCGTGTCCTATGGCATATCCTGGAAGTCCCAAAAGCCTTCCAGGTGAAAGGAAAGAAGTTCAAATGATCTGAAGGTCCATCGTATCTCTATGCTGTTTCATCCACTATTATCAGGTGCTCATGACAATGGAGAAAATCAAGAGCCCAGGTGGTGGGGCGGAGGCTAGAGAAATCCCTTTGGCCTCCCTCCCCCTCACTCACCAGCTTCAGTGGCCAATTGGGAAAGCCCTAAACCACTGCTCATCAGGAAAACCTGTGAACTCCAACTTCACCCCCTTTGCCTTCCTCTGCCTGACTTGTCACCAAGGGGCCCAGGGAATCAAGCCCAGGGATGCTTCCCCACCCCTCCCATGTTGGGAGCATGGCCCCAGAGTTAACTTGGCTGAGCATTTCTAGAGTGAATTCTGTAATGTGTGAATTATGTTGCTTGACTTGCAGGAGCCTTTGGCAGGCACTGAAGGGAAGAGGACCAGTAGGCCTGGAGGCCCTTCTCCCAAATCAGAGCCCTCGGGAAGGGCCAGGGCAGCCTCTGTTGGTCAGGGCCTCACCTCACCTAAGGCTTTGCAACGAAGGTTGGAGGACCATTTGTTGGGGAGAGGGGCTAACCTAAGAGAGATTCTTACCTAAATATCCAATGAGGTCACTCCCTTCTGTCCCTGAGATATGGCAACTCTATCTTACAAGCTCTGCCTCACTCCCTCAAACACTTCCTTAATGTTGAAGAAGTCATTCCAAGGCTGCGGATTTGGACTACAGATAGCAGGCCATATGATTCCTCTCTTGGACTCTGTTTGAAGACTAAGCAATTTAGAACTTCCTAGTTTTAATTAAGATCAATTAACTCAACCCCTCCATTTAGTAGAGGGAGAAAGTGAGGCCCAGAGAAGAGAAAAGAGCTTTTCCAGCAGGTCAGACCGGCCACACAGAGGCAATGTGATCCCGGAGCTGAGGCTCTCGGTGTTTCTGACTGGATCCAGGCTTCCAGCCTCTGACCCCTTGTTCTTTCCTCTAAAACTACAGTAACCAAACTTTCTAAAAAAATTCTGGGTTTGAGAAAACAAAATAGACCTTCCCTATGTCTTTGAATCAAGAATATCCCTCAGTTTGGAGTTCAGAAATAGAGTCTCCATATTCCTGCCATAGATTTTCTTTTTCAGATTCAATTCATTTCAACCAAAATTCATTAATCACTGATTATATGCCAGGCTGGAGATACAAAGACAAATGGAAATAGTGCCTGGACTCAGGAAGATTATAGTTTTTCAGCAGGAAACAACCCCCCCACCCCCCTCACTCCCCACGCCTCCCTCCCCCACCATGAGTGATGAGGAAGCATAAAGATGAGGAAATGTAAGACACTGAATATACATCCTGCAGGTATCAGTGAGGGGTCCCAGGACTTTCCATGGGGCAGCCAAGAGGAGTCAGTCTGAGGAGATGAAGGGCTTCTTGGCGACTGCTGAGGGGACTTCTTCGCCCTCTGGGCCCGCTTCAAATCCAGGGTCAGGAAAAGTGTCCTAATGAATCTAGAACCCTCTGGTTTTGTGATTATTAGTACCCTTCACATGCTAATGAACCCTGGGATCCCAAACAGCTCTTTTCTGCCTCTTTCTCCTCTCTGCTATTTAATGATTTACTATAATAAACCACAGTAACTGCCTTTGAATAGAATGGATTGGGTAATTAGCAGGCATGATGCAGGGTACCATTCCCTACAAACTGAGAGCTACTCTTGCTTCAAAGCAAGGCAGAGTTCCGTGAATCGCCATCTTTGCCTCCTTGTAGCAGGCAGACCCAGCTTGTTACTTGGGGCCACTTTGGAGGCATAAGTGGGATAGTTAAGCTAAGTCTGGCAGGTGACACATTAAATTCGTCTGGAAGAGAAAGAGAAGGGTGACAGGGGTCTAAGTTAGCAACAGAAACAAAAACATAAGTTTGTGGAGCAAATGTTCACAGCTCCAAGACCTGAAGTCTTTCCTCCATGTAGTGGGGCCCCATCTTACCAAAGAGAGAGGCAGTGTGGTACACCATATGGCACTTAGACTTAGGATTATCTGGGTGCAGAGCCCATCTGCTGGTGGCTTTCCTCATAGGGTGACCTTGGGCAAATCACCTAACCTCTCTATGCCTTGATTTCCTCATCTGTACAATGGGGATGATCATGGCTAGGATACTTCACCTGGATTGTGAGAGGAGCCAGGGAAAAGAATGTATTCCCATACGTTTTGCAAATTTTAAATCAGTGTGAACTGTTATTGTAGTAAAATTCAGGAAAGAATGATTATTTTATCACAGTCCTCCCCTACCCTCTCTCCCCAAGTACGTACTTAGCCTTTCCCGTCAAAAAGAAGGGGACTGATCAGAGACATCTCCAGCCTGCTTTGACTGAGGTAGCCATCTCGCCATCATTCTGATGTGCCCTAGTAGTCAGACTCTTTGGGCTCAGTCATTTCTTCCATCTCCAAAGGAATGCAGCCCTTACCCCAAGGGGTAGATGACATCTTCCTGCAAAGTAAACAAATTGAATTTTTGCAAATCATCCTCTTGATGTACAGGGCCATTTTAGAAATGTTTTATTCCTCATTTCCAATGGATTCTTTCCAGCTTTGTTTGCTGGTTGCACCCCACCCCTCTGTCTTGTGTAGGAATTAGTTGTCTACAAATGATTTTTAATCCGCTGAGGAATCATTTCTTAGAGAAGCCCTGCCGCAGATCCATCAGGAAGGGACATAATCTGGTGACAGTGAGAATGATGGTCCTGCTCAGAAACTGATTCTGGAGGCTCAGATTTCCATAGATCGGATTTTCCTATAGTGAGGCACATCCAACCTTGGAAAGAGAGAAGGCGGTCAGCACTGGTGAAAGGGGAAGGGAGAGAAGCATTGAGGCCTACTCAGGTGAATGGGACCTTGGCCTCATGGTTATGTCTTTATGTGGAATCTCACATCATTCCTCCTTCTCAATAGAGTGGAGAGTGTCCAAGGGGTGCTGCTTATGATGGTGAGGGACCTTGAGATTGCCTCCTATGGGGACTGAATAAAGGAGCTGGGAATGTGTCACTTAGGAAAGAGGATTTAAGGAGGACAGTCCTCTTCAAGTACTGACAGAATGTCACCTGGGGCTCCAATGTTCTTTCTCGCCTTCATGGTCTCTAAAATGTAGCCAGACTCTCCTTATGACTCCTCAAGCTGGGCTTTGGATTTCTCACCTCTGCGCCTTTGTACAAGTCACCAGCAGGGCCTGGAAAGAGATGCCTCCTCAGTTCTGCTTCATAATTCCTCACTCTCTTCGAAGCTCAGCTAGTCATTACCTCTGACCTGAGGCCTTTCCTGAGCCCCCTGCCTGCAGATGCTAGAGCCACTCCCTCCCCATCATTTCAGATTTACTATGTGTTTAATTATGTGGCTTGGTGTTGCAGATGGAAAGCTGGCCTCTGAGACAAGACTCCCTCAATCAATAAACATTTATGAAAGCCTTTGTCCATTCCAGGCACTAAGCTAGGCACTCAGGATACAAGTACAATAAGTGAGTTAATTCCTAATTGCTAGGAAGTTATATTCTAGCAAAGAAGACTACATGTTAGAAACAGAGAGTGTAAGCGGGGGGGACGATGAAGCAAAGGAGGGAGGACACGGGAAGCCAAAGGGATCAGAAGAGGATTCATGTAGAAGGGCGTGCTGGAAGGTGTGTCTGGGGTAAGAGAAAGATACCATAAGGCAGAGGTGAGGAATGTGGACATTTCAGGCCTGAGGCACACAGTCCAGCAGTGTCACGTGTAGGGAACAGAAAAGGGTTACTGGACTGGATCACAGACAGTGAGATGAGGGTTATCATCTAATGGGACAAGAAGATGAGTCACACAAGGCTGTGAAGGGGGCACAGGTTACCAGAAGAGTTTACATTTGAAACAAGCGGCAATGGGAAGCCATTGGGTTTATAGATAGGAGAGTTCTGTACTTAAAGACAGTAACTGGTAGCTATGCAGAGAATGGACTGAAGTTTGGAGAGACTGAAGAAAGGGGCCCTGATTGGGTGGTGCTGCAATAATTCAGGCGAGAGTTGATGAGAGTCTGCGTGTTAGTAGGTGTGAATGGAGAGAATGAGTCAGATGGGGAAGATGTTAGGCCTTTAGAAAGTGCAAGATTTGCCATTTGATTGGTTGGGGGTGGGGAGGAAGAATGAAAGAGTTAGAGATAATGCTAAGGTTACAAACCTGGAATCGTGAAAGAAAGTGGTGCCCAGGCAGAAATGAGGAAGCTCAGAAGATAGATGGATTTGGAGGGGAAAGACAATGAGCTTTATTTTTTGAACATAATGACTTTGTGATGTCTCCATAACATACAATTTGAAAATGGCTAGGCAGCCGGTGATGCCAGATTGAAGTGTGCAGGTGAGACTGGAGCTAGATGCAGAGATTTGGGAGTCATTGACATAGATATTAGAACATTATAATTTTACCCTTAGCAGTTAAATTGATGGAGAGAGAGAGAGAGAGTAGTTGACGCTATGTGAAATATAAATCTTCCAGAATTGGTAGAGGGAGTTCCTTACATCAACACAATCATGAGGTCAGGCCTTATGCCATACTTTCATTAACTTATCCATGTCAGGTACATTTGATGAGTGTTTATTGACTGACTGATGTCCCTTCTTCTTCCCTCATAGGATAGAAATGCCTTGACAACAAAAACCATATTACTCTTGTCTTTGTATTCATAGTGCTTAGGTTATTGGCTGACATAGAGTGAATATTAAAAAAAAGTGCTTGTCACTTGTTTGATTGAGAAGGATTAGATCCATTCTACCTGGCCCAGGAACAAAATCAGAAACAGTGAGTGGAAGTTGAAAAAGACTAAGGCTCAAAATTGGGGAAAACGTCCAGTCAAAGAGAACTGCCCTCAAAATGGAAGGCAATGGGTCTTCCTTTACTCTAGGCCAGGAAGGGGGAGGAGGGAGAACCTGCAGGCTCGAGGCCATGTGTAGCCCTCTAGGTCCTCAAGTGCGGCCCTTTGACTTAGTCCAACCTCACAGAACAAATCCTTTTATTAAGTGGATTTGTTCTGTGAAGTTTGGATTCACTTCCAGAGATTCGAGGTCAGATCTATATCGGATTAGAGGCCTACATGTCCTCCAGCTCTGAGACTGCAGGACACCTACCTATTCTGAGTCCTAGAAGGTGAATTTAGGTGATGATGGTTGTTGTTATTGTTTTCTTTATCATGGACCAGAACTATCTCCAAACCATTACGATGAAATGTTCACATCAGTTTGGATGGCCTCAGCTCCCCTCTGTGTGGACGTGAAGTCTGACCATCCAGGAGGGGCCCATGCTGGCTTTGGGGATGATTTGGATGATTCAGTTAGTAAAAGAATAATCAGCAAAAAGATTACAGTCATATAGAAGAGGGATTGGTCTCTGCCTTTTGGGGGGGGGAGACTCTTTGCTAATTAGTCTGGTGAAGCCTACAGAACCCTTCTAGAATCACATTTTTTTAAATGCAGAAGAAAAATGCATAAGATTACAAAGGAAACCAAGCATAGGGAAATACAGTTAAACTATTTATAGAGGGAAAAAACAAAAAACAAATTAATAGACCCAAGATAAGAACTCCTGCTCTGGCATGCCAGGTTTCCTGGTGTTTTCTTCACATTAACCCAAGGGGGTAGACATTAGAGGCATCATTAGCCCCATTTGAAAGACAGGAAAGTGGAACTCAGAGAATGGAAGTGATTTCCCAATGCTATATTCAAGAAGGGCTCAGGTTCAATGCTCCATACTTTAAGTCTCATATTTTCCTGCAGTGTAACCTTCTCTCTAGGAAACCCATGGCTCTCGTGTTAGCTACTGAAAAATCTGAATTACTTTGGGACTTGTTTTTAAATTTTTCAGAACAACATTCAAAGAGTTTGCTGAAAAATATGGCCGAGATCAGAGGTTCCGGCTTGTTCAGAAGAAGAAAGACCAAGAGCATTTTTTCAACCAGTTCATAATGCTCCTTAAAAAGAGAGACAAAGAAAACAGAATCAGACTCCGCAAAATGAGATAAGAGTCTGCAGGAAGGAGCTGCCATCGCCCCCAGCTCAATCCTGTGGCTTCCTGGGGAGCGGAGGTGAGAGTGAGCTTCTGGGTGAAGATTTAGTCCTGGAGCAGAGCCCAGCACTTCTGGAGGAAAACCTTTGAGCCTCAAGCCTGCCGGGGACCTTCTCTCCCAGGCCCAGGGGGACTTCCGGATCTCAAAGGATCGCTGTTTCATATTGAAGCTCTCTTTTGTACAACATTCAGCGTCTGATGTATTTCTAATTGCCATGATATGTCAATCCCTTAATTGTTTTAATTATGCAAATATCTTGTAATATACACAAATTATAAATCCAATGCAGATTTGTAATTGAGCAGAAACAGATGCCATCTCTGCCATTCTCCAGACTCTCTTAACCTTTGTTTGAAGAGTGCTTTGCATCCACATATGTTCTTGGGAAAGACGGCCGCGCTCTTGGGCCTCCAGGACTCCGACGTTCATAGGTCGATGTCTCATTTTCTGAGTAGTCGTCTTAGCATCTTAGTTATTAATCACAGTGATGAGCGTGTCAGTCTTGACGTATGCACCTTGAACAACAATGGCAGTTTACAGGTGATGCCTGTCCCATTATTCTGAAAGGTGCTTTCAAGCCCAGAGAGGGAAACAAAACCATCCTTTGGATTTCTTGTTTAAAATAATTTTAAAATGAGTTATTTTGTAAAAAAAAAAATCATCATGTGAATATTTCAGTTATTTTTATTGTATGCCAAGAGTTTGCATGAGATTTTTCTCATCATCTTTGTATAAATAAATATTTTAACTTTTTTTTAATTAATAAATATTTTAAACCAGAATTGTCCCCCCTGCATTCTTTAGCACCATCTCACACAGTCTTGGAGCCTCCAAAAACAGAGATTTTTTTTCCCCTTTTCTCAAAATTTAAATGAAAACGATGTTATTTGCACAGAGGAATAGAATAATCGTCCATATTACAGAAGAAACCTCACTTAGCTTTAATCTGAATTTCACAATATGAATCTGACTTAATTGTGATTTTAAATACTAAGCAATCGCAAGTTTCATTTCTATATTTCAACTTCTGCTTCATGAAATTAAGCTGTGAGATTTTTCTCAGGCCCCAAGAATGGGGAAGATTGAGAAAAATAAAATGAAATGAAGATATGCCAGAACTCCAGTGGAATTTTCCTTTCCACTCTTCCCAGGTAGAGGCACAGGCCCAAGAGAGTCTCAGTTGCCGTGTTCCTGTGTGTATTTCTTGTGCCTAACTGGGGATTGCTCAGTAATGATACCTGCATGCGCACACACACACACACACACACACCCTTTTCTTTGCCAGCTCTCTCACATTTTATTGTCACTTCAAGATGATTCAGTCTAGTTGAGAATCAAAATAGCTAGACAGACAGGAAGAAGTAGAAAGATGGACAATTCCAAGATGCCAAAGACAGGGGAATTGGTGGTTAGACAGCAATTTGTTTTGGTAAACTGGGACTTCCATGTGACTCCACAGTGTCCTGTGGCACCCAAGAAAAGCCAATGAGAAAGGCAGAAGACACTCCGTCACGGTGGAGGGAGATCCCCTCTGGCACCACCCCATCAGAGGGATTGCTTGAAACTCTAGAAGCTGCCATTTAAGGATATTGATGAGTGAGGGAGTATCCAACGAAGGGCAACCAGGACACGTGATATGGGGGTCATGTAAAGACAAGGGTCTGCTTAGCCTGGAGAAGATCACAAGATGGGGAGGCTGTTGACAGCTGTCTTTATATAGTCTGGAGAGACTCTCAAATGAAGGAAAAAATAACATATTGGGTTTTCCCAGTCTATACTAGGCTTTAGAAGAAATGGGGAAATTCTGCTTCCTGCCTTCAAATATAATTCTTTCTACAGGTCTGCTCACTCAATATAATTTAATTCAAAGAAGTCATATTAAGCCCCTGCAGTGTGTAAGGCTCTCTATTCATCCCTAGTGAGTTATGACAGAGATTGATCCATCCTGCTTATGAGCAGTTTAAAATACAGGGAGGTGGGGTAAGGAGAAATAGGGAATGACTGCCACAAAGTATGGGCCATGAGTCCAGGAGAAACACAAGCAAGCACTCAGGTCTTCTATGACGGAGGGGCTGCGTTCAGCTGGGAGGGCCCAGAAGTGCTCCAGGAAGCAGCTTAGTTGGGACACGGAAAAAAGGACTTGAGCAGATGGAGACAGGATTGGGGGCAGAGGGACTCTACGTCCTGTACTTGGGGCAGAGAGACCCAGGGCCAATTAATAGAAAGGGCAAAGGGAGAAGGGAGGGAAGGGAGCAGTTTTGGTCAGTTAGAATGCACACTGCACAATAGGGAGAAGGTTGAAGTAGGTTTGGAAACAGAGATTAGGGTTACCTTATGGACAACTTTGGAAACTGCGATTAGAAGTCTATACTTAAATAGATTCCAACAACAGAAGATTTTTGAATTGGGGAGTGTTGTGATCAGAGCGAGGTTACATGGTCAGGGAGAGGGAGACAAGTGAAGGGGCGATACTGACAGCCTTGATAAGAAGAGTCTGCACTAGGGGCTGAGGCGGTACTGGTTGGGGGGTGGAGTGGGAGGCAGATCCTCATCATCTCCCTCCATGACTGCTGATTAAGAACTCATAAAGTGCCCGCAAATCTATTTGACCCATTATCCAGGGCATGATGGGAGATATTCAGTAGGGGACATGGGACAGATACAGAAATGGTGGTATAGCCTTGGAGGCAGGAGGGTCTGGGTTCGAGTCTTGCCTAAGACACATGCAGTGTGTTTAACCACACACATCATTAAACCTTTGAGTCAAGACTTGAGGAAAATCTCCCAGACTCCCAGTCTGGCCTCCCCTCTCCTCCACTCTCCTCTCACCCTTTTCCGTGCAGACCTCTTTCCACGGGTACGGGGCTACCTCACTGTTCACCCTCCAGTCAGTATCTGGGCACAAAACGAAGGCTACTTGGTCAGCTGGGTATTATGCACTGTCTGCTTGTCTTTGCCTAGTAAAAGTCATAAATAAGCTCTTTCTCATCCAGATTTAGATCCAGACTTCCCCACCCGAGGTGGTTTCCGAGTACAGATCACTTCCCAAATGCATACCCAATTGGGCAGTGGTGACTTCTCTTCTGTGGAAGTCACTGACTCGGGCTCCAGAGACTTCTGTCAATTACAGGGTCTTCAATGGTCATTAGGCACTGAATAAGATGGTGGTGGCTGTGAGTCATTTGTTTATGTGGTTCCCTGAACTTCCGGGCACAAAAGACCTACCCAAGAGGAGGGCCCGGGTTCAGCTCTCCATTTGTGTTGATTTTGCAATTTCCTGCTTCTGTGGTAGCTGTTTTGTTGAGTTACTGCTTCCCCTCCTAACTCTCAGAAGTCAAACTTGCTTAAAAGAATTGATGGAATTAGAGAGCTTACTATTAAGATGCTATTAAAATCCACAAGAACTCAAGTGCAGGCTTTTCAGTGGGATGTGTTTGTGCTGCCCCATCTCTGAACATTGACCTGGACCACTCAGCATCCTCTGAACAGAGAGGCACACATCCTGGCACCATTCAGAGCATTCTACTAGGGAAATAGAAGCTAGTGACAGTGACCCCACTGCTAGACTGAACCAACGTCTTTGTTCTCTCCAACGTCACCTCATCTTTGCCAAAGCCAGTGTCTCTACTGGCCTTACCTCCCTTGACCTCTCCACGGGGTTGGACAGAATTGGCCAGTCCCTCTTTCTTGACCCTCCTTCTAGGGTTCTGAACATTCTTTTTTGATTTTCTTATGCTGTCTCTGAACACTGCTCCCCCATCTTTTTTTTTCATTGATTCAATGTCTTCATTTTGCTACCTGAGGGTAGATGCCTTCCTAGGCTCCTTCAGGTGACTCCAGTCTCACCTCTTTCTACCCTCTGCTCCTTTGAAATTTCATTTGCTCCTAAGGCTTCAACGATCGTCGTTGTAGACAAGCCACATCCATTTCTCCAATCTCGTCTTCTTCCCAGAATCCCAATCCTAAGACTCCAGTTCCTTATTGGAGATCTTTAGATAGACGTCTCCCTTTAGCATATGTATCTATGTATAATATGTGCATGCACATGTCTATATGCACACTTATGCACACATATATGTAGATAGATCACTTTTGTGTTTATACTCTTCATTTCCAAATACAACCTCCACCTCTTACCTCGGTCAACCAACAGACATTTATTGAGTACTTCCTCTGGGCCAGGCATTGTTCTGGGTACCAGGGATGAAAAAAGGAACAAGCCTTCATGAAGACTTGTTCAAATGGATGGCTCTGTCCAGAGAATCATCCCATGTAACAAAGAATAAGAGAGAGACAGAGGTAGGCAGACAGACAGACGAAGAAGTTAAGCAAAGCCAAGCAGTGTGTCTAATGAGTCCAATGGCATACGAGCACCTCCACTTCCATATTCTCCTAACTGAAAACAAAGAAAGTGTGGGAGAGGTATTCTCCTGTCTCTCCTCCAGGACTGAACTGTGCCATTATGACATTCAGTTTTCTTGATAACTCACGGTGTATCATGTGCTTTACTTAAAACAACCTAGCGAGGGAATACGTCTTACTTCCATTTTATAGTTGGGAAAACTAACTCTCAGAGAATAGAAGTGAACCCCAGTGTCCCACAAGGAGTAAGGGACAAATCACGCTTTCAAATACAGTCTAAGCAAGTTGTACAAACATTAGCATCACCACTTCACAAATGAGGACCCTGAGGCTCAGAGATTGGATTTGACTTGACTGGTATCATCTAGTTAATATGGGCCAGAAGTCTTACTGCTGTGTCCCACTGGGTCAAGGCTCTTTCATGATCAACAGAACAAGGAATGTATGGGGATGTTGCTAGGATCTGCGTTTATGCTCAGTTACTTTGAGCTGATGACAAATGGGTGTGGTCCACCACTCACACCACACAACCTCCTTTCAGATCCTGGCTCTGCCTGGTGATCTCTTCCTAAAGGCAGGTGGTTTAAGGGGCTCTGTTCCACGCGGTGTTGTAATTGCTGGGCTGGTGACCTTTGGGGCAAAGAGCGCCTCTGAACCTATGGGCATGTTGGAGATTTCACACCGTGAGCAAGATCAGCCTCCGGTAAACACCTGCTTTAGGGTTGTTACGCTAAACCCTAGAGAGGAGGCTCAGCAGGGTGGGTGATGGAGAACAAACAAGATGTTCATCATCCCAGCAGCTACCAGATCACACAGGACCCAGCTTCAAACAAACAAACAAAACCAATCATCTCTCATCTGTGTGTCTGGGATCGTGAGTGAATGCTGGGATCGCCCGCACTCCTGGGAGTTCAGTCTCCTCTGAAGACATCCAGGCAAGGATTGTTATCATGCCCCCAAGGGCCCCTGTTCTCACAAGTAATCAGCAGAAATCAGTGCCTGGCATTGCAGAAGGCAGCTCTTCAGATCCCAGGGCATCATCTTCTCTGCTAGGAGGAAAAGCAGGTCACAGCCTAAAAAAATGGCACCAGATGGAATCCTCCCTTCAAACAAGCAGGCCATCCCCTTTCTCACACCACCTTGCACCAAGCAAGGGGCCCTGGCCGTCTCTTGTTGGCCAGTTATTTCAGTCATGTCTGACTCTCCCTGACCCCATTTGGGTTTTTTTTGGCAGAGATACTGCCATTTCTTTCTTCAGCTCATCTTACAGATGAAGAAACTAAGACAAACAGGGTGAAATGACTTACGCAGGGTCACACAGCTAGTTTGAGGCCAGATTTGAACTGAGGAAGATGAATTTTCCTGATTCCAGGCCTGGCCCTCTATCCACTGCACCACCTAGCTAGCCCTTGCCATCTCTACAGAAAGCAATGATATCCAGGTCATTTCTCCTCCTAGCCACCCCTGCCTAACGGGAGTTCCTTCCTCAGAATGAGTGAGACGCTTTTAGAAGCTGCCTTTCCTTTCCTTGGCTATTGCCTATTAGAACAGGGCACCTATCGCACACTGGGCCTTTTCCAATTGAGTTCCAAACGCTTTTTATGTGTTAAAAATGAAAGATTAAGATGCTAGACTTCTGTAAGGAAAACAAAACCCAGCTTGCTTAAGTCTTTTGGTTGTTATCATATCGTTTAGTGTTTGAAACTGAGAAACTACAGGCTAATCTGGTCTGGCCTCAGGGCCCTTGACGGACCCTGGTAACCCTGAGATGATTCTGTGGTTGTGCCATGGGGCTGTCCAGCTCCATTTCCAGTAGGAGCTAAGCCAGATATCACTTCTTCAGCCCGCTGAGGGTTCAAGGCCTCTTTGTCCCACATTCTATAATTGTAACTCAAGCCACTGTAACGGGAAGACCACTGGACCTCGAAGCCGAGGGCACTACAGGCTGTGTTACTTAATGGCTGGATGACGTTCCATGAGTACTTTCTCCTCAAGGCCTCAGTTTCCCCATTTGTAAAAGGAAAGTGCATAAGATCCTCTCTGAGGTCCTTTTCAGCTATCATTCCTTTGATTGAATTCAGTAGCATCAGTGATCATTTAACATCCAACCGGTGAACCAGTCCCTAGTTCCAGCTAAGTCAGCTGGATGTACATTTTGTAAGAATTTGACACCATCACTGTGGACACACTTCCCTCAACAGAAGATGTGATCCATTTAATTCAGTTAAATTCATTTCAAGTAAACAAGTGTTGATTAAGGACTTGCTATGTGCCAGGTACTAGCCTAGATACTGGGGGGACAAATACATGAAGCAGCCCCTGCCCTCAGGGTGCTTCTATTCTAATGGAGGTAAAGAGTGCTACCGTTTACTCAGCTCAATATATTATAAATTCTAAATCAATCTCAACAATCTAGCTACTTTACCACCTAACTGCCTCTCAGTTGCCTCCTACATTCCAGACCTGGACTACTGGAGGAATGGTGATGTTCTGGATAGAAATAAGGAAGTTAAGAGATGAGTATAGGGGAAAAGATTGAACAAAATCTGTTGGAACATGTCGAGTTTGAGATGCCAGCGGGAAAACCCAAGTGAGGATGTCCAGTGGGCATCCCAAGACATAGGGTGGAGCTGAGGAGTTTGCACACCTACCTTTGCCATTTGAAGGAGCAGCCTCTGAGAAAGCAAGGTGAGACCTTGAAGCTGAGCTAAAGTTGGCCATCATTAGTAGAGCTGCTGGGAGCTCTGCCTGGACTCAGGTGCTTTGAAATCACCTTTGATTTACTTTTGAATATGCTTGTATGGTTGTAAGGGAAACTGAGGAGATCCTCTCCAGTCCCTCGAATGACCGCCTCCTGACCTGACATAAGGGATGTAATTTAAAGTTAGTATGTGTGACCAGGAGCACCAAAGGAAGGGAACATCAAAGAATAAACAAACTATGTCACCTGGGCGGAAGGAACAACTCTTATCTCAAGAAACATCTTACATTCCTTGAGGAAAATATGTGTGTGTCCAAGGATCTGGCCCATCCTTGGATACATACATAGAAAATAGGCATCTAGAGCTTTGGCCAAGTTCCACCTTTGTCCTAAGGTTGTTTTCCCAAGGTTTACATAGATATAAAAAGGGCCATTTGGGAAAGGGACCTTTGGAGGTCTTCGTTTCAGAGATGGGGACGCCCACTCTGTTGGTTTTCCCAATCAGGACCCTGACAGCCATCTCTTGAAGTCTTCCCAGTCTAAGTCAGGTGTTGGAACTTGCCTGGTTTGGTGATGTATCTATTTTTTCTTTCTTTGTTTATATCTATTATTTCTTTGTTTTATGTTGATTCACTGGATCGTATGCATATGTACATTATTTTAATTCCTACTTCTGTATCACCTTAAAGCACAGTCAAATAAACACAATTACTTGTTAAGATGGTATCCAGTGAGTGTCATTGTATCTTAAGACCCGAAACTAAAGTGAAAGTAATGAGCTGTCTGTAATCCCCTTTCCATTACAATGGTATATATTGCTTCCTCCAATAGACTCTCAGTTCCTTGAGCCCATAGAGTGTCATAGTGGGAATAGAATCTCAGGCCTGGACTCAGGAATATCTGAGTTCAAATCCAAGCTTAAATACTTATTGTGTGACCCATGGAAGGGGTTTGCCTCAGTTTCCTTATCTGTAAAATTGGCATAATAATAGCAGCTACTTAGCAGGACAGCTAGGTGGTAAGGTGGATAGAGCATTAGGCCTAGAGTCGGGAAGACTCATCTTCCTGAGTTCAAATCAGGCCTCAGACACTACCTAGCTGTGTGACCCTGAGCAAGTCACTTTACCCTGTTTGCCTCAGTTTCCTCATCTGTAAAATGAGCTGGAGAAGGAAATGGCAAACCACTCCAGAGTCTCTGCCAAGAAAACCCCAGATGGGGTTGTGAACTGTAGAATATGATTAAAAGGACTGAACAACAACACCAGGGTTGTTGGGAGGGTTAGATGAGGTAACAATTGTCAAGTACTCAGCACAATGCCTGGCACATAGTAGATACTGTTTAAAGGTTAGCCCTTGTTAGGAGCTCTTTCATTTGTTCTGTGTCTTGATATCTCCAGTGGCCATCCCAGATTTTGGCACTTAGTAGGGATTTAATAAATGCTCGTTCACACAATCAGCTAGGAAGCATTCTTTAAGCACATACAGCATGCCCTCGGCTGGCCGAGGGTAGAAAGAGAAACACGACGTGGCTCCCATCGTCTAGGAGTGCACATTCTGCTGGGGGAGGTGCCATGTGAATTTAGCAGCTGATGCGGAATAAATGCTAGAGTATGTGATGCAAAGTAGTTAAGGAAGGATGTCACTGGCTAACACTGAATGATGGTGATGATAATGATACTATTATCAATAACAATCTTCAGGAATAGAGTACATGCAGGGTTTTTATATGGATGAAACCCGAAAATATTTGAAAAAACATTAAAAAAGCTAAGAAGAAGAGTTGGTGCCTTCTCCTTCTTCCCACCAATACTCCTGGTTGTGTTAGTCTAGTCAGATGAGACCAAGACCCTGGTGTTGCTGACTGCCCTAATGCTAATGGTTAGTGGCTACCAGGCGAGGTGGGAGGGGCAAGGGAGGCTTCCTATGCTCCCCCTAAATACTCCCCCAAGGAGAAGGATGGGAGCAAGGAAAGAACCATTTGTTAATCAGCCGCTCTATGCCAGGTATTGCGCTAAGCACTTTGCAGAAAAAGATTTCATCTGATCATCACAAGAACTCTAGAAGGGAAATGCTCTCATCATCCCCAGTTTAGAGTAGAAGCTTATTTTTACAGTGCCTCAGGAGAAACTGAGGGAAATGAAAGTGAGTGATTTACCTGGGGTCATCCAGCTAGTAAGTGTCAGAGTTCAAATGTGAGCTCAGATCCTCAAGACTCCAGGCTCAGAATTCTATCCCCTGTGTCACCTAGGTGCCCCAGAGAGGCCCAGGAGGAAGCCACATGCCTGCCTTGCTCCAAGGCAGCCAGCAGCTGGGTCCATCCTGCTGGTTGGTGTCTCACTCACCACCATGAAGCAATTTGTCAGAGCAATTCATGCACTAGACCAGGGGTAGGGAACCTACAGCCTCAAGGCCACCTGTGGCCCTCTAGGACCTCAAGTGCAGGCCTTTGACTGAGTCAAACTTCACAGAATAAATTCTCTGAATAAAAGAATTTGTTCTGCAAAACCTGAACTCAGTCAAAAGGCTGCACCCAAAGACCTAGAAGGCCGTATGTGGCCTTGAGGCTGTAGGTTCCCTGCCCTTGCACTAGGTCAAGCAGATGGGGCCAGTATTTATGACAAGGGAAATCCTTTTGGACCCCCAGCCACACCATAGGGTCACCTGCCTCTACTGTCTCCTGGGGAGACCATTCTAGAATATGCCCATTTACTGAAGAGATCACTTTAAAATTATGTGTATTTCTTTTAAAAATAATTTTCTTAGCTTTGGCAGTATTTGAGTTTCACTGTGGAAACACAATTCCTAGGTGTATTAGTATGGGACCAGAAGTAAACCTCCTCATTACAACCTCTCAAATTTGATATTCCCTTCTCCTCCATGACTAATTGTGTCCCATCCTTACCTCTACCCATGAATGCTGACTGACGGACCAGGGACAGGTGGAGGATGTGGAGAGAAGTCTGAGAGGGGGATTGAAAAGCAGGACATATGACCTTTTTAAGCTACAAGCAAACCTTCTGGGTAACTTTTTCCCAAATTGCTCAGAAGACAACATCTAACCTCCACCATTAGATCCTGCTGTCTCATTGGTTTCTGTAGGTTTGCATGGCCATCCCATCCTAACCTGGGGTTCAGACTTACTTCAAAAATGGGGATGTGCACCTGGCATGAAACGTAGGCAGACTTTCCCCTTGAGAATGATGAGAGGCTGTGTGCAGCCCGGTGGAACGGCATCATTTTGGAGAGAATTTGCATCCCCTGCTTTAAGTTGGACTCTTACTTTGATGACTGTTTTCCGTGAATTTCCTGTTTGAGTGGAGTTCCTTGGGAATTGTGGTCTTGCTTTGAACATTATTTGGAGAGGCAATATCTCTAGACGAAGTTCCAAGAAGTCAGGGAAATGAAAACAAATGAAGGTCCCACTCCCAAGAGAGAACAAATTATTTTTCTATCCTTGCAATGAGATGCTCAGGGTTTTCTTCTGTGGGTAATTTACCTTGATTCATCTTTGCAACCATTCAAGATGGATCTATACATTTTATTCCTTTAGTGCTATCCGTGAAGCCAAGAAGTGTTGGCTCCCCATATGCTTTGGGCAATCAATAACCTTCTGGCTAGTTTGTGCAGATATGAATCATGTTTAGTGCCATTCCAACTTCTCCAATACTTACACTTAATAACAAATGTAGGGATCCGCAATCTCATATTGGTAGCTCAGAATGCAGCCCCTTCCAAACAGAGTTGAAATGATCTCTTTCTACACACATGATTGCTGTTTTATCTGCCACATTCTATCTTTAAATGGTCTCCTATAGAGTTCTGGAGGTGGGAATTCTCAGTCAGCTGTGGCTTTTCCATGAAATTATTGACCTGTTTCATTAACTGATCCATGTTTTCCTTCCTTACACTTTGGGAAGCTGGTGTGTTCTTCTCCAGCCCACAGCTGTCTATCTTTGTCCAAGGCTTAGTTCTGGCAGCTAGGGTGTTTCAATTTTAATGGATATTTACCTTTGTGAAATGATGTAGAATGATACATGGCAATAGGCCCCGAGGATGGGTGGGAGATCCCTACCACTGTAGCTCACTTTCATGGCCACTAAATTTCCACTAAGTCATGTAGCACAGGCCATAATCCAGAGATATATAAAAAAAAATCTCCACCAGCCACATTGGATTTTAGGTTTTATTTGGGATATATTATGATGGCTCTACACACAATAAATATTCCTTACCATCTGCATGATCATTTTAAACCTCTCCCCGTATTTTAGAAGTAGAAATGAGCACATAAAGACCATGACTATTTTAGTGTGAATGAATCAAGATCACGGGATGCCTTTGAACTTGGAGAGTTATGGCTCTTCACTTCTTCCTGGGCGTCCTCTGGCATTACAGCCCCTGCATTTCATCGTTTCTATTGCTCATGCCTTACGCTAACACATCTTCATCGAGCAGGGACTTGGGTTGCATCAACTTTCCCCTAAATCTAAGGTCAGCAATCCCTGAGGGAGAAACTCCATTAGATTTTTCACCAAGACTACTTATCTGAGGATCTTTCTCTCCATTTTTCAAATAGACACTCAAGTTAAGTGCAAGTAAGTGTACATATAGATATATATACAAATATATACGGTTACATATATATGCACATTTTTATATATACATGTTACACATACTTGTTTTATAAAGACATATACATATTCATATTATATCACCTCTGGTGTGAGGGCTTGTGAAGCCTTTTTCAGGGCTACTCTTTCATCTCTGGTATCCACCTGGCATTCAACTCTCACCTGGGGCTCCAAGAAGTTGCAGCACGTGCAGCGGCCATACCCCAATGAAGCACCTCAGTAGATTGGTTAAACCAGGTTGAGAGTTAACCTGCAGTGAGTTAATGGGGAGTCTACCCCAAACATATGAAGACTTCCTGGTTGAATGAGTGGATGAGAATTTTTATTTTTCCAAGGGCTATGAAGGCAGCTGAAGCATGCGCTGTGCCATGCTTAGAACTTGGTCAGACGTTGAAGACGCCAAAGTCATCTACTGTATCCTGGGCCACCACCAGTCATCCTGACTTTTATCTTGCCATTGGATTTGGATGACCCCAACTCACATGCAAGTCAAGACATCAACTGTGTCCTCTTTGAAAATGGACAAACAAAACATACATACACTTAATAGGATAGTATATGTGTTTTTGTGGTTCTTTTGTTTCAGTCATGTCTGATTCTTCATGACCCCATGACTTCTTGGCAAAGGTACTGCAACAATTTGCCCTTTCCTTCTCCATCTCATTATACAAATAAGGAAACTGAGGCAAACAAGGTTAAGTGACTTGTCCAGGGTCACACAGCTAGTAAGTGACTGAATCCAGATTTGAACTAAGGAAGATGAGTCTTCCTGACTCCAGGCTCAGCACTCTATTAACTGCACCACCTAGCTGTATACACACACATGCATAAACCGAGCCTGTATATGATACTCTAGTCTGTCTCCACTAGGACTGGGAATCATGTCCTGAATGAGTTACTAATGTGTGTGGACTTAGACGAGGTAGTTTATTCATAGAAGCTTCAATTTCCTCAACTTTAAGATGAGGGTCTTGGAATAGATGATTTCTAGGATTCTTTTCAGTTCCCAATTATGTTGAACCTCGGTAGAGAGATGGTGCATTGATTGGGCATTTCAGGAAAAGGTGAGAATTGCGCTCCCCCGCTCCGTTCGCCACCCCTTCCCGACCTCAGTGAAGAGAGGCGTGAAGGAAGCCAGCTTGATCCACAGCAGAGCGTGAGAGTTTCTTATTAGCTGAGAGATCAGAGGAGCTTTCCAGAGGAATGGGAATTTAATCTCTCTGAGTCATCTATAATCAGACTGGAAAGGGAGGCTTGAGCCAGCTTGGGAAGGGATTTTAAACTGCAAATAGAGCAGAAGAAACGGCGAGCCTTTGGAGCTATTGAGTGAGGGAAGGTCATGGTCAGCTGGGAAGGATGGCTTGGAGTGGAGACAGCTGAGGTGGGGAGACCCAACTGAAGACTCCGGAAGCACTCCCCTCGTGATGAGGGCCTTGCAAGGGGAGAAAAAAGGGCAGATACGAGAGGTGCTGGTGCGATAAAAATGGCAATATCAGCAAATGGATTAGTTGAGTTGGATGAAAGTAAGTCAAGAGTGAAGGGGCCAGCAATACTGTGAACCTGGGGGACAGAAAGGGTGATGTTACCCTCTGACAGGATATTGAGCAATGAAAAAGAAGGGTTTGGGAGGAAACGTATTGGGGGGGAGGCCTGGGGCATACTGAGCTTGAGATTCCTCTGGGACATCTTGTTTGAAATGTCCAACATGCAACTGTTGATATGAGACCAGATGCCCAGGTGCGGGGGTCATCTGCGTGAGATGATGGTTAAGCCCACGGGAGCTGATGAAGTCTCCAAATGTGGGTATCTAGAGAGAAGAGGGCCAGGAAAGGGCCTTGGGTCACGCCCCAGTGGAAGAATGAGGAACAAACAGTTGATCATCGTCTTTCTGAGACTTCCAAAGGAGCTCCCGGGAGCTGCCAACTCAGCCCACTCCACTCTTGGACAGAATGACGGTATTTTTTTTTTTTTTAATTTCCAGAGGCTGAATCTGCTTCTTGCCAACTCCCACCCATCATTCCTCACTCTGCACCCCAAAGCCAGGGCAGCCTCACTTCTTTTCTAGATGACAGCCTTTCAAATACTAGAAGACAATTGTCAGGTCCCCTCCTACCTCTTCTCTTCTCTGGCTAAACCTGCCGGGTTTTTCCAATGATCTCTGCATTGCATCTTTCCAACCTTTTCACAATTCCTGTGGTTCTCTTCTGGAAACTGCCCAGCTTCTCTCTGCCCTTCCTACAACATGGTACCCAGAACTGAACACAACCCTGCAGATGCCGCTGACTGGCAGAGAAAGCCATGGGATTCTCACCTGCTTCTTCTCGGCCATTCTTCTGGCAGTCCAGAATATCGTTGCTCTGGGGTTTGAGTTTCCTTTTATTTATGCTTCCACACCATCCTGTTGGCACATTTAGCTCCCAGTGCTAAAACCTCCATGTCTGTAGCAAACTGATGTCATACACGCCCATTCCCCTTTGTACTTTTAAGGGGTTTGCTTTGGTTTGGTTTTCACCGGAAACAGCTGAGCACAGCTTGTCTGTTTACGTGCCTTCCCCAATATCATACAGCTCAGGAGTCAAGCTAGAGCCAAGGCACCTCTTTTTGCCTAGACTTCCAAGCCAAGGCTCTTTGCACTTTTCCACGATGCCTTGTGGCTGAACCTTGGTAGGAATGGCGCAATCTGTTTTGGGAAGGGCCATACTAGCAATGGTAGGGGGAAACACATGTGGCTTCAGTGCACTATCCTCTGCTCATGATTCCTTCCTGTTTGGTGTCCCCTTGCTTAGCATTGCCTTCTCAAGCCCTTCATTCTGCTTCTCTAGCACCTTCTCCTGTTCCTGAGTTGGTTTTTGGTACCAACTTTGTCCATGTTCCATTGGTTTAACTGTGCACGGTAAGTGTGTGTGTTCTCAGCTGAGCCAGTGCGAACAGTTTCCTCCTAGACCTCAGAGGCTAGGAGGGTGTTATACAAGGGACTCCCATGGAATTATTTTCTCAAGTCCTTGGGTAAGAGTTAAGGTGAGTTATCTGTCCTTTCCTTCTTTCTTCCCCCTTCCCTTCTATGAAAGCAGGAGTTTGGCTTTGCAGGAAGACAGTACCAGTGTCTCTGCTCTTCTCCAGATCAGCCTCACTTCAGAATTAAACATAGCGTGCTGTGTCACAGATAATGAGCTGAAAAATGTTCCAACTTTAAGCCTGGTTATTTTTTTCTTAGCGTCCTCAGTTCTGTGGCCATTTACATAATCCCCTGCTCACTGTTTACTCCAGGAGGTGGAGGAAGAAATATTGATTAAGTGATTCGAGGCAAAATGTTCTTTCCATTGGTGGTGAACAGCACGTTTCAATCCCCGAATGCCCAGGTCTATTTGCCAGTTCCAAAGTGAACTCATCACCCAAATAACTGAAGACTTAATGATGAGTGGTGGAGGAAAAAAATTTCCCAATTTATTTTTCCCAGTTTCCCCCTCTAAAGCTCACAGAACCATTCACAATATTGATTCCAATTTATGGCCAGAGTGTTGTTCGTTTCCTTGGCTTTTGCAAGACACAGGAAATGCAATGTTTTTGCTGCCTTTTGAGAACTAGAACACCTCAGCATGTGGAAAAAATTGTGGAGAAATTATGAGCTATGAGTTTTAGACGATCTAGTTTCAGAGAAAGGATGGTCCAGTAGATCCCCTCTGAAGCAGAGATTCACCGAGGTAAGCAAGCACTGGCCTTCCCTTCCTTCACCATTTTGACCTCCTCCAGGTAGAAATATCCCCCAGACTTCACAATGTGTCAATGTGCTCCAGGTCACTGTGAGAGCTGAGCACAGGACATCCTCTGGGGAGTGGGCTTCAGGCATGGTGAGGAGGTCAAATGCATATCACAGAGGCCTTGTGGGAAGGAGCTGGGCAAGGTCACTGTCTTCAAGGATCTGAAGGGCTTCCCGGGGAAGACAAATCAGATGTGTTCACTTGATGCCAAAGGGCACAGCTGGGAACAATGTGGGAATGGGGGGTATGGCAAAAAGGCCTGGTTTGGTTTGATATCCAGAAGAAAAAACAAGCAAGGAAAGGGAGGTGGTGAGCTTCCTTATGTGAAGGTCTTCAATCAGAGGCCGGATGACGGGGATGGTGATTCCTTTTCTGATACGGATTGGACAAGAGAGCCACTGAGGTCACTCTGTTCTCACTTTCTGAGATTCTATGAAACTTGGTGCTCTGTCAACTCACAAGTGTTGGCGTAGTTCTGACCCTGGGCTGTTTCCCAGGAGATGCGTCTGGACTCCTTTGGGTCACGCTTGGTCTTATGTAAGGGAAGTGGCTAGTGTTTGCTCCCGTGCACTGAAAATAAGTCAAAGAAAGTGAGCAAAGCTAACTCCAAGAAGGCAGACCTCACATACATTAGAAAAAATACTGGATTTAATTAATAGATATATGTTGTATTTCTTAGGAGCTGTGGACACTGTATTAGAACCCAATCATTCTGGCTCCTAAGTCAGGGTCTTTTTCTATTGCAAAGCGTGGCCCCCTCCCCAATGTCATGGCTCCATGAAATACTCTCATGGGGAGGTTCTTTGTCAAATTGTTGTAAGTAAGACATCCTGAGTTCAATCCTGACTCCACCACAGACTACTCAAATGACGTAGAGCAAATCGATAACTTCTCTTGGCCTCAGTTTCCTCCTATAAACACGAGATGGCATGATCTCTGATCTGCATTCAATCTTTCTTTTTAAAAAAATCAAACTTACTTTGAAATATGGATGGGATATATCAATATCCATCTAGATATTGCATATTCTATATTATATATATATATATCTGTCTCTATATCTCTATCGTCTGTCAGAAATACACATCTTATTTATTTATTTATCTATTTATTTATTCATTCATTTATTTATTTTAGTTGTTTCAATCGCCTCCAACTCTTTGTGTCCCCATTGGGGGTTTTCTTGGCAAAGACACTGGAGTGATTTGCCATTTTCTCCTCCAGCTCATTTTATGGATGAGGAAACTGAGGCAAACAGGGTGAAATGACTTGCCCAGGGTCACACGGATAGCAAGTGTCTGAGGCCAGATTGAACTCAAGCCTTCCTGACTCCAGTCCCAATGCTCTGTCCACTGCGCCACCTAGCTGCCCCAATAGCATTACACACTGTATTATACTGGGGCCCTATACTCTTAAAAATTAAACACTTTGCACAAAGTGTTTACGAAAGTAGTTTAAATTAATTTGAATTCTTATCAGATAATTAATATCTGCAGAAAAAACCCTCCTAGTCTCTTAAGAGTGTATCTGTGTTCTCCATTAGTTTGCATTCACTGTAGTGCCATAGTCAATAGAAAACCATTGGTGTGTGTGTGCATGTGTGCACATGCTCATATGTGTACACATGCGTGTGCATGTATGTGAATGTACACGTGTGTGTGTGTGATGCTCGCTGCAGCTACCCAACACCCACAAAAGGGAGTTCACAGGGCTTCCACAGCCAAAGCAAGGACATCGTTGGACAGTCCAGTGAGCGCTGGCCATGGGAGCAGGCCATCTGTATTTTTGCCCTTCTCTCCTCCCTGGGCACCTCAGTTTTCCGCTCTGTGAAATGGGGTCATTGGACGAGCTGCGCTTTGTTCTGGAGGCTCCTCTGTCTTGAGTGAGAAGACAGTCTGGGGAATGGGCATAGCACCTGCCTCCTTGTGCTGCAAGGTCACACCGAGCTGTCCCTTCTCCAGAATGGGCTTCGCACTGGGCTAAATCGATGCCCAAACTCCTACCGCTCGAGACAATCCCTGGGGTTCAAGGGCAGGAACACCCCCTCAAAAGGCAGAGCCATTTCGGGGGACTGCCACGACCTCTTGCTGGTTAGCAGCAATGGCCAGGGCTGGGTGTGGAGTCAGAACGGCCCATCCTCCTTCCCGGGGTCTCCTGCCAGGCCCGGGCAGGGGGCGGGGGGGTCAGCTGGACGAGCCTCAGGTTCTCCTCTCTGCCCGGGGGAGCGTGCCCCTCCTGGGCTCTGCTGCTACCTTGAAGCAGCGTCCCAAAGCATTTTGCCGAGCTCCAAGCGCCAACTGCAGTCTGGAAAGATGCCCACGGGCCTTGCACGTCCATCTGGAGGGCTGGACAGAGCTGGGCTGCAGATTCATGCCTGTGAATAGCCTCTCACCCGGTGCCACGTGCAGCCAGATCTCAAGCAGATTCTTGAGCCAGTTTCCCGCAGGGCCAGTTAACGGGTGCACTGGGTGTGAGTTGGCCAGGTCAGGGCCCTGCGAAGGCATGGGCCTGGGAAGGAGAGGCCTCCTGCAAAGCCCTGGCTCAGCCGCCTCTGCAGGACCTACCTGCACCTACGTGTGTGCAGCCCCAGCCTCCCTCCCGGAGCCATGTTTCTGGTGTGTAAATAACTAGGTAGTTGTGCCCCAGAAAAAGCCCTGCTCTTCATTGGTTGGGTGAGTAATAAATCAGCCCTGTTGATATGCAGCAAAAGGGCTAAGAAGAGCCCAATACATCATTAATGTAGATCTGATATTTAGGGGAGACAGGAGTGGCGATCAGGGCTTTGGAGGGTGGAGAATTGAGGCTGACAGTCGCAGTCCACAGATAATATTTTTGTCAGGTCCAATTTGCACACGTTTCAACTAATTAAGAAATTATTAAATTTTTTAACACTCTATCAATTCTCAGCCTTGCACAACCCCTGGTATTTTTCTTAGATGAGTGGGAGGGGGTGTAGGAGCACATTGTGGATGCCAACATAGAAAGGGTGGGGGGAGGAGGAGGAGGAGGGGGAGGATGGAGGGAATCTGAAGTCCTAGATACTCCCGTCCAGTATGTTATTTATATATATATATATCCATTGTGTTTGCCTTCATTTGTTTTTTGGTAAAATAGTTTAATTCAGTGTCTAGAATGATTTCTTTTCATTAAAAAGGTATATCATACTAAACAGCTTGTCTACACACCCCATCCTAGTTAGCTGCAAAGTGGAAAATCTATACAAATATTCTCTGGTTTTCATCACATTGTGGGTTGGCTGTTTTCTCATGGGCTGCTTGTTGTGATTTTAAGGTGCCTTGGGCTATTTGGTTTCATGTCCTGTGTATAGACAAATGTATTCTTTTTTAGAAAAAAAAGTTTATGTATGTATATACATATACGTGCATGTGTATATATGTATGTGTGCACATATATGTATAAATATGTATGTACATGTGTATGTAGACACATCTACTCACTTATTTAAAGGCCCCCTAGATACTGAGATACGTGTAGCTGTTCTTTTTCGGGTAGATAAATAGCAGTCAAGTAGGTGTTCTTTGATTGGGGACTGGCTGAAAAGGCTGGGTACATAAAAGTAATACAGTGAATGATCAGAAAACAATGTAAGTGAAGAATTCCGAGAACCTGGAAGGTGGTGCTGACCAAGGTAAGGCCTTTACAGAGGCCACGCCGTAAGATCTCACTAGTCAGATCAGTGCAATCGCCAGCTTCTGGATCTGAGGATAGACACGACTATTTCTGCTTCCTCTCAGGCCGCAGGTGGTGGACTACAGGTGTGAAATCAGGCATGCGCTGTCAGGTGTGGTCCTTGGGTCAGATTGTTTTGCACACTTCTACCTCTCTGGGACAGGGGAAGTTTTGTTGTACAGAGCTGCCACAGGGAAACACTATAAATGTAACTGAATAAAACATTAAGAAACAAAATGCTTGAATTCAGGCAGACGAATTCTGCTCTCAACATTAACTGGCTCATTTTCGGTTGCTTGAATTAAAAAAAAAAGAAGAATGTGGAATTTTAGGAAAAAGAATCTGGCAAGAGAACCCAGCAGGCTTAGACGAGGATGAGTTTAGAAGCAAGAAGGCCCAGTAGGAGGCTGCCATGGTATTCCAACCATGAAATGATTTAGGGTTACAGTTCTTTGTTTTTGTGTTGAAAAAGAGGAATAAGAAGAGAAAACAAATCGGAGATGGATGGGTTTTTGCCTTTTGAGAGCAGAGATATTCAAGGATATAGAAAGGAGGTTTGAGTTCCCAATTTGGATGACATTACTAGATTTCAGAGCCCTGGTCCAGCTTGCCAGGTGAGAAGGATACTGGAGGTGGAACGTGCTGCACTTCTGTCACGTGAGGCACATGCTCTCAAGTTTCTCTCCCACTTCCATTTTCATTGACAGATTAGGTTCCCAAAGGGGATTCCTCACAATCCTGAGGTGTGAGAGCAAGTTTTCTTACTTTCTTTTTAAAATTTCATATTTTGTTTTCTCCCAATTACATGTAAAAACAATGTTTAACATTTGTTTACAATTTTTTGAGTTCCAAATTCTGTCCCTCCCCCCCACCCCCCACTGAGAAGGCAAGCAATTTGATATAGGTTATACACGTGCAGTCGTGCAAAACATATTTCTATGTCAGTCATGTTATAAAAGAAAACACAGACAAAAAAATAAAGAAAAAATATGCTTCAATCTGCATTCAGACCACATCAGTTCTTTCTCTGGAGATGGATAACGTTTTTCATCATAAGTCCTTCATAATTGCCTTGGATAATTATATTGCTGAGAATAGCTAAGTCATTCACAGTTGAACATCGTACAAGATTGCTGTTACCATGTACCATGTTCTTCTGGGTCTGTTCACTTCACTATGCATCAGTTCATGTAAGTCTTGCCAAGTTTTTTCTGAGAGCATCCTGCGTATCATTTCTTATAGCACAGTACTACTATTTTATCACAATCATATACAAGAACTTGTTCAGCCATTTCCCAATTGATGAACATCCCCTCCATTTTCCATTCTTTGGCACCATGAAAAAGAGCTACTGTAAATATTTTCACACATATAATACCTTTTCTTTTTTTTTCTTTTCTTTTTTTATCTTTTTGAATATAGACCTAGTAGTGATATTACTTGTCCAAAGGGTATGCATGGTTTTATAACCCATTGGGCATAGTTCCAAATTGCTCCACAGAATGGTGGAATCTGTTCACAACCTCTAGCAGCAGCGCATCGTCTCATTTTCCCCACATCTCATCCAACATTTGTCATTTTCCTTTTCTGTCATATTAGCCAATCTGATAGGTGTGGAAGGGTAGATCAGAGTTGTTTTACTTTGCATTTCTCTAATCAATAGTGATTTAGAGCATTTTCCATATGACCATAGATAGCTTTGATTACTTCATCTGAAAACTGCCCGTTTATATCCTTCGACCATTTATCAATTGAGGAATGGCTCTTATTTCTATAAATTTAACTCAATTCTCTATATATTTGAGAAATGTGGTCTTTATCTGAGAAGCTTGTAAAATTTTTTCAGAGTTATGATTACTATGTATTTTACTCCATCCTATTTTTTAATTTTTTTTTTTAATTTTTAGGCAATTGGGGTTAAGTGACTTGCCCAGGGTCACACAGCTAGTAAGTGTCAAGTGTTTAGTCTGAGGCCAGATTTGAACTCAGGTCCTCCTGACTTCAGGGTCAGTGCTCTATCCACTGCGCCACCTAACTGCCCCTTTCTCCATCCTGTTTTCTCTGTTTATCCTACTCTCTCTCCTTTCATCCTATCCATTCTCAAAAGTGTTTAGCTTCTGGGGCTATAAGCTCTGGCCTCCTAGTGCTCCTCCTCACTCTGGGGCTGAGGAGCAGGACCACAGCCCAGATCTAAGAATGGGCAATGCAGCAGTGTCCTGCCCCTGGGGCCAGAAAAGCCGCCTTTGTAGTCTCCTTCTGAGTGTTGTCTGACCCCTTACTGTCTGTGGGCCAAGAGGTCTGCAAGGGCACTGGTGCTGCTGATTCAGTCACCCTGGAGCCCTCCTTGGCTGTCTGGGGCTCAGCCTGCACTGGGCTGTGCTCCCCTCTCATTCAGCACCACCGGTCTTTGCTGCTGACCTGCTAAGTGGTTCAGGGCTGGATTGCTTCTCCCTGTCCTTTTGTGGGGTCTGCCGCTCCAGATTTTGTCTGGGGGCATTATTTAAAGTTGTTTGGAGGGGTGTGGGGAGAGCTCAGGCCGGTCCCTGTCTGTTCTCCATCTTCTCTACTGTGATGTCTCATGAGTCCCATTTCAAGGATTTTCCTATCTAGGATGATATCATTGATTCATTCATGGATGCATGTAATGGAGATGGCTGGGCCTTGCTCACACGTACTTCGTACTCTGTCAATTAATCCCATCAAGAAAGTAACCCTCTCCGTCCTTGCTGGGTCAGCAGGAGATCTAGATGAAACATTTTCCACAGTAATGCAGCCATAGCTTTCACAGGATATGAGAGCTGAGAGCCTTGGAGATCATCTACCCAATGTCTGAGCAGAGCACGGGATGTGCGTTATCAACACGTGACCCTTCCCAAAGCCCTGCAGGGCAGAGAGAGCAGACCCTCCGGTGGCTCTCATGTCCCCTGACACGTGGGCTTGCTCCTGGCCTCTCGCTGCCTCTTTTAACTGCTTACTCTCCTGCTATCACCAGCATTCTCTCCTCTTCCAACTTGCCACTCTAAATTCCTCCCGTGACTTCATTAGAATTCACATGGATTCATTCATTATAATCCTAAGTGATTCCCCTGAGCTCTCCCCAGAGCTCCAGCACCCTACCATGAAATAACTAGATATCCTAGTACATGCTCAAGATGTCCAACATGACAGCATCAGTATCCAGAACCTGAACCCTATGACATGCCTGTGTCTGTTGAAGACTGTCTTGTCCTAGGGAATCCGGCTCAAGAAGGCTCTCTGACTTCTCCCTCCCACCCACCTCACCCCTAACTCCATTCATGGCTGACCATTTGCCAAGTCTTGCTGCTATCTACAAAAGATCTTTCCCATTCACTGTCCTTTTCTCTACTTACATGGCCAACATCCTTGTTCATGTCCTCACCATCCTTCTTTTTGTTATCATGGGGATTAGCCCAAGAGAGTCTAGTCGGGGAGCCATAGACGATAGGCTCAGCCTACCAACAATGCATGTGGGGTGGGGTTTGTTAATGTTGCATATGGGAAAATGTGATGACACAGAAGGGAAGTTTACCTCCCTGTTATCTAGAAAGGACCCTCACTTTACCCATGCTTACCACATCCCCTTTTTACAGCTAAGGACACTGAGGCTTGAAGAAAGTTTATAGTTTCGTGAACTAACGAGTTACCACAACTAAGAAATGGGCTGTCTGACCTTAACCCAGATCTTCCAACTCCACATGTTTGCTCTTCCTGCCACATCAGTCAGTGCAGAAAAGGAGAGAGGGCACACATTTGAAAATGGCTTCAATAATGCTTGGAGAAGGAATTCTGGGAGTGCCAGGGTTTCGGGAAAAAGTCTCTATGCTAGAAGGAGTTAGACATGGGAGGTGTGAGAGAACAGCTATGGCTTTGCCACTGCCAGGAGCTCCTTTTAGGAGAGGTCACCAGTTCACTCCTGGATTACAAAGAAATATGGTGGTAACCTTCTTATGGGAAGAATGAGCCAGGGCTTTGGATGGGTGCATCCAGTGACACAGGGAACTCTTTTTCTCTGCTACTTTCTGAGAAATGTAACTGTTTAGATGAAAGAGGCCATAGATGTTATTAAATGCATAATTTCTCAGTGAAACATTAAGATTTCTTAGAATAAAATTTCCTTTAATGAGGATATAAACCTCTAATGTCAAAAAGTTCTTGTATAAACACAAACATGAGTATGTACATTAGTGTTGAACAATATTACAAACATAATTTTAAAGACATACAGTCTTGAAGCTGATTTTTTTTCCTTTTCTCTTTCCCTTCCTTCCCTTCCCTTCCTTTTTTAAATAAATGTCTTATTTAGATAGGAACGTGAGCCAAACCAAATGAAGAGCTGGGAGCCAGACATGGGAGCAGGGGAAACCATCCTGAGCAGACAGAGAAAATATTCCTAGGGGGCTACCATGAACCTGCTGGCAAGTTAGCTTTTATGTCATCTGTGGAAAAAGAATGAGGTTGTGTTGACATATTCTCTCAAGGTATTTTAAAAAAATGTTCTGATAAGTGTTTTTGCCTCAGCCTTTCTACAAAAGACTCAGTGGTAGTCTAGACAAACAGACAGACAGACAGACAGAAAGATAAATAGATGACAGATAAGTAAATACATAATTGCATGTAGAGGAGATTGGGGTTGGCATTGTACCTGTGAATCCTGAGGGAAGAAATCCCTCTGCCAATGCAGGTCGGTTACTTTCTTTGCAACTGAGAGTTGTAGGGAGCTGCATAGAACAATGAGGTGAAGTGACTTGGCCAGGGTCACACAATCTGTAATAGTCAATAAACATTTATTAAATACCTACCAAGTGTCAGGCACTGCACTAAGCCCTGGAAACACAGCCAGAAGGTCGAAGGCAGGACCTGAATCCAGGTGTTTCTAGCCTTGACTGTCTCTCTCTCCATGTGTCACACTGCCTCATTTGCACATGCACATGTACATGGGTTAAGGATGGAGTGGAAAAAGTCACTTGCTCTGAGCCCTTTTGGTGAGATCTGTGCTTTGGACCCTCAGCTTCACCCCAAACTGTCCTGGGTCCTGTGCCTCCTACAACCACAGAGTTGTGTGAAGATGATCAGGCCTCCAGCCAGGAGGAGCCCGTTACCCACTCAGTCACCTATAATGGGAGTGGGAAGAAGGGCCCCACCCTCTTCTCTGAGCATCTCACTTTGGGGCTTTATCAGCTCTTCAGACTCCAGCGATTGGGCTAAGTGATGTGCTCATGAGTAAGTGTGTGTGTGTGTGTGTGTATGTGTAAGTGTGAGTATGTGTGAGTGTGTGAATGTGTGTGTGAATGTATGTGAGTGTGAGTATGTGTGAGTGTGTGAATGTGAGTGTGTGAGTATGTGGGAATGTATGTGAGTGTGTGAGTGTGAGTATGTGTGAGTGTGGGTGAGTGTGTAAGTGTGTGTGTGAGTGTGAGTATGTGTGAGTATAGGTGAGTGTGTAAGTGTATGTGGGTGAGTGTGAGTATGTGAATGTATGTGAGTATGTGAGTGAGTGTATGTGTGAATGTGGGTGAGTGAGTAAGTATGTGGGTGAGTGTGAGTATGTGTGAGAGTGTGTATGTGTGTGAGTGTGAGTATGTGTAAGTATGTGTGAGTGCATGTGTGAGTGTGTGTATGTGTGCGTGTGAGTGTGAGTATGTGAATGTGGGTGAGTGTGTAAGTGTGTGTGCGAGTGTGAGTATGTGTGAGTGTGGGTGAGTGTGTAAGCATGTGTGTGTGTATGTGTGTGTGTCTGTGTGTGTGTGTGATTCAGTTAATCCGCAAGCATTCACTGAGTTCCTGCTATGAATTAGGCATGGTACTAAGTCCCATGGATATAAAGACAGCTAAAAATGGCCGTGGATTCTAAGAAGCCCACAATCCAATGGGAAAGGCGATACGCAAGCTATGTACAGATCAGATGTATAGAGGATGAATGGGAAAAAATCAATAGAGAGAGAAGGCACAGTCAAAGAGGGGGATGGGGAAGGGCCTTTATTAAATAGGTGGGGGTGGGAATGACAGCTGAATGGAGGGTGGGCTGGGGGGGTGGAGAGAAGGCAGGGAGCCCCCCCCAGCAGCTACTGCTTAGTCCAGGTGTGAGGTGATCAGAGCCTTCACAGGGGTGGTAACGGGGTCAGGATAGAGAAGGGGGTCTATGGGAGACATGTGAAAGTGGTAGCAATCCACAGACTTTGGCACCAGATTGGAATCTGACATGAAGGTGAAGCTCCCAGCCAGGTTGTAAGGCCGTGTGACTTAGAGGCTGGTGAAAAAGAGCGGATTCTGAGGGAAAAGCAGTTAGTTCTGGCTATCCTGTTCCTTTGGAGGAGAAGGATGATGAAAGCTGGACGGTAATGCAGCAGACTTGTGCCGAGCTGATCAAGCAGCCACTTTGCAAGCACAGCCATTAAAGATACCGCGGCCCCAAGGCCAGAGGTCTCCCTGAAGTTGGCCGCTCGGTCTCCCTTGACGTTGTTATCAAGGCTGTTTAATGTTAAACTGGTTCACATTTTTGTCAATGGCTCGGGCAAAGGCGTGATGTCAGGCTTCTTGATTCCCTGGGACTCAATGTTGCGGAAAGAACTGACGCTCTGGAAGGCAGTCAGGGTCCAGAAGGGTCCTCACAGGCTAAGCCACTGGGCTTCATCTCCTAAGGTGGAATTCCATCAGGGAGACATTTGAAGTTTTATGCTTAGGTTAAACGATCAATTTTACGACTACAAGATAGGTAAGGCATAGATAGCAACTGTTCTGAAAGAGACTGGGGCATCTTGGTGGACTGTAGGCCCAGCAGGAGACAGCCTTGCAATGCATCAGCCTAGAAGGCTAATGTGTTGGCACACAGTGTTAAGGGGGCATGGTGTCCAGGGATAAGGAGGTTCTAGACCTCTGCACTCTGCCTTGGCCAGAGTCTATCTGGGTTAGTGTGTTATGTTACAGTCTAAGACATTAAGAAGGCAGGTAATAAGCTGGGGACATCTTGAAGGAAGGAAACCAGTGTGGAGGAGCATCTTGAGTCCATGCCATATAAAGATACCGAGTGTGTTTTACCTAGAGAAGAGAAGATGTGGAGGGCTGTGATAGCAGTGGTGAAGGACGGTGACATGAAAGAGTCATTTGATTTATATGGTTTACTTCTAGAAGTAGAAGGTGAAATGATATTAATTTAGACTTAGCCTTAGCATTAGAGGTTCCATAAATGAAAAGCATTCCCTCAGTGGGAATACACCAAAGCATCCCCACCCACAGCATTCCCAGTCAGTCATATGCAATTTAAGCAATCCGTTAACTAGTAAAACCTGTAGATAATGACTTAAGGTGCATGTGTCCATCCTCGGCTCTCCACGTTGGACCTCTGCTGCACGGCTGGGGCCGTTGGTGTAGCAAAGAGTTTCATCACCACCCAGCAAACAATGGACAGACAGTAGGAGGAGATGAAGAAAAGCCTCCTCTTATTGCCATAGTGATTTTAAGATGTTTAATTAATTAAAATGCTAACTTCATGTTGGTGCTAGAAGAAGACCGTGGGCAGGGACAGTTTTCTTGCACTTCAGCAGCTGTGGAATTCCTGGCTGTGGCTGTGTGCCATCCTTGGGGAATTGCAGGGCCCTTGGGAGAGTGCAGGTATGCATGGTGTAAGCTCTCTGGCGGCCACTGCATCCAGCTTGGCACGAAGGATGCAGCTGAGATCCCACTCTTTGGGGGAGGGTCTCCTTTGTCTGCCACGGGACAAGAATCTTGCTCATATTGGCAGATTCCTTATGATATTAATATTCAGAAATACCAAAGTGTCTCTGTGGAAGGCTGGACATAGAAGGAAAGCAGGCTCAGCTACGCACCATAAGCTCACTGAAGAAGAAACTCCAGCTGCCATGGATATGCCTTTGGGCAAAGTCTTTGCAAAGTAATAGAACTGAAAATGGATGTTAATGGAGACTGGACATCATGCTGTTGGACCCATCCAGTGGAAGCTCTGCCATCTCTCTGTGCCCTGGCTCTCCCCAGACTGGGTCGGAAGCCTCATTGCCCATCTCATGATGAGACATTTCCTGGTTCCCCCACAATCATGGATGCCTTCAAACTGTCCACGGAGGTGGGATGTCAGTTGGAATCCTACCCACTGAGGCTGGCTATCGTCACTGACTATGTGATGAATTGCTCAAATTGGCCATAAACAAATGATCCGGGCACAATGTGGACGTTCCAAGGATGTTGGCAGAAATGGAGACTTAGAACAAAGACATTCCCAAGATTGGAGATGCATTGTTCTCAGCATTCAAGAAAGACTAATGGGATGATAGCCTCTAGCTCAAGTCCTGGACCTCTAATGAAAAGCAAACAGCACGGTATAGGGGCAGAGCGTCATCGTCCTTCTCTGAACGTGTCAGCTCACTCCAAGGACAGAAGGAGAGGTTCTGCTTCCCAGTTAGGTCAGGCCTAGTGATCCGCTGGCCTGCTACCCCCTTTGATGTCTCCAGTGCTAAATGTGGGCTTGGAATTCTGAGCATCAGGGAGCAACAGCAGCTGTAACCAGCCATGCAGCAACACAGGCAGCGTCCACCTGTTAAATGACCAACCCATGGCTGTGGAATTAAAGTAAGTTGATTCTGATGCAAAACTCTTCCCTCGGTTCACCCAAGACCTGTCCCCCAAAAGGGCAGTTCTGACTGGAACGCAGGCAGGAGGAACAGGAGCGGGCAGGAACTCTTGCTATTTCTCTGCAAATAACCTCTTGAAATGGCCCCTCGTCTGGTACCACAGCTGCCCCCTGACACCTCGAGTTCACTCTACTGCTGCTCAGCTCAACAGTGAAGCATCCCAGGCTTCCTTCAGATTCCCCTTTGTTGACAAGCCTTTGGCGAGCCTGCCCCAATCTCTTTCCTTTCCCAAGCTTCTCTTGGCCTCCCGTGAGTTTCTCTTTCCTTTTGTTAGGAGCTAGTTACAGGGAATCCCTGTCTGTTAATTAGTTCTTCTAGTCAACATGATAAGCACAATACCCATCGTTTATATAGTGCATTAAGGTTTGCAAAGTACAGTAAAAACATCTCATTTCATCCTCATTACCACTCTGGGAGCCAGAGGCTATTTATCCAATTTTACAGATCAGAAAACTGAAGCAGGCAGATAGCTACGAAGTGTCGGAGGCCAGATTTGAACTCAGATCTTCCTGACTCCAAGTCCAATGCTCTATTGACTGAAATACTAGCTGCCCCTGATGAGTTTGCAGGTATGGGTCTTTGCTTAGAGGCATCCCCACAGAATGTGGACATGTGGAGCAGCACGTGGACATGTGGCCCTCTTCTTTCTGCACAGCATCCCCCTAACATCACCATTGCCACTGCCCAGGAACCATGGAAACAGGTTTCTGATGGGGAGATTTCCTATCACCTGCCTGGCAACCAGGCCAGTTCCCAGCTATTCAGACACCAAGCTGCGGCTCCTAGCCTCCTCCTCCTTAGCTTCTGTTTGTTTATGTGTTGTTTTTATTCATTAGAATGTAAGCCCCCGAGGACATGTATAGGAGTGCTTGTACTTGTATCCTTTGCACTTAGCTCAGTTCCTGTCACATAATAAATGCCTAATAAATATAAATGTTCTGTCTCTGTCTCTGTCTCTCTGTCTGTCTCTTTCAGTCTCTGTCTGTCTCTTTGTCTCTCTCTCTCTCTCTCTCTCTCTCTCCCTCTCCCTGTGTGTCTCTGTCTCTGTCTGTCTGTTTCTCTGTGTCTTTTCCAGTCTATCAATCCCATACACAAGAGGAATCCCTACTGTAACATTCCTAACAGAATGACATCCAGGTTTTACTCAAAGACACTTCCCAGGAGGAAAGGACGCTAGCACCAAGCCAGTCGATCAGCTTTGGGCAGCTCTAATAATGAGGCTTTCTTAGCCCAGGTGGAATCAGCCTCTTTGCAACTTCTATTATAACTTCAAGCTCTGCCTTTCTTCTACAGCAGACTGATGGGGGAAGCTGTCGGGGGCAGGGATGATCTTGGGCTGAATAATCTTGAATTTAAGAGAGAAGTTTGCTCTGAAGGACAATGGAGGGAGTGATGGGGGAGCAGGATGGAGGCTGGCATCCCCCCCACGCTGCCACCCAGTCAAAGATGGGCAGCAGGTCTCTAATTCATACTGCTGGTCTGATTGGCATTGTCTGAGACCCTGGGAGCCTGTAAAGGATACTACACATCCGCACATGTGCATCTGTGTATGTGCTTGTACCCAGAGCTCTAGCCATGAATGTCTTGGTGTTTTGTTGTTATAGTTGCTGTCATTTTCTACTAAATCAGACAGTTTGTGGCAGAGTCTAATCTGATGATCCAGTAGCAAAGATAGATTATGCACTTACCATATTCAATACACTGAGCTAAAAGCTGGGGATTAAAAAAATAAAAGGAAAAAAAAACATCCCTTCCCTTCCTTCAAGTAGCTCACATTGTAATGGCGGGGAGGACATGCAGAACCTAGGTACACACAAGAAGGACCCAAAGTAGAGGTGAGATAGTATCAGAAAGGACATTGCAGCTCTGGGGATGGAGAAAGGCCTTGAGCAGAAATTGAATTTGAGGGAGTCTTGAAGGGATCCAGAGACTTCCAGAAAAAAAAAAATCATGCAATATAACGCAATGCAGACCCAAAGAAAGCTACCTGGGGAACATAGAGAGGCCTTTGGAATGGCATTCTCCTGCCTCATATTGTCCTCTTCCAGCACACCAGTTTGCTTGGCATCAGCCCTGGGGATCCAGAATCTGTTCCTGTGGTATCCCGTCTACTGGCAACCTTCCAGAGGCAGACAGGCAGGAGAGGGCCTTCATTAGGGCTCTTGGTAGCTGCCGACACCTTCCTGCCCCCAGGAAACTTCCCGGACAGTCAGTCAGTCAGCTGACGAATATTTACTAAGCATCTAGTATGTGCCAGACACTTTCCTGATGTGACAACTGAAAAGCAAACCACTTGGTGTCTTGTGGAGACTGAAATCTCATATGGGCATATGAAGGACTTTGGGATACAGCAGCTGGTTGTGTCCTTTCTTCAAGTTGAAGGTCATACTTTAGAAGGGAAAATTACAAGTGGGAAAGGGAAAGCTGCCTTTTGAAGTTGGCAGCGTTAACTTGTTCACAAGTCATTGCTAAGATGGTGCAACGCTGGGCTGTTCTGAAGGGAGAGAGAGCCAGAGGGAGTGGATGTGAACAGGAATTCCCCAGTGATGGGGGTTGTCTCCACCTTCTTCCTAGATTCACCTGTGCTACCTGAAAGCCACATAGTCTGTGCTCCAGACAAGCTGTTTCCCACTCTGGCCCTGGACAATGCCCTGGGCTCTCCTTTCTCTTTTCTCTTGCTGATGCTGATCACTAGGCTGGGGTGAGGTGGGGGCAGGAGTGGGGGTTCTAGTTCTCTCTTTGCCTCTTGACTTCCCACCCATCCACTGAATTTCAACTCCAGTGCCAGATTCTTCCAAAGCCCCTCCTCAAGCTCCCATGACAGTAATGGATTTCCTGTTCAAACCTCAAGAATAGCATTTGTTCATCACTTATTTGCTTTAGGTAGGTAGATAAGGCTCCCTAATACACACCCAAATTGAAATGACCAAGCATTTAATTTGCCAGACACACTATGGTTGGCATTAGCAATTCAAAGATGAAAACAGTCAACTGGGGAAGCTGTTGTTCTAAGGTAATTCAATTTTCCCGAGAACATCCACTCCCCTAATTTTACTGATGAAGAGAGAGATTTGAAGATGGAAAGTGGCATGCCCAAAGCCATTTGTGACGTTATTGCTGGAGTCTCATAGTGTATGCCCTCTCTACCATTGAATCCTATCTCCTCCTAGACAGTGACCTTCAAGGGGAGAGGACCTTGCCTCACAATTCTAGCTGTGTACTCAGTGCTCTCAATATACAGTAGGTACTTAGTTGTTGAAGGAGTGAAATTGGGCCCCAGTTCCAGGATTAGACCCTGCTTTACCAACACTGTTTATTTTATTATTGTACTAAGGATTCAGCTAGACACTGGTTACAGAGTTCATGAGACCAACCCAAACTGGGGTGAGGGGAGTTTGGAAAAAAAAAAAAAAGATTTTACACAGTAGACAAAGCCGCTTATGTCATGCTATGTATATCCCAACATATAACATGGGCCATGTTCCGCACCAACAATCAAATCAGGGTCAGCTTAGTCAGTTCCTAAGCTTGAGGCAGGAGACTTGACCTGCCATGGGACAAGCAGGAAACCTTCTGAAGAAGGAAGACCAGAAATGCATCAGAGACTCTTGCCTCAATCAACCAGAGAGGCTAGGTTAGAGAATGATGCAGTGTAAACTGCATTGGCCCCTTTGGCTATGTGAGAAGTGCAATCGTGGTCTAGATATCAGTCTTGTCCTCCCATTGGGACGAGTCATCGGGCACTCCTTGTACCAAAGAACAATCCCTACTTTACTGAACAACTGAGTTCTTAAGCTCCACCAATGTCAGTACTCAATAAATACCTCATTCTTTCTTAAATACAGCCACCATCCTGGCCCTACAATTAGCTACACAGGATCCAAAAAGGAGCCTTTGACACCATTAGCATTCATATTCAAAATGTATTTCTCTTCAATCTGCAAAGTAATCTAAATTGCCCTGCGAAATTGCTAGGCCTATCATCTTTGGAAGGCCCGGCAGGGAGATGAATTCCCCCAGGGCCTGCTCCCTCACTGCCTCTCTATTTGCATGAACATTGGTATGTGTCCACCTCATTCTGATTAGCCTCGATTAACCACATAGTGCATTCCAGCTGGCACCTTCTTGTTTTTAATGAAATGCCCAACTTGGATGATGCATTTTCTTTTTTCTTCAACAGCAAAATCAGCTTAATCAGACAGCTTTGCAGAGGCACATTAACTGTTGTTTCTATGGCATTGTAAAGTTTGCAAAGCACTTGGCATACGTTATTTCATTTGCACCCCGTGTTCCTCCACCACATAGATGGGTGTTAAAATTTTCCCCATTTTATAGCTGTTGAAAGAGAATTTAGAGAACACTGCAGCAAACTCAGAGAGACCATGTTGTTCCTGGACAAAGACAGCCCAGCAGTGGCCAGAGGTAAGAGCCCTCTCTGAGCTGAGGAGTCACTACTCATTTCCTGTTTATGTGGCCTCTGTCCTGGACCCTCCCCAGTGCTTTGACGGCTTCCCTCCCAACAAACAGGATCTGCCACGAGGCCGGAGCTTGGAAGGCCCGAAGATGCCCTCCAAGGTGGTTCTGTGAAATGTAACAGACACGGGCCAATGACACGTTGGTTCCTCTGGAATCACGGCTTTCTTTGTTCACATTCTGACGTGAGCTAGAATTGAAAGTGTCTATTCAAAAACAGAAACTAGAAAATAGCTTCATCTTTCTAGGAAGGAGATGATAGAGCCATACCCAAGAGACCAAGCCGCCTCCAGCCAAGAGATCTAACTGTCAGTCAAAGACCCGTGTCACTAGGAGATTTCCCAGCCCCCAACACACGGGCATGCACTTCTTCATTTGCAGACCTGGCCTTCCTTTTCTCTTTGTTGAGGTCAAACTAGGTCAGCTCTGAGATAAGCTGGACTCTTTATTTCTCAAGTCACTTTTTTAGGGCCCACAGGAGGCCTGATTATGAAGACTTCTGAACGTGAAATGCACCCATTAGTTTTAAAAGACAGGAGAGATGATAATTCTGCTCTACTGGCTAATGCCCGGGATTTGTCTCCTAAGAAAAAGTGAGCTGTTAGTGAGTTTGCTGTATCCAGTATTCCCAATACTATTTTGGACTAGAGATTGTTTATTTCCTGTATTAGGCCCAGGCCCCAAATTTGGAGTGATAAAGGTGAAATGTATGTTTGTGTGCAGAATACCTTTGGGTCCCAGTGCACCAGAGTGCAACTGTCATACGGAATAAAAAAAAGCCATTGGGGACTCTTTTTGTCCCCAGGGATGATAGAGTGATCAGAAAGAAGCAGCATTTCAGAACAGGGAAGAACCTCCTTCCTTCCTTCCTTCCTTCCTTCCTTCCTTCCTTCCTTCTTTCCTTCCTTCTTTCCTTTTTTCTTTTGTTCTTTCCTTTCTTCCTGTATACCTTCCTTTCTTCTTGAGTGAGGAATGAGAATGTGAATTTAAAAAAGGAGTTTGGCCCATTTTGTTCTAGATCTCTGAAATCATTCCTTCATCTGGATTTATGCAAAGGAGTGGTTTGTATTTTGACCAGAGCAAATATACATAGGAGAAGTCTGGGCTTGGGCCACTAGAACTCTGTGGATTTCAAAGAAGGTGATAGAAGGGAAGATCAAAGTAATATAAAATCAGAAGACATCGATAAAATCTATTATTAAAAAAGAAGGGTAGATCACTCTTACAAACATTTTGGGGATATCTCTGTCTAGCACATGAAAGCCAAGGGAATGTCATGGGGGCACATTAACTTGGCACATAACAAATGCTCTTTGAAGAGTAGCTAAATGAGAGAATTAGGGGCTAGGCATTTACAATTACTCAATTATTGTTGCCAGCCTCTGTGTGTGCCCATGTGTGTCTCAGTGGTTAGAGGGTGCTGACACTGGGATGGGAGGAAAGGGGAGAAGGGAAGGTGAGTCTGGGGTGAGGTGATAAATACATAGGACCCCATTTCCTTGGTGCAAGGGAAAGAGAGGCCACCCCTAGCTTCCCAATGACAATATCCAATACTTAAACAGATATGTGATCTCATTGGTTTGGAAATTTCCTCCATCGATGAAAATCCAAATCCATCATCATCTGCCTTTGTCATGTCCCTCTGGTTTATGTTCCCATCAGAATCCTTCCAACATGCTGCCAGCCTTCCTCACTTTGTAGACTATCAGGGGAGCTCTCTGGCTGTCTATCTACTATTCCTCATCACCATAAGAGTCATTCCATCCCTTGATGGCATCCATACTCCTTCCTTATACAATATCACACTCTCCCCAGAAAAAAAATTGGACGCTTAACAAAGGACACATTATAAGGTAGAGTTCAGCTGCTCAGGAATGTGAGAACCAATGAATCCATTAGAATTCCATTTTTCTTTATCATAAGCAAGCTCCACTAGTTCAGAAACCATCCAATTTGGCCCAAAGTAAGGGAGCTGACCTCTTATGGCAACAGAACAAGAGAATTGCTTCTGACCATTTACAGACTCCATCAGACAAGAAGTAGAGATGAGTTTCTTTCTTAGAACACAAAAAGTGGACTGAGGTCAGATTGTTTATTGTTTTTGGATTGCGGTCACATTCAATGAAGATAAGGACACTTAAGGGGAATGACCACAGTTTGCCAGCACAAACAATGGGTATGAGCAGGAAAAGGCTTTGACCTGACTTATTCAATCCTTACAATCTTCGATGCCCTGCTCTCTCCTTTGTCCTCCCCAGTATCGCCTCTCTCTCTCTCTCTCTCTCTCTCTCACTTTCTCTCTCTTTTTCTCTCTGTCTGTCATCTCTCCCTCCATCTCTTCCTCTCTTCCTCCCTCTTTCTCCTTTCTATTTTCTCTCTGCATTAGTCAATGACTTCCTATTAATAAGAGTTCACACAGAGAATAAACATATTTAGGAGAGAGAGAAAGAGAGAGAGAGAAACAGAGAGAAGTTGTCTGCGTGCTCCATTGGAAACAATACAATGACAGGAAACTAAAAGAAGGCATGTGATGGACTCTTTGGAAGGGGTTTGGAGAAAATCAACGATAAAAGTCCCCTAGAGTTAGAAAGTTTAGGTGAGCTGCATTATGCATTGATGAAGGAAGGCTCCTCATTAATGCAATTACATTGGACAGAAACATACTAAAGAATCAATAATCACATTAAAATGTGGTTATGTGAAGATGAGAATTTGTTTTCCTGTGAATAGGAACTGAACCAAATAAAAAAATCACTTTTTTCTTGAATAGGAGTTATTATATATGCATATAAATATTATGTAAATGCATATATATTTCCTATTTAAGAAAAGGATGCAATTATATAAACTTACAAATGTGTACACACACACACACACACATACACCTGTGTATGTATTCCACATAGGTGGATGGTCTATGCCCCTTTACATTATAGTCTGAAAGCTTAGTTGTGTATATATATATATATATACACATACATACACATACACACATATACACACGTGTATTTATACATGTATACCTTTATACATATATGCATGTGCATATATTTAAACATATATACATACATAAATATGACTTCAATTTGCCATTTGAATCATTTGCTTTCATTGCTGAAAATCTGAGAGTCCCCTGGACACCCACAGGCCGGTCAGCTCTTTGGACTGACATCTCCTCTACAGGCCACGGCTCTTCGTTTTCACCCACTACCATGTGGAAGGAAGAAGAACAGCCATCCCCATTCCCATCTGTCCATCTCCCCCCTCCTCAGGGGCTTCCCTGCTACAGGGAGTGAAAGGAACTGATTCTTCCAATGGATTGGATTTTATTTTGGCTGAATTTTCCTAATTAATTCAATAGTAATTCACTACACACTGATGATGTTTAAAGTCACTGAGCTTGGTGCTTGTGGCAACGCAGAGATAGTAAATGATATGGTTCTTGGTCCAAAGGAGTGTTCCATGGTTGTTTATCCATCTCTGAAGCACCCATAGTTTCAATCTCAGCGTTATCTAAAATGTCCTCATGAGTAAAACATCTAGCCCAGTCCATGGGGTTTCAGAGTAAATGCGAATTGATTAGTTTTGCTAGTTTATTTGTGACTAACCCATGTGTCAGTATGAAATGAATTGTACCCATCCCATCATCTCTTTTGTCTGTCTGATCTGTCTGACCACAGTTCCACAGCTGTGTCTCCAAACTATTCTTTCCAAGGCTCACCTGGAAGCACCGTTCTGTTGTAGAACCCAGTGAATTAGATTGTCCTTGAGAGTGCTGTATGTCATCAGACAGATTTCTGGGTCAGTTTTCCACAATCGTTTAACATTTTATTTCGTGTGTTCAGCATCGTGAGATTTGTTCTAAAGAAACACCTTCATATTCTCAACTGAGGCAAATGAATCTCTTCAGTTAATTGGCATTATGCCTTAATTCTGTCAATAAGCAGTTATGTGTCTACTATGTGCCAGACTGGGAAGGGCATAGTTCTGGATCATATGGTGGAGTGGGCTGATCAATGTATCATCTTACAATAGGATTGAGGAAATAATAAATTGGGGTTGGATAAAGTGGAGAGATGAAAGTGAGATTAATGCAGGGAGGAAGGAACACATAATTAAGCTCCTACTATGTGCCAAGCACTTTACAAATACCTCACTTGATCCTCACAACAGCTCTGAGAGGTAGCTTCTATCATCATTCCCACTTCACAGCTGAGGAAACTGAAGGAGGCAGAGGTTAAGGGACTTGCCCAGGGTCACACAATTAAGACGTGTCTGAGGTCAGATGGGAAATGAGATCCTCCTGACTTGAGGATCAGAGGTCTCCTGTGCCACCTCACTTCTTTGAAACCTTTTACTAGGGCTTTACATAAAGTCAAGAAAGTGTAACCAACCTCCTGCAGGTCAGAGAACTGACTGACCATCAGTAAAACCATGAGTCAACTTAAGCTCAGTTTCAGCACCAATCTTGGTGACCTTATTTAAATTCTTTCTGGTTATCAACTGGAGCCTGAAATGTACCATCAGAGTGATGGGCACAGGGACACCACCCTTGTTCCAGCACTTGCAGATTTCCTTTACAATTAGTCTTTTTAAAAAAAGTGTTTTCATTTTATTTTTCTCAACTACATGTTAAAACAACTTTAACATTATTTTTAAAAATAATTTTGAATTTCCAAATTCTCTCTTCCCCCTTCATTGAGAAGATAGACACTTTGATATAGATTATACATGTGTAGTCATACAAAATGTATTTCCACATTAGCCATGTTGCAAAAGAGAAGACATACCAAGAAAAATGTAAGTGAAAAAAGTAGTATTTGTTTTAGCACAATAGAGTTCCGTCAAAATCATATACTAAAATGTGTTCAACCATTTCCCAGTTGATGGGCATCTCTTCAATTTCTAATTCTTTAGAAAGATACACCACAAAGATAGTTGCTGTAAATATTTTTGTACACATAGGTCCTGTTCCTTTTCCTTTGATCTCTTTGGGATACAGACATAGTAGTGGTATTACTACATCGAAGAGTAAGCACAGTTTTATAACCTTTTGGGCATAGCTCAGAATTGCTCCCCAAAATGATTGGATCAGTTCACAACTCCACCAAGAGTACATTAGTGTCCCTAATTGTCCACAACCCCTCTGACATTTGTTGTTTTCCTTTTCTATCATATTACCCAATCTAATAGATGTAGGGCAATGCCTCAGAATTATTTTCATTTGCATTTCTCTTATCAAATAGTGATTTAAAGCATTTTTCGTGACTATAAATAGCTTTGATATCTGAAAACTGTTGGTTGATACCCTTTGACCATTTATAGATTGGGGAATGCCTTGTATTTTTATAAATTTGACTCAGTTCTCTATGTATATTTGAGAAATGAGCCCTTTTCAGAGAAATCTGCTATAGAAATTCTTTTCCCAGTTTCCAGCTCTCCTTCTAATCTTGGCTGGTTTTGTTCGTGCAAACCCTTTTTAATTTAATGTGATCAAAAGTATCCATTTTACATCCTGGAATGCTTGCTATCTTTTGTCTGGTTACAGTTAGTCTTAAAAATGGGAGACCTCTGTCTCTGTAGATAGATAGAGGGGTACATGATCTAGGAAGGGATAATCTAATTGTCTTTTGTGGATTGTAGAACTCAGTTCTCATGCACGAATGGCTGGCCGCATATTTGAAGAGCGTTCTGAGGTCGGATTTGAATTTAGGATTTCCCATCTGAAGGCCCAGCACTCTATCCATGGCACCACCTGCTGCCTCAATATTTATAGAAGGTCCCCATGATGGGAGGACACATTTTTTTTTCAGTCTTTTGGTATTTCTTATGTTATTGCCTTGACAAACAGACCAACCTAAGTGCTTTTCTGAGGTCACAAAGGAAAACTTGGAGCAAACCAATATTTCTAAATGTTCTAATCACCCCCCCCCTTAATCATGTGTGTCCATGCCTTGGTGCACATAAATCATAGTAGAGATGCAACTGTGCCCCACAGAGGGTTAGAAAACCAATGGTTCCTTACCTGGCACCAAGGATTTGTGTGTGTGTGTGTATGTGTGTATGTGTATGTGTGTACATTTCCTCAGTTTCTAGAGTTTTATATTGATTTTTTAAATTAAAAAATTTTTTTATTAATTTATTTTTAGTTTTCAACATTCACTTCTATAAGCTTTTGAGTTTTAAATTTTCTCCCCCTCCCTCCCTCCCTCCCTGCCTCCCCAAGACAGAGAACAATCTGATATAAACTCTACATACACATTCCTATTAAGCATATTTTCACATTAGTCATGTTGTAAAGAAGAATTAGAACCAATAGGAGGAACCACAAGAAAGAAGAAACAAAACAAAACAGAAAAGAAAATAATAGAGCAAATAGTATGCTTCGATTGCCATAGTTTTTTCTCTTGATATGGATTTTTTTTCCATCATGAGACTTTTGGAGAAGTCTTAGACACTCGCATTGCTGAGAAGGCTAAGTCTATCAATATTAGTCATCACACAACGTGGCTGTTACTGTTTGCAATGTTCTCCTGGTTCTGCTCACTTCGCTCAGCATCAGTCCATGCAAGTCATTCCAGGTTTTTCTGAAGTCTGCCTGCTCATCATTTCTTATAGCACAATAGTATTCCATTACATTCATACACCACAACTTGTTCGGTCATTCCCCAATTGATGGGTATCTCCTCAATTTCTAATTCTTTGCCAACATATATAAAGCTGCTATAAATATTTTTGTACACATGGGTCCTTTTCCCATTTGTATAATCTCTTTGGGATACAGCCCTAGAAGTGCTATTGCTGGATCAAAGTTCATTTTTATAGCCCTTTAGGCATAGTTCCAAATTGCTCTCCAAAACGATTGGATCAATTCACAACTCCACCAACAATGGATTAATATTCCAATTTTCCCACATCTTCTCCAACATTTATCATATTCCTGTTTTCTCATGTTAGCCAACCTGATAGGTGTGATGTGGTACCTCAAAGTTGTTTTGATTTGCATTTCTCTGATCATTGGTGATTTAGAGCATTTTTTTCATATGACTATAGATAGCTTTAATTTCTTCATCTGAAAACTGCCTGTTGATATCCTTTGACCATTTATCAATTGGGGGATGACTTTTATTCTTGTAAATTTGACTTAGTTCTCTATATATTTTAGAAATGAGGTCATTATCAGTGACATTGGTTGTAAAAATTCTTTCCCAGTTTTCTGCTTCCCTCCTACTCTTGGTTGCATTAGTTTTGTTTGTGTAAAAACTTTTCAATTTAATGTAATCAAAATTATCCATTTTGCATTTCATATATGCTCTCTATCTTCTGTTTGGTCATCATTTCTTCTGTTTTCCATAAATCTGACAGGTGAACTATTCCTTGCTCTGCCAGTTTACTTATAGTATCAGCCTTTATATCTAAATTGTAAATCCATTTTGACTTTATTTTCCTAGTTTCTGCCATACTCTTTTCCAGTTTTCCCAGCAGTTTTTGTCAAATAGTGAGTTCTAATGCCAGAAGCTGGAGTCGTTGGGTTTATCAAACAGTAGATAACTATAGTCATTGACTACTGGGTCTTGTGTACCCAGCCTATTCCACTGATCCACCATTCTATTTCTTATCCAATACCGAGTAGTTTTGATGATTGCTGCTTTATAATACAATTTAAGATCTGGCACGGCTAGGCCACCTTCCCTAGCATTTCTTTGCATTAGTTCCCTTGATATTCTAGACCTTTTGTTTTTTTTCCAGATGAATCTGGTTATTATTTTTCCTAGCTCTATAAAATAATATTTTGGTAGTTTGATTGGTATGGCACTGAATTAGTAAATTAATTTAGGTAGAATTGTCATTTTTATTATATTAGCTCGGCCTACCTGTGAGCAACTGATTTTTTTCCAGTTATTTAGATCTGACTTTATTTGTGTGAAAAGTGTTTTGTAATTGTGTTCATATAGTTCCTGAATTTGTTTCAGGAGGTAGACTGCTAAATATTTTATAATGTCTACAGTAACATTAAACGGAATTTCTCTTTCTATTTCTTGCTGTTGGGCTTTGTTGGTAATATATAGAAATGCCGATGATTCATATAGGTTTATTTTATAGCCTGCCACTTGGCTAAAGTTCTTTCTTATTTCAAGTAGTTTTTTTTAATTTGATTCTCTAGGATTTGATCTTGATTTTAAAGCATAACTAAAGATAAAGGGACATTGGCCATTAGGGAAGGGAAACAAAGGTGTGCCCTGTGGTATGGGAAGCGACGCTGCACCTTTCAGTGAGGAACTCTTCTCTGGGGGCAAGTTTCTTCAAGCTTGGCCAGGACTACTTCTAGGGCATTTGCAAGAAAGTGATGCCATGGGGCAGCTAGGTGGTGCAGTGGATAGAGCACTGGCCCTGAAGTCAGGAGGATCTGAGTTCAAATTCAGCCTCAGACCAAACACTTGACACTTACTAGCTGTTTGACCCTGGGCAAGTCACTTGCCCCCAATTGCCTAAAAGAAAAAAAAAAAGAAAATGATGCCAGTCTTTTCCCCCCCCCCCCCATTACAGGCATCAGGGATCTGTAGGGGCATTGAATTTATTGTCCCTCGTCAGTCAGCGGATTTTATTCCAAGGGGCTGGGGGGAGCCCTTGCTGTGACATCTGTTCATCTTGGATGGGAAAGGCAAAGCCTGAGGCTTCTTAGGTATGTGGGGACAAGACTCACTCAAGTGTCTTAGAACTTGGGTAAAGGTCAGAGGTGACTTTGACCATGAATTCCAGGCCTGTAATAGCCAAGCTCATGGCTGGAGAGGAAGGGAACCTGCCAGTCACCACAAGGAGCATTCACTTGTAAGTCGTATAAGGATGTGCCCTTTGGCTTGTTCCAACTCCTTCCCCTGATACGGTGGACGGATGGCTTTTAAATTTTATTCATTTTTGTTCTGCACTTTAGTCACCAGCTAATACGATAGGACCATTTCCTTATGCAAAGCAGGACAGAAGCCATGGATTAAGCATGAAGCTCTGTTACATAAAGTTAGCATTAATATATAGAGTGTGTCTTAGTGCAGGTTTTAGCTTCAGAGGGATGCATGCTACATACTTACATAAAACAACATTTAATAGGTTAATTACTTACATAATTAAACATTATTATATTTCCTATCAAATTGCAGCATGGCCACTGCTTATATGCACATCTTAATGGTTAATTTTTGGACTTTTTAAAAAATACAAAAAAAACCCCAAAAACAAACTCTTATCAGCTGCTGATCAGTGACCAAAAGGGTTGTGCTTGTAACCCTAGCTTTAATATCATCCAAAGATGAGCTTTTGATGAATATGTGACAGTTTTAATATGAACTCACAAAAAAAGCCTGATGGAGACGGATCACATGACTGAGGTGGCCGAGCCTTCATAGATCTCTTGGTCTGAGAGCGTTTCTTTCAGGAACTGCCTCACATGCCGTGGGTAATGAATGCGTGCCCAGTCTTGCTACCCTGAAGTATTAGACAAAATTCACAAAACTAAGTAAGTGTAAAAGAAAAGTACCTAAAGGTTCAAATGATATTTTGCAAGTTTATAGCGTTTATAGTTCTGAAGTTATTAAAGCTTTAAGCTGCAGTAGGACTTTTGGGATGACCTACCCAACCACATATGTGTGTGCGGATTTGTGTATGGTTATATAAACATAGAAATCAGATAAAATAGCATCAGCGCTTCAGTAGGGATTGTTTAGTGAAGCATCACTCTGACTTTCCATTTTCTTCTCTACATTTTCTTTTTGGTAAATGCTTCAATGACATTTTACTTTTCTTGTTTTTCTTTCTTTCTTTTCTTTTTCTTGTTTTTTTTTTGACAATCCTATCATTTGGACCCCTGCTTTCTAACCTTTGACTAAAAAACAAAGCGAAATACTCAGAACAAATATGAATAGTCGAACAAAACCAATTCCTACATGTCTGAAAATGTGTCTCATTCTGCTTGGCGCCTCAAATACATTATTCCTCTTCCAAGAGGTGGTAGGCATACTTCATCATTGGACCTTCAGAACAGTGGTTGGTATTACATTGATCAGAGCTGTTTAATTTCCCAAACATGTTTTATTTTATTTTCTTTACAATAATTTTTGAGGATAAAACTATTCTCTTGATTCTCACTCAAATAGACATCTATTTACCCAACAATTTGCATCTTTTTAAAGATTTCTATAAATTATTGTTTGTAGTTTTATTCATGTTGTTCCTGTGTGTGAGACTCTATAGGTATAAGCCCAAATTTATTATACATTATGTAGTTTTAAAAAATAGAATGTCTTTTTAAAAAGTGTGTTATTCTTAGGGTATATTTGTAATGTGCAGAAATGCTGGTGATTTTTATGAAAATATTTTATAGCCTACAACTTTTTTGAATTTTTTAAAATGAATTTTAGTTGACTCAGGGTTCTTCTACCATATGCAAAAAATAATAGTTTTGTGTTCTCTCTCTCTCTCTCTCTCTCTCTCTGTATATATATATATATATATATATATATATATATATATATATACACACACACACATATGTATATAAAACCTCATTTTCCAATATTATAATTTTGCTTTCTGACTATAATTTAATTAGCTCTTTACCCATTAAATATTTAGATGTCAGGCCATTCAATGCATGCATATTAATTATTTATGTTGAATCAATATACATGGTGCCTTGAGTCATAATGTAATTTCCCAGTTTATTTCTTTTAATCTCCAATAATGCAGCACTTACTATGAGTTAGACACTCTACTAAGTCCTTTAAAATGATCTCAGTTGATTCTCATGAAAACACTTGGAGATAGGGGCTATTATTCCCATTTTACAGTTTTGAGGAAGCTAAGGCAACAGAAATGAAGGGATTTGCTCAGGGAAACATAGCTAATTAGTGTTTGAGGCCACATTTGAACTCAGGTCTTCCTGACTTCAAGTGTAGCACTCAATCCACTGTAACCATTTCCATTTTTTGTTCTTTTTTTGTCTGTGTTCATGATTACTGCTTCGCTTTTCAGTTCATCTGAAGCATGGTAGATTAGCCTATGAACTCTTATTGTATCCATCTCTGTAAGAATCTTTGTTTCAAGTGAATTTCTTCTTCTTCTTCTTCTTCTTCTTCTTCTTCTTCTTCTTCTTCTT
>NW_020954623.1:3487783-3536857 GCF_900497805.2 Vombatus ursinus | reverse complement strand
TTCTTCTTCTTCTTCTTCTTCTTCTTCTTCTTCTTCTTCTTCTTCTTTTAAGGCAATTGGGGTCAAGTGACTTGCCCAGGGTCACACAGCTAGTAAGTGTCTAGTGTTTGGTCTGAGGCCAAATTTGAACTCAGGTCCTCCTGACTCCAGGGCTGGTGCTCTATCCATTGCACCACCTAGCTGCCCCACAAGTGAGTTTCTTTTAAACAACGTTAGTGTTAGCTTCTGTTTTCTGTTTTTTGTTTTTTTTTTTTTTGGTAAAGCAATTGGGGTTAAGTGACTTGCCCAAGGTCACACAGCTAGTAAGTGTCAAGTGTTTGGTCTGATGCCGAATTTGAAGTCAGGTCCTCCTGACTTCAGGGCCGGTGCTCTATCCACTGCACCACCTAGCTGCCCCCTAGATTCTGTTTTCTAATACAATGTCTTATCGTTTTTCATCTTACGAGTGAATTAATTTCATGTTCATGGTTATAACAGCTGTGGATTTCTCTCTACCTTATTCTCTCATGCTTTCCATACTCTTTGATCTCTGAACTGTCTTCAAAATGAAGACGGTATTGAAAGAGGAGTGTTCATAATTCTTGTTAAATATAATTTTAAATGATAGAGTTATTTGTTTCCATTCTTCTCTTCCCTACATACAGCCCCCAACAACTTGTTACTTTTTCATTTTGTCTTTTTTATCTTTTTCTTATCATTCACCTTATACCATTAGAGTTTGTTTTCACTTAGGACTTTTCTCTTGCTACTCAAACCTCCTTCCTTACTCCTCAACCACATTTTTCTCTTCTCTCTGTTTATGACTATTCTCCTGCTAAATGGAATCTGTTTGTACATGAAGTTCTCTGTGTGTGTACGTAAAATTCTCCTTTTTTATTTTTTAAATTTTATTTTTTTATTTGCAGTTATAAATTCTTGTCTTTCCTTCATTCCTTCTCCACCCATTGAGATGGTAAGAAATATAATACATATGAAGGCATGAAAAACATATTTCCATTTTATATATATATATATATTTAAAAGGCAAGAAAAATAAAGAAAGGGAAAAATACGCTTCTATATGCATTCTGAATCCATCAGTTCTCTTGTGTAGAAGTAGACAGCATTTTTCATCTTGAGTCCTTTCGAGTTCTGGCAGATCATTGCATTGATCAGAGTTATTACATCTTTTACAGTTGTTCATCTTTACAATATTGCTGTTACTGTGTGGATTGTTCTGGTTCTGCTTGCTTCACTTTGCATCAATTCATATGTGTCCCCAAGTTTTTCTGAAATTATCTTGCTCATCATTTTTTTTTTTAGGCAATTGGGATTAAGTGACTTGCCCAGGGTCACACAGCTAGTAAGTGTCACGTGTTTGGTCTGAGGCCGAATTTGAACTCAGGTCCTCCTGATTTCAGGGCCGGTGCTCTATCCACTGTGCCACCTAGCTGCCCCCATCATTTCTTATACAATAATATTAGTACATCGCAGTCATATACTGCAACTTGTTCAGCCATTCCCCTATTGATGGGCATTTCCTTGATTTCCATTTCTTTGCCACCACAAAAAGAGCTACTATAAACATTTTTTTTTTTACATAGAGGTCCTTGTCCTTTTTCTTCAGTCACTTTGGGGTATGGTTCTGGTAGCAGTATTGCTGGATCAATCTTATAGTCTTCTGGGCATCGTTCTAAATTGTTCTCCAGAATGGTTGAAGTAGTTCACAACTCCATGGAAAGGGTATTAGTGTACTTATTTTCCCACATTTTATTCAACGTTTACCTTTTTTGTCCTTTTATCCAATCTGATAGGTGTAAGATGGTGCCTCAGGGTTATTTGAAATTTACATTTCTCTAATTATTAGTGATTTGTAACATTTTACATAACTATTGATAATTTGCAATTCTTCCTCTTTAAATTGCCAAGTTGCCATCTTAGCAGGTAGTCTTGTGAACTCTGTTTTGCAATAGAGATGCCTATGAGATATCCAGGTAGAGATTCCAACAGGCAGTGAATGATGCAGCAGCGTATTTGGATGTCTTCTGCATAGAGCTAATAATTAAACTTATGGGAGCTGAAGGCATTACCAAAGAAGGGGGTGTAATGAGAGAAGAGAAAAGAGTGCAGGGCAGAGCCTCGAGAGTCACCCACACTGAGTGAGCAGGAAGAAGATAAAAGGAACATCCTGGAGAAAGGAGAAAAACCAAGACAGAGCAGTGTGGCAGAGCCCCAGGAGGGAAGAGCACCTAGAGAGAGCGGATATTGAGCTGCGGCCAATGTCGTAGGAAGGTTAAGGATGGCAAGGGCCAAGACAAGGACGTGAATTTGACAAGTAACCAATGGCTGATTGGTTACTGGAGAAAACAAGTTTGGTTGGATAGTGAGGCCAGAAACCAGATTAAAAGGGATCAGGAAGTGAATGGAAAAGGAAGAAATGGAGACAAGGCAGACAGAACCATCTTTTTTTAGGGCTACAAAATGGAGAAAAGAGGTGACAACTTGCAGGGATGGTAGATGCAAGTAAAACTTGCATAGAGTCCTTCATGAACACCTTGACTTCGTTTTGATTGTGAGATCCTGGATTGTTCAGTCGTTTCCCCCCCCTCCCCCCACCCCCTCCCCTTCTGAAACAAGGGGCCATCTTTTAGGTAACAACATTCTTCTGGTGAGATTGTTTGGCTTCATGTCATAAACTACCACAGCCCAGTGAAGGGAATTTAAGCGGCTGTTCTCAGGAAGCACAAGGATGTTAAGACACTGCCCAGGGATACACAAGTAAGGTGCAAGGTCGGGTTTAGAATCCAGAACCCCTGAATTCTCAGCTTGACCTTCTAAAGAGTCCTCAGGTTTCCTCGTGTGCTGTTCCAGCTGTCTTCTGTGGTGGTCTAAGAACTGGATCTGCTTCTAAAATGGTTTTTAATTCACTCATTGGGAGAGGATGACATGTTGAGAAGCAGCATTTCCCCACTGAAAACCCCATCGATCCTATGGTCATAGATCCAGTCTGCAGCCAGGAACAGGTGTTAGTAGGCAGAGTTCCTGGCTCTGGGATTTCTGCTGAGGTAAGTCCAAGCATTTCTCGACTCTGTACCCAGTGACACCCTACAGCACCGCGAGGGCTGGGGATGCCAGTAATCCCGCTCTTCAGTCTGTCACGGCTGTGGAAGTCATTTCTGAGTCCCATTCCTCTGGAGACTGTGATGGCTTGGAGGTCGCACCCGTCGCCTCAGTCACCAGTCCTGCGGGTGATTGAAGCATCAGGGCTTCCATCAAAGCATTGCCGGGCTCACACAGCCAGTTATGTGGCCAAAGTGGGACTAGACCTCAGGTCTCCCTGGCTTCAGAGTCAAGTCTCTATCCTCTATCTACATCACTGCCTCTCTGGTAAGTGAAGCAGTGTGTCGTGATGGAAGGAAAACTGGACTTGAAGTCAGGAGGCCTGGGTTCAAATGTCTGTTGTGTCTCCTCGGTCAAGTGCCTTAACACCACCTGGGCCTCACTCTTCTCTTCTGACTTTAGTGACCTTCCTTCACTCCAGCTTTCCCCTCTGCATCCCTTAACATACTTTCACCCCTGAGGTATAATGAAAGGGACTGTAGGAGGGTCCCCTTCTGTCTCTGTGCCAGGCTCTGGGAACTTGCGGGAAAACCATCAGCTCAAAGTCTGCAGTCCTGTGTTCGGATCAGAGTCCAGGTACTTTCAAACTAAGCTTGAGAAAATCACTTTACCAGTCCGAGCCTCAGTGTCCTCATTTATAAGTTGGAGACACTTGCACCACTTTCTTCCAATTCTCCTTTTTTCTAGTTCAGATGAAAGTGATGAACAAGTTATGATATTCATCCCAAACTTTTTTTTTTACTTTTGTGCACACCAGTTATGAAACATAGGAAGCTGTCATCCTCCCTCCCCAACCTTTTCCTCCTAGTCTAGTTCATTTCCTTCCATTTTATTTTTCTTAAGACCATCATAAATGGACCAGCTCTACACTCTAGCCATCTCTTTGTTTTATTTATCTCCCTTTGTGAACCTTGAATTTATTTCTTTCATCATCCTATAGAACTTTCCAAGTGCTCAAATACATTTACCTTTCTAGTTTTCTCTTGCTTCTAGTGTTTGCATTTCAAATCTTCTACACAGATTTCTGGTGTTTTAATCAGAGATGATTCCAAGTCATTTTTCCATCAAAGGTCACCTCCCTATCACCCATGGTGCACGTTCCTCCCCAGTAGGATTATACTCAGATTTGCTGGGTAAATTACTCTTGCTTGTAAACCACAGATTATATTTTTATTACTTTTTTGTTATTTATGTATGCATACAACATAAAATAAATAACTGAAGTAGATATTATTGAAAAACAAAGTGAGCCAGCAGTCCCTCTGACAGAGAAAGGAACAACACGCGAATTCCGGCGTGCAGATGTACCAGCAAAAGCCCCCATAACATTTCTCTTGTGATAATAATTTCCCAATCAGTGTTGAGGCCCCTCCTTGGCTTTCAGACTCAATGCAATGATCATCTATCATGCATATCTTTCCAAGATTCTTTGGTGAAAATTGACTTGAAATCTTTATGTAATTGGGTACTTTGCTAAGCACTTAAAAATTTCTTGCAGTTTTGCGACTGGTAACAGAGGTTTTACACAAATCCTTTTTTTTGGGGGGGGAGGGTTGGGCAATGGGGATAAGTGACTTGCCCACAGTCACACAGCTAGTGTGATGCGTCTGAGGTCAGATTTGAAATCAGGTCCTCCCGAATCCAGGGCCAGTGCTCTATCCAATGCGCCACCTAGCGGCCCCAACAAATCCTCTTTCTTATGAAGCCAAAAACTCATTTTGCTCAAGCAGCACTATGGTAACCAGTTTCCTCACATTCTCTGGCTGATATAAGCAGGCACCTCAAGTTCGTTTAAGAAACAAACAATCAAAGGAGAACCCCCAAAATGTGTCTGACTTGAACTGGCTAGCCCTTTGCAAGAATTGTCACGACGGTGGATGGGAGAATGGAGATGTTATAGATTCAATGGGGGCTGCAGACACTGAGAAAGCTGATGTTTAGTAACTGAGGCTATGAATTACTTAATGTTTCATCTGTATGTCTAGGATAGTGCAGCATCTGCAGTAAGTTTCACAATAAATATTTGGTGAATTGTATTTTAAGTTCATTGAATAGCAACTTTTGAGATATTCATCAGGTAGTCAAGAGAACACTCATTGCACATAGAATTGAAGATTCCAATTCAGCTGATCAATTTATAGAAATTAATGAGAGTAGGAGGGCAGCATTATCCTAGCTCCCAAGAGTTCCTGCATGATTTTTTTCTGACCTATCAACTAAAGAAATATAATTGAAGTACAAACTTGTGCCAACAGAATCAACTACTCAACGTGAAAAGTAGACCCTGTCATTACCAATCAACCATGCTCAATTAAGATTTCACTTGGAATTGATCCTTTCTTTTAGCATCTATTTTCTATAAAGGTAAAAAGCCTTCTCTATTATTCTAGCCTTGAATAGCTTCCCCAAAGTGACTTTTGTTAAAATGTAGTCAAATTTATTTTAAACTGAGTCTCATTTTATATCTTTTTAAATGTACAATACCATTTGGGGAAATTTAAGTTTCAGTTTTGTCCATGGAAAGTTTTAAATTTAACCACCAAAAAGCTACACTCGAGACTTGCTAATTGAGGGGGTCATTTTTCACAAATGTGTCCACAATCTTCGTAACTAGCCTTCAGCACAATCAGCAATGGTCATGAGATTTCAGCATATCCTTTCACTCTTTGTCCCCCCGGCCCCATGCTCAGTTTTCTACCATCTGCAATTGCATCCGTTAGACGGCATTCTATGCTCTCTGGTGTGCTTTTTTCCTTTGCCAGTGTTGGGTGGTATCGAAATCTGCCTAGGGTGCATTACATGTAGGAAGAAAGGAGGCAACAAAGAATGCTCTGAAATTTGATTTTTGGTAAATTCAATTTTAATATAAAAATATTGCCTCCCCAGCATGTGGGGGATGTTAATTTTTGAGAAGTCAATTTTCAATGTTACTATAGAGACATATTTTCTGATGGATATTCATAAAGAAAATTGCAAAATTGTCTGGAATGTAGGATTGCTTTTCTCTTAAAATGGTTCATTAGTACTTAAAAAGATTCTGCAGCCATTTCTGACATATTGTATAGTGCCCAGCACAGAGGAGGTGCTCAATAAACACTTAACTAGCTTGCAGTAACTCCTAGATGCCAACAAGCTCCTTTCTGAAGTATAGCTAAAGACACATCAAATTACTGATCATGTCTAAGAATCTATTTCTCACTTTACCCCTCCTGCCTGCTGTATTTCTACTGAGAACCAGGAGCCCACTGATCTGTTGGATTCCTTTGAAGGCACAGCTGCTCATTCTATTGATCAAGAATGTTTGCTTTTACGTTTTTAGGATCATGACTGAACAAGAAAATAAACTGTTCTCTAGGTTTGAATCAGTAATTTTGCTTTGTGTCTGTTCTTGCTGAACTTTCAAAGTTTTTCTGAATCCTCCACTTTTTAAAAATTTGCTAAAGTGAAGTGGTGTTTCAATAGTGGATTGAACACTGTTTGGTCAGCCTTTCCCTAAGAGATGAGCACCCACCTTCCTAGTCCTTTGCTCCTAAAACATTGTAATTGTGCATACACTTGTGTACGTGCATACATGCGTATAGATATAGACATATCCATAACTTTATATATGCATCTCCATTTCTATCTGTATATGTATGTGTGAATGACTTTTGGGACACCCTGTGGAAAGATAGGTAGGTAGATGGATGGATGGATGGATGAATGGAAGGGTGGATACTGAGAGTTAGGGTTAGAACAGTTTAAAATTGCACTAAAACTTTTGGAACATTGTGTGTGTGTGTGTGTGTGTGTGTACATACACTCATATATACATAGAGTACAGTAAGTACAAATAAGTGAATAAATGTATTTGTATTTATGTTTATCCATATATGAATACTATATGATGTGCATGTGTGTGTTCATGCGTGTGCATAGAGCATGGACACATCCCTCAGCGTAGACTTAACAATGGCATCATCATCACTGGGTCCAAGGCCATATAAGACACAGGGCTTAGTGGGGTATGCTTCCAAACTGCTTTCCTTTATGTTTGGGACAATGGGCATGTCTGTCAAGGGCGTGTTATTGATACTTGGGTTCTAATGTTTATTTTCTTTCTTTTTTTTTTTTGTCTTCAGTCATCTTTGCTCATTTGATAGGTAAAAAGTGCCCACGCTCAAAGGGCTGTTTTAATTCACTTTTCTCTAATGAATCCCTTGAAATCTTTGCCCATTCAGTTGCTCACGTGTATTTCTGGTTTTAAAAACTTCCTGCTCATATTTTTTAGGTAGTTATCAATTAGCGAATGCCTTTGTCATATTTTATCTGTTTCTTTTATTCTACATCAAGCCCTTATCACAACTTTATCAACACAGTTCACTTCACATAGCAAGTTCTTAATGAGGTAAATGAAGCCGTTTCCTGTCATGATAAGCTAATAACTACTAGCTAACAGCCAACATTTCACAGCTCCTACTATGCACCAGGTGTTGTACTAAGCACTTTACAGATACGATCTCCCTTGATCGTCACAACAACCCTGTGAAATGGGTGCTCTTATTAAACCCATTTTACAGATGACGGCACTGCAACCCCAGCCAGTGCACCATCTAGCTGCTGAGAAAACTGGTAGCAGTTTAGGAGAAATTAGGTTTTCATTACACAATTTTAAAAATTCTCATTAAATTGACATTTTCTTAGAAATATAAATGAAGCTATGTATCTCCAGAGACACTCTGGGGCAATTGTCTTTATAGAGACTCCACTACATTAATGTGGCATTTTTATTTCCCAGGGCAGTGAATGCTAATACTAATAGTAACAATGTTAGCCGATATTTACATAGCACATTAAGGTTTACAAAGTGCTTAGAAATATCTCATTTTATCCTCACAACAACCTTGTGGGGTAAGTGCTATTATGATCCTGATTTTGTAGATTTTTCTCCCTCTCTACTACTTTCCTTGGAAATCTCCCATGGATTGACTCATCATCTCTCTGCTAGTGATACTGAATTCTACCTCTCCTGCCCTAACTTCCATGACCTTGCCCTCCAGACAGAGGGTCCAATCAGAGGGGCAGGATACTATGTGAGGACCATGCTGACTGAACCTTGCAGGATGATGAGATTTCCCAATGCCGAGGTTCCTGTGGAAGGGAGGCATGGTGCAAGGGACCAGGCAGGACCCAGAGCGGTGAGGGTAACTGCTGGCACCTTTTTTCTTCAACATTGATCTATCTGAAGGGGATTCGGTGATGAAGCTCATTTGCATACGGGGATAGCACCAACGGGGCAATGAAGTCTTCTGGCCAATGCAGTTTCTCTTTTCATGCCTAGCAGTTTTCCGTGGGCATCCTATTTCTGTGATCAACTTTCTTCAGATCTAAACAATGTTCCTTGACAAAGTAGCTCCTATCTAGACCCTCAGCAGAACTCCATACTTGAATGATGCAACACTTCAGAGCCCAAATCTGTGCTCTCATCAATGTGTGTGATGCCTCTCATGGTGCAGATGGCAGCTCGTCCTTGACTTCTCATCCAAGGTGACTCTCATTGATCCTCCACAAGGACTCCAGGAAATAGGCTGGGGCTGCTCCCCTAGATCTTTGGACATTCCATAGCACCCAGTGGAGCCTCTGGCTCACACGTCAGCTGGTCCTCTTTGCCTCCACGTGCCTGAATCAACATTCTGTTTGTCAATTACTTTTTTTTTTGGCTAGGCAATGGGGTTAAGTGACTTGCCCAGGGTCACACAGCTATTGAGTGTTATGTGTCTGAGGCCGCATTTGAACTTAGGTCCTCCTGACTCCAGAGCCAGTGTTCTATCCACTGTGCAACCCAGCTGCCCTCAACATTCTGTTTGCAGTCACACATTTATCTTCTACTTTGTACCACTTTTCCTGCTCACTTCTTCCTTGGCAAGGACGTAGATTATTTCATAGGGATCTTCTGTAGACCAGATGCTCTATCTCCTGGGTCTGGTTTTCATTGGCTGTCCTTCATGCCTAGGATGCACTCCCTCCTTATCTCCACTTTCTGGCTCCTCTGGCTTCTTTCAAGTCCCAGAAAAAATTACACCTTCTTCTAAGAGCCTTTTCCTGATTCCCCTTCATTTTAGCCATTTCTCTCTGCTGATTATCTCTAATTCGTTCTGACTATATCTTTTACCTTATATTGAGTTGTTATCTGTCTCCCCTGCCCCCCTCCCAATTAGACTACGAGCTCCTTGAGAGCACAGAGCGTCTTTTGTTGCTTTTTGTATTCCCAGCAGTGAGTATAGTGCTTGGCACGTGGTAAGTGCTTAGAAATGCTCATTCATTGACTCATAGGTGGAAGTAAGTCTATAACTGGGGGATGTCTTTCAAATTGCCATTTTTTTCCAGGTAATAGTGACTTATGTTTTCCCAAAGCTTTTGGAATCCTTCCAACCTTCTTTCAGAGATCTTGAAAACTGATTATTCAACAGAGTAAAAACAAAAAGTTCTTATCATGAGGTTGGTCATAGGCAACAGCCCAGTGGTTTCCTCTTCTCTTTAAACTCATGATTTAAATTCATTCTGTCACCTCCTTTACTTACCTGTGAAAGGATGATTTCAAATTGCTCTTCCATTCATTGTCTTACATCTTTTGAGTGCAAAGATTGTAAGAGTTCACTCTTTGGCTCTTGGACAAGGGTCCCGCATTTAGGATTCCAGCAGCCAAGTTAATGTTTGCAGGTGGTCTAAAACCTGATTCTTAGCAACCCTGACCCTGGACTTTTCTGTAAGTCTTTCCCCAACATGGAAGAAGCAGAACACAGACACGCCACATTGATGGGCATTTAGTAACTTTCTTTTGCTCAAACCCTGTTGTGATGGAAGAATTCTAGAATGAGTATCCTACACCTTGGTGGTAGCCTCTGCGTGCTTCACCAGGACTAGCCTTTGGAAGCTGATGGCTATTTGAAGTTTTTCTAGATGTTAGGAGTTGTACTCCACAAAGATAGAATTTGTGAACCCAGAGTTTCTTGCCTGCCAAGAAGCATAGCCAAACAGTTTGTTGTATAGAATGGCCCCAGTCCATTCTATATATGCGGATGCAGGAATTCCCCTAAATGTAGTTACTACTGAGATTTTCCCCCTTTCTCCCCAATACAAATGAAGAATATCCTAATACTCTCCCCCAGCACTTTCTAAAGGGCAAGAGAGAGCAATGCAGATGCAGAATGCAGGGGAATTTTGTAGCCATGCAATTAAAAACAAATTGGATTCATCCCATACAACTTTCTTTTTCTATTAACATTGTGGCACTTCACACCTGAAAGACTTAAACAGCCTTGATTATGCCTCCATTCCCATCAAAGTTGCTATTTCCTTACCTTCACACCAGCGTATTTCCTGTATTCTGTTCAAAGCATCCCTAAGCATCTGCTCTGGGGAGAATGTTGTGAAAGAAGTGTCAGGAAATGAATTGCAAATTCTGCATAAATGCTTTTTTTGTAAAACAAACAACCAGGTGATGGACAGAGAAACAACTTGTGTACCGGTTTATGAACCTTGCAAGCCACGACTTTAAACGTGGAGAAATGATCAAGTGGTGACTGATGAAAATAAATTACTGATAGCTGGTATTTGTGCAATACTTTCCTATCTACAAGGGCTGTATTATTGTCCCATGTCACAGCTAAAGTGACTTGCCTTCCACTGACTGCCTTTTCTGAAAGTTATAAGCCCAAAAGGAAATAACTAGGAAGACCATACAGTATATTATAAAAGATATCAAATACCAAATATACACCAAAAAGGTGTTCAGTGAGGATGAAGTGAGAATAGTAGGTATAGGACCAAGAAAGACTTCAGATAGGGCTCAGGTGGCTTGCTCAAAGTGAGCTTTGGAGATAGCTAATTATAAGGGTGGGGCTCCATTGATCGACTAATCCACCTAAAAGTAATTGTGTTGTTTGGTAAGAATACTTTTTCTTCATTTAGTTAAGCAATTAAATCTTAGTATGAACAGGGCCTGTTCACCTGTGAGGGGCCAGGTCATCCCCAGAGGAATTCAGATAAACATAAACAACTATCTCAGTCATTCAATAAACATTTTTAGGTCCCTATGGTATACCAAGCATTGTGCCACATGCTAGAGATACAAAGAAAGGTAAAACACAATCCCTACTCCCAATGAACTAACCATCTAGTGGAGGAGACGAAGCATACAACTCTTCATGCACAAGATCGATATGGGACAAATTGGAGCTCGTTAAAAGAGAGACGGCACCGAGATGAAGTGGGAGAACTATACAGAGGGAGCTATCTGAGGGTCTCAATTTGAGAAGTTGCCGCTGGCTTGGCATTTCCAGCATACCTCTGAGAAGCAAAGGGAAGACTGACCTGTGGCAGAGAAGAGCGATATGGAAGGCAGTTGGTGGCTCTGTGGGCATCGCAGAGCAGGAAGCTCAGAAGAAATGAAGTCCCCAAAAAGATTGGCTCTCTCCCCATCTTTCCTTCCTGGTCGGGGTGCCCGTCTACCCAGAGATACTATAACGTAGTCTATTTTGTTAAACAAATGTTTCTAGTAGATTGAATTTTGGCTCAACGACAAAAAATGACTAGAGATAAATATAAATGTAAAGTTAAGCAGGGATCCCAATCTCTGCCTGAGTCTTAGGAATTTTCTGAATTGAGAGCTCGGGGTAGTTTAGATTGAACTCAGCACTTTGCATCTAAACTAAATTCCCTAAAGCCAAAGAGGAGGGAACGTTGGGAGCTTGGAAGCTGTTATGTTGCCCCTGGGGTTAAAACAAGATGATTATTCTAAGAAGGTGCAGAGAGATTTCAATCCTATTGTCATTGCATGGATTGTTTTCTCAACTTTGCTGACTTCCCTAGGTTTCTCTGAATCCCTCTCTCGATATTTCTTAATATTCAGTTGCATTCATATACCATAATTTATTCAAACATTCCTCAATTGAGGGACACCCAGTGGATGGAGTGCTGGGCCTGGAGTCAGTTCAAATCTGGCCTCAAAAGTTTACTAGTGGGGCAGCTAGGTGGCACAGTGGATAGAGCACCGGCCCTGGAGTCAGGAGGAACTGAGTTCAAATCTGGCCTCAGCCACATAACACTTACTAGCTGTGTGACCCTGGGCAAGTCACTTAACCCCATTGCCTAGCCCCAAACCAAAAAAAAAAGTTTATTAGCTGTGGGTCCCTGGGCAAATCACTTCACCCTGTTTGCCTCATTTTCCTCAGCAGCACCTCCTTCCCAGAGTTGTTGTAAGAATCAAATAAGATAACAACTGTGAAGCACTTAGCTCAGTCCCTGGTTCATGATGGGCATTGTGTAAATGTTAGCTGCTATAATGATGATGATGATGATAGCAATAGTAATAATAATATTATTCCTGGTCTTCTTTTAGGGCAGAGTTTTTCTTGCTTTCTGTATTTGCATTGACAGCACTTAGCAGAGTAGAGTACACAGTAAGTGCTAAACAAATGTGCTATGTATCTGTCCACTGATCTTATCATTCATTTTTTAATTCATATTCCCTATTTTGTTTATAATCTCTCTAATACTGAACCCTCTGAGGTCAAACAAAGTAAAGCGAATCTCTCTGTCACATAACATGCAGAATATTGTATGGCAGCCACCATGCCCTGCCTGGTCTTCTCTTCTCTGTGCTAGACATTCTTGTGGCAGCATCTCAAGGCCCTTTGTGATCCTACTTGTCCTTCCTGGGTGCTCTCCAGAACATCAGCTTCTGTCACAAAAACGTGATCCCTCCTCCCCAAGCTGTTGTCTGACCAGGCCAGAGGACAAGAGACACCTCCCTTCCTCATTCCTGAAAGCAATGCCTCTCTCCAAGCAGCTCCTGGGTCCTGTAGGTCAGAGCAGCTCAGGCTTTGGAGGTGGAAGTGACCTTAATGCTCATCTAGTCCAGCCACCTATTGTTAGAGGTGAGGACACTAAAGCTCTGGGAGTCTGAGTGAATTACCCAAGGTGGCAGAGAGTGAAAGGGAGGAACCAGAGTCCATGGCTTCTGGCTTCAGATAATGGGCTCTTTCTGTTGTAATGTGCGTACTTGTGTGTGTGTGTGCATGTGTGTGTATGTGTGAGGGGGGTTTGGAAAGGGCACCAAAGGTATCTGTGAATGCATTAATTCATGGAAAATTATTTATTAAGTGATGACTGTGCAAAACCTGGGGATAGAAACAGAAAGCCAAGATAGGCCCTTCCTTCAAGGAGCTCACTCTCTAACGGGGTAGAGGAGGGAGAACAACATGGAATGGAAGTTTCAGCTCAAAGTCAAAGAGAAAGTCCCAGTAATCCTACATATCCAGTGGCAAAGCAGCTCGTCACGCCATTTCCATTCATGAAAGCCACTCTGTGTAGTAATGGACCATGTCTGCAGCTCTTGGTCACTTGGCCCGGGGCTTTCACCTCGAGGGCTCCTGGGGAGCTGGTGGTGGCAGTTTGACTCCGCCATACTCCTCCCGCTTCTTGTCTCTCTGTAAGGGGGAATATGTGACTCTCCTTAGAAAGATACAGTTCCTCAAATAACACTTCAATGAAATATTGTCTCCAAAACCCTATCCCCATTTTTCTTTAGCAATGATAGCTTGGGAAGATAACAGTGAGGACGTATTAAGGCTTGTAAGGTGAAGACAGAACTGCTGAGCTTTGTAAGATGACAGTCCCACAATTTCAGGGCTGTTTGGTAGATTAAGAACTGGGTGCAGTGATCACGTCCAAATAATGGACTATCGTATGGGTTGTTTCCAGCTCCCATGAGTCTCCTGTCACTACAAGAGATGAGGGTCAGTCTGTTCTAGAGAAGAATGTCTCCACCACCACCCAGTGCAGTTGGCAGAATTTCTTGGCCACTGCAGTGTGAGCTCAGCTGTTTCTCCCACAGGACAGAGCGAGAGGGTCTCCCCTCCCTAACTCACTCTCATCCACACTATGGAGAGCCACGTCAGCTGTGTCAAATGTCTAATCCATAGATGACCCTTGTCAGCAGTTCCTATGCTGGGGAGAATCAGGGGGGTGGTACTGTAAGTAACATGCAGGCGGAGTGGCTGCTGCCAGTGCTGACGAGTGCCTTACACCTGCTGCGATGATGCTGAGGGACTCTTCAGCGCATGTTCCATAAGCTCATGAAAACTATGAAATGCTGTAGCAATACCAGCGAGATGATGGTGATGGCAATAATGGGGGTGATGATGCCCACAGAGCACAAGGCATTCCAGGCTCTAGGGAAACAAAGAAAAAACAAGGCATTCCCTTATACGGGCAACTTGAACTGGAGGAAATAAAAAAAATTGCCAAGCTAGGGCACACAAGACCATTTAAAGAGGGAGAGAGCGATGACTGATGGGGGCTTAGGAAAGGCTTCGTGCAGGAGGTGGCATGTGGCGCAATGAGGCTTAGAATTCTTAAGGCAGGGGTGAGGAGGAGGTATACTTGAGACATGACTGATCTTGGAGAGAGGAGAATTGGGAGGCAATCCTGGTTCTAACATTTACAAGCACATGACATTGAGGATTTCCCCGAGCCTGAGGCGTTAGCTCTTCAAAGCATAGACAGTTACTTCTGTTAGTTCTTTAAATAATTATTCATAAAAATGCCAGGTACTGTGAGAAGATCGGGGTACAAACTCCTGATACCTATAAGAGTTTATACCTTATTGTTGATCAGTCATGTCTGACCCTTCATGACCGCATTTGGGTTTTCTTGGAAGAGATTCTGGAATGCTTTGCCATTTCCTTCTCCAGCTCATTTTATCGATGAGGAAATTGAGGCAACCAGGGTGATGTGGCTTTCCCAAGATTACACAGCTGGTAAATGTTTCAAGCTGGATTTGATCTCAAGAAGAGGAGTCTTCCTGACTCCAGGCCTGGCACTCTATCCACTTCACCATCTAGCTGCCCCTTACACCTTATTAGGGACATACGCACGCTCAGATAATTCAACACAAAATATACACAAAGAAAGTAAGTGGAATGTGTGGTGGTGATGGCCTGGTAAACATCTGAGAATATGAGGACAGAGCTTGGGAAGGAGGCCAGGCATCACTGGGGCCTCAACAGAAGGGAGGGAATCTCTCAGGAGAGTGGAGTTGGGGCAAGTCTGTGCTAACTCCAGCTTATTCTGTTCATGAAACCTGAGTGTTAAATTTTCTGTGTTACACCCAGAGAAACCAGTAATTTACAAATTAGCATTTTCTTGACGTATTATTTTGTTGATTTCTGACTTAACAAAGTGATGAAGTGCTAGTAATGAAGATTAAACTCCAAAATGTGTCTGCCATTCCTTTTTTTTTTATTTAGAAAGACATTTATTAAACATTTACTAACACACATTGCAAGGTCGGGGTGGGGCACACTCCAAGTAAAAAGGAGAACCTGTATAAAGGTATGGAGGCAGGAAATGGGATTCTGGGTCTGGAGAACAACAAGCTGGCTTCTTCAGTGCAGGGGAAGAGTAATATACTATGATCCTGGAAAGTTAGACTAAAGCCTCATTACAACAGGCTTTCCATAGGATTTGTATTTTGTCCAGGCGGCCAAAGGGTGCCACTATTGTTTCTTTAGCTGGCACTGACCTGGTTTTGTTTGTGAAGGTGAGGATGGTGAACGTTATTTCGTCCTTCACAGAAAGGGCCCTAGGGAAATAAGGAAGGATTTCAGGGAATCAGTAAACACAAAGGCCAGATTATCAATGTAAATTGATCACCCACTGTTGTTCTAGCACTTATTGCTTTGGAGGCTCTTTGGGGGCTTCTGCTTAGAGCTAGAAGACCAGGGAACCTTCTGTACACTGAGCGAGCAAAAGCAGGCAAACCTTCCAGCACTGGCCCACCTCCACACCTAACCCAACACTAAGGGCAGCACCATTGCTCCGTCCGGCTCTCGGTGGCCCCCAAGGCTCTCTCAGTCACTCCTACCACGGAGGCGTTGTTTGTGGTTCTGCCTGCCTTCCAGAAGAGGACGATGATATCTGCCCATCCCTGGCAGCTTGCATTCTCAGCTCTTACTGAAGGCCACTTGCACATCAGGAAACAAAACCACTTGCTTTTAATTTCTTTTTCTTTAGGCATCTAATCTTGGTTCCACTGAAATTGACCAAGGACCCTTAACCATGCAGTCAGTGAGGGCATTCCCTGGGAGGTCCAGGCCTGTCCAGAGCAGCAGGTTTGCAGGTGTTGGTTCTGCTTTTGAGATCTAGCTCTGCGTCTGATGGACTTTGGGACTGGGAACACCTCCCTTCAGAGCTCTGCAGTTCACATCTGTGAAGACAGCCAGACGAGGGATTCCTTCTCCACCCTGCAGCCTTTCCCCTTGGTCTGGAGAGAGATAGACCCAGACAGACAGAGCGATAGACAGATAGAGTGATAGAGCAAGTGATAGATAGAAAGATAGATAGATGAATAGATGGATGGACGGATGGATAGATGGGTGGATAGATAGATAATTTAAGCCTTCACTACATTCTAGGAACCACGCTGAAGATATGAAAACAAGATCGTTCCTATTCTCAGGGACTTTACATTCCAATGAGCAAGAAAGTCTATGAAGGCCTGAGTTCAAATTCGGCTTCAGGCACTTGCTGATTGTGTGACCTTGGGCAATTTACTTAATCTCTGTCTGCTTCAGTTTCCTCACCTGTAAAATGGAGATAGTAATAGCACCTCCCTCCAAGGAATATTATGTAATTAGCTGATATTTGCAAAACACTTAGCACAGTGCCAGGCACATAATAGGGGCTTAAAAAATGCTTTTTTTTCTTTTTCATTCAATAAAGGCCGGTGGTTCCCTATTGCCTCCACAGTCGCCTATGGAATCCTTTGCTTGACTTTTAAAGCCCTTCATGCCTGGACTCATCCTACTTTCCCAAGTGGTTTCCATCGCAGTGGGCCCTTGTCCAAGGACACTGGTCTTAGGCTGCTCCCGGCACAGCCGCTCAGATCTCCCTACTTCTAGCACTTTCACTATTTGTCTCCTGTGTCTGGAATTCGCTCTCCTTCTCTCCAGCTCGGCTTCCCCAGCTTCCTTCTAATTCTGGCTAGATCTCCCCTCTACAAGAAGCTTCTTCCTGATGCCCTTAGTGCTAAAGCCTTCCTTCCGTGGGCTGTCTCAAGTTCGTCTCGTGCATGTTGTTAATACCTTTCTTTCTTTTGCACCTTGCCTCCCCGTTAGTCTGTGAGCGCCTTCATGCCGAGGGTTTGTAGCATCCCGCTTGCCTCTTGGTAGGCGCTCAATCAATGCATGTTGACATGACTTTATAATCAGCCAGGTTTCAACATGGCAGGATCGACCAGGGAGGAAAATGGATTCCCGACCCAATCTGTCGCTCCATACGTGCCGGCCAAACAAGCCAAGACCCTTCTGACTCACCCTCTTCCTCCTCTTGCTCCGACATTGATAATCCAGTCCATATCCTCGTTGTTCTGGGACGCCAGGGGCAGTTCACCACCCTATGACCACCTTCAGAAGCCCAGTGACTGAGTCCCAGGCTGCCCAGGCTAGCGTGCCTCCTCTTGCCCGGCCCCACAGCCCCATTTCTCCTGCACGCTGTTTTTTTCTCCCCTGCTGTTCTACAATAAGCCCGTGTTCTGTTAGCAAAGTCCTCTTCTTGTTAGACTTGTGCCTTATTTCACATTTAATCTTCTATTATTTTATCTTCCCCCTCCCCCGTGTGAGTTGTTTCACAACAGAGGACATAATTGTGTTTGTTTGTTTTTGCAGTCTCTACTTGCAGCACTGGAGGCCCTTAGTAAATAAATGCTTGTGGAATAGAATTGATACAGAGATATCTGAGCCTCCCTTTCTTCACCAAGCAAATAAGCTTGAAATTACTTTGTGTGCCCTGCTTCCCCGGGCGGTTCTGGAGATAAAAAGGGGGTGGATGTAAAGGGCCTGGGGTCGTACAAAGCACTGTGTGAATGGCAGCGGTGATGGATTAACGATGACTGGCAATGACTGGCCACGCTCCGGGTGGGGTGATGAGTCACAAGGGAGCTGGCAGGTCAAGGAGAGCTCCTTGGGGTTGATCCTTGGTGCCTAGTAGACTTCCCTTTTTATTTCCTTAACTGCTCTCCATCTTTGTTAGATAAAAGACCTGGATATTGCTAATATTACTAACTCTGTTATTATTAATGCAACTTTTACCATATAAATGGACCAAGTTTGGAGAAGTGGACTATCACTGAATGAAGACTTGGCGTCATCTGGCCGAACCCAGAACTGGCCAAGATCACCCTCAGTGGGATGGCCAATGTGCAGTCCAGGCTTCTGGGCGTGTGGACCTAGACAGTAGATGACACACGCTCTTAGGCTTTGGCTCTCTCCTCACGTGCTTATTCCATGATGCAATTGTCTGGGCCTGCTCCTTTTAGAAATATTTAGCGTTTTTCTTGGTTCACCAGTGGCTATTTTTAGGTAGTAATCACTACTTCCAAATTGCTCCAGTTTCTTTCTTCATGTTGAAATTGATAGTTTTTGAAATAAAGAGGTCCAGTGTCTAGCTTCCTTGTTAACCTCACATGCCTCTTCTTTATTAGTCTACTTCCCTAACTTGCATGATCTTTTCTACCCCTTGATAATTTGAGGAAGAAAACACTATTTGTTCTCTTTAGCTCATTGAGCTAAAATGAATTCCCTCCAGCTTTTTTTGCTGCCCTCGTGTTTTCCATCCTTAATTCCCCTGACATGGCGCCTTTGAAAGTGTCTCCTAACTTCTCTTGGAAGTCCCAAGCTTTTTCACGGCTGCCTTCCCGGCCCCCTTGCCTTTTCCCCTATTAGTGCCAAAGTCGGAGCATCACCTTTCTCCCTCCACTGCAACTGTAATGTGATTGGGGAAGTTGGCAAGAAACGGTCTGATGTGAGGAAGAAACAGATGAGCCTTAAAATCCAGCTCAGCGGGTTGTGGGGATCCTGGGGGAGTCAGAGCTGGCGGATGCCCAATGGAGGCAGTGTGGTCCCTTGTTCCTTACTGCTTAAGGACCCATACAGGGAAAGAGGGGTAAACATGTCGATCTTTCTCTGATTGGTTGATTTGTACTCTCTCTAAAAAGACAATTAAAAAACATACTTTGTATCCATTCTGGGCAAAAGGGAGTTTGGGGAATTAAAACTCATGTTAAAAAATTGCTTTTTGTCCTGGGGAAAATTATGCTGCCCATAAAAATAGTACAAATGCAGATAATTGTAATTGCACCAGCATTGAGCGATGCAATAGTCTGCCATGAATCGGAACTCTTCATGCAAGCCTGTTAAGTGGGGAGTCAAAGATAATCTAAAGGTATTAAGTGTTTAAGGAATGCTAATTTGTTGCATTAGATGAAGCAAAACCTTGCAGGGAAATCCCTCTATTATATATTCACAAGATCAAGGGAGATCTTGGAAGTGGAATAAATGGAGAGAAGCGTGGTCTTGCTTTCATCGTGTGCGAAAGGAAAGATCAGGCCCCGAGATACTCAAAGGTTCCTTTTTATTCTAAACCTCAGGGATTCCATGAATGTAGAAGGGGCAGCAGGCCCAGTCGGTTAAATGAGGAAGAGAGTAACTACCCTCTTTCCGCGAGTTCTTGCAGTCCCATGCTACTCCGTTCCAGGCGCATTGAGAGATCGAGCGGTTAACGGAGAGCTCCCCAGCCGGCGCGTGTCAAAGGTAAGGCTGGAAACTGGGTCTTCCGGTGCCAAGACCAGGGCAGTGCTCTACTCTGTACTAGCTGTCAAATAATAATTGGCATTATTGCTTCGTACATATATATGTATACACATATACATATAATATATATATATATATATAAATTTAAAAAAATGTCTAAGGATTATTGGACACTCCATAGTAGGTGGACTGTTTCATTCACTGGCCACTTGAAGTATTCCTGCAGGGACTTGATAAGCATTTGACTAGAGGCTAAAGAAAAGACCCCTTGACTTGTTTCAGATGGAGGTGGGGTGAGAGGCTTATACAGGGTAACCTCAAGGGTCACCACCAACTTGAAGAAACCTTGTGAAATTTCCCATTAGTCTCTGAAATGGGCTGAGAGTCCCTTAATAAATCCTTGAATTTCCCTGCAGAAAAGTCAAGCTCAGGCTTACACTTTCAGTCTTTTTAAGGAATAGATTTTCCCTTTGAATACCTATAATCAATAACAGCCTTTTTTTTTTGCTTTGCTATGTCTCATACATAATCTGTTAATCGATCGACCTCTTTGTTATTTTAAATCAGTACCAAATTGTTTCACTAGCCATTTCTTTATGGTATAGTTTAAGATCTGGTACCACTATCCCCTGATTCATTATTTCCCACTTTTCCTCATTACTTCCTTTGAAATTATTGCTCTTTTGTTCCTATTTATGAATTGCATTACTTTTTATAGCTCTATAAAATAATCTTTTGGTAGCTTAATTGGTATGGCACTGAATAAGTAAGTTAATTTAGGTTGTATTGCCAGTTTTATTATATTAGCTCAGCCTACCTATGAACAATTAATATTTCCCCAATTACTTAAGACTGTCTTTATTTTTATAAGTAGTGTTTTATGATTGGATCCATTTAGGTCATTTGTTTCTTTGTAGATAGACACTCAAGCTATTTTATGCAATCTAATTATTTTGAATGGAATTTGTCTTTCTTTCACTAGTGGGATTTGTTTGTATACATAGGAATATTGATGATTTAGGTGGGTTTAATTTATTTACTGCAACTATGCTGAAGTTATTAATCGTTTCAATTATTTTTAGGTGACTGAGGAAGTCATCCTATCCTTTGAAGAAGAAAAAAAATGAGGATTTTGATTCCTCTTTGCTTTTGCTTATCCCCTCTATTTCTTGTGTGTATTTGGTCTAGTGAGTGTGCCTAGAATGGCATTTTATAGTCATGGCTTTGCTTTATAGCTAATCGTATTAGCAAAGCTTCAAAGTGTTTTCCATTGCCTACAGGATTTGATCTTGATTTTAGATATTATTTACTATATCAAGAAAAAAGTCTCTTTATTCTTATAATTTTTAGTGTTTTTTTCTTAACAGAAAAAGTGGTGTATTTTTTCAAAAGTCTTTTCATCATCTATTAATAAAATTAAATGTTTTTATTATTGTCATTAATGTGGCTCATTATGCTTATTGACCATCTGACTTATAATGAACCAACTTATTAATTCCTATATAAATTGATCCTGTCTATATTAGATAATCTAATGTTATTGTAGCCTATTTTCCAAGATCTCATTTATTTATTTATCTACTTATTTATTTTTGTGTTTTGTGTGTTTGTATGTGTGCGTTCAAGAACATTCATTTAGAGACAGTGTTCTCTAGTTTCTTTCTCTACTTCATCTCCTGATTTGGGTATCAAGATCATAATTCTATTATAGAAAGAGATAGCAAGGGTTCCTTCTTTTCCTATTCTTTTGCAAACAATTTATACAATATTAAAATTCAGTTTTTGAACATTTGATATATTTTTAAGTCTCTGTGGTCCTAGAGTGTTTATGTTTTGTTTTTCAATTTCTTTTTCTGATACTGAGTTATTTTAATAGTATTTCTTCTCTTGTTAATCTGGGTATTTTATGTTTTTGTAAGTATTCAACTCTTTCCTCCAAGTTATCATTTTATTAGCAAATTATTGAGCAAAATAGTTTCTGCTAATTCCATTTATTTCATCTTCAGTTGTTATGAATTCTTATTTTCATAAAAAATTAATACTAATCAGATTAGCTATATTTTAAAACAAGTTTATTATTATTTGTCATTTCGCTACACTGACCAAGATTCATTTTTAAATAATCCCAATGTATTTTTATTAAAAGCCAAAAAAGTATATAGAACAATAGTTCACATAATCCTGTTTTATGAAACAGAACAAATGTGTGACTAGAATGGTGTTTCTTTGTTAACTTTGCTTTATTTCATGAACTGATGTTCCAGAATGTCATGCCTCATGATATTAGACTCAAAGGGCTCCAAAGTTATCTAGCATCAATTTATTAATCATTAAACTGGTCGTGATAACAACCCGTGATCTCAAAGACTGGCCTCAAGCCCCTTGAAACATAATTTTGCATATTTCATATAATGTAAATCCAATATAATACAACTATTTGGTTCTATCTCTCAGCCTTTATCTGCACATCAGTCTCTGAGAATCTCTGTCTCCACTGGTCTCCCCATCACTATCTGACTATTCTTATTCTCATTTGAATGAACTCTATCCGTGTTTGGTCCCCTGTCTGCGAGTGTCAGCCAAGGCTCTGGTCCTAGGATCTCTCTGTCTTTTCTCTCTCTGTCTCTGTCTCTCTGTCTCCCTTTCAGTCTTTCTCTCTCTATGTCTCTCTGTCTTTCTGTCTCTATCTCTCTGTCTCTTTCTATCTCTCCTTCCCTTCCTTTGTCTCTCTCTCTGTCTCTGTCTCTCTCTTTTCCCCCCATACTCTTTATCTCAGTGATTTCATTAGTACCCATGGTTTAACTGTTCTCTGCATGCTAATGAATTCAAATCTAAAGATCTAGTTCGTCTTATTCCTCTCCTGAGCTCTGGTGCCCTATCTCTTACTGCCTGTAGGATGCCTCCATCTGGCTGTCCCACAGACATCACTGAGTGAACTTGTTCAAAACCATTCCAATCATGGTTTCCCCAAACTATTTTTTTTCCTGGATTTCCCTGTTTCTGTCAATGACACAGTCATCCTACCATCACTCTGGTTCATAACTACGGAGCCTCCCTCACCTGCTCTGCCCAGCCCTGCCTCAGTCCAATCAGGTGCCAAATCCTCTCCATCCTTCCCTCCATCCCTCCAGCCTGTTGTCTCCTCTCCACTCACTTGTCCGTCACCTTAGCACTGACCTTCATCACCTTTAGCTTGAATTACTGCCTCCTCATTTGCCTCCGTGTCTCATAATATCAATCTCCGTCCTTGCCCCCAAAATGATTCAGCTCCCAGTTGTCTCTAAGATCAAAGATAAATTCTTCCGTCTGACACCGAAGGACTTTCAGCATCTTCCCAGTCTGATTTGATGTTAGCCCTTCTCTGCCAAACCTTGCACTTCACTGTGCTGTCAAAGTGACCTGAGCATGACATCCACTGCCCCGGGTGTGCCTGAACACTGGCTCTTTTCTGGCCTGGAGTCACCCCTACTTCAGTGCCACCTTAAAGAATCCCTTGGTGCCTTCAGGCCTCTACCCAGGGCCTTCTTCTTACATGAAGTCTTGTTTGATTGCCTTGGTAGGTGCGTATTCTTTGTATGTGAGCTGATATACACACATATCCATATATGCACACATATACATGCATACCCAAGTATATACAGATATATAGACATACATATGGATACCATATCTATACATCTCTTGATGTATCTACCTTTTCACGTCCTCTCCGTCTTTTTGCTCCTACCTCCTTGTCCATGAGTGTCTCTCCCTCTCTATGTAACTGTGTTCCTGCTGTCTTCCCCCCGTAGACTTCAAACTCCCTAAGGACAGATGCTGTCCTCTTGGCCCTGTGTTCCCAGGACCTAGCATTGGGTTACACAAAGAGTAGGCGCCTAGCAAATGTTCTTGCTGGATTTTTCAGGGCCAGGCTGGATTAAGATGGTCTCTATGGAGGGCAGGTCCAAGCTCTATGGACTGAGTATTCAGAGTCTTCCTTCTGCGTTCTCTTGTCTTTTCCAAGTTATGGTGCTCATTCAAGATAGACGGTGGTTTCCCAGAGTCCCCTCGTGGGCCTGCAGGGATATCTGCTCCCACTCATTTTAAGCATGAAGAAACTGGCCCTGAGAGAGACAGGCACCTAGGAGACTCTTAAAGATTCTAAGTCGGAAGGTGTGGGCCACTGAATTCCACCCCCTCTCTTTACAGAGAAGAAAACTGCTGGCACAGAGACCCTCATTGACGAGCCTGAGGCCCACAGCTCCTAAGTGTCCTGGATGAGACTCAGACCCCACTTTCCCTGACTCCTCCATCAGGCTTCTGTGCCCTTGGTGCCTCTCCCTGGCCCAAGGACACCCAGGCAGGTGCCTGTTGCAGCATTATAGGTGACTATTTTTTTTTTCTTTTTGGTAAGGCAATTGGGGTTAAGTGACTTGCCCAGGGTCGCACAGTTAGCAAGTGTTAAGTGTCTGATCTGAGGCCGGATTTGAACTCAGGTCTTCCTGACTCCAGGCCCAGTGCTCTGTCCACTGCACCACCTGGCTGCCCCTATCATCACTGCTTTTGCATCATATCACTGCTGGTATTCATCATTTTTGCCCATTATTGGTTTCTTTACCTTCTTCATCCTTCTCTGCCTTGGAGAGCGTGACCACATTTGTCTTGAAAATAGTTGGGTGGAGTCGGAGCGAGAGTTTGGACATGTTTTTATGGATGATTGTTTTTCAAAAGTTTGCTTGAATTTTCTCCAGGGATTCTTTAGGTGCTATTGACAGGACCTCTCCCCCGTGTCCCAACACCACCAAGTCGTGGGGCTTGTGGATAGATTTCAGAGTCTTTAACTTGGATGGTTAAAACAAAAATACATCTTTATCTTTGTTGGCCTCAGGTTTCCTTTAGAATACTGTGCAAAACAAACAGAGAAACAAAACCACCGTTCTAAGATGGGGCAGCTAGCTGGCAAAGTGAATAGAGTGCCAGGACTAGAATCAGGAAGACCTGAATTCAAATGTGACCTCAGACACGTACTAGCTGTGTGACCCTGGGTAAGTCATTTAACCCTGTTTGCCTCAGTTTCCTCATCTGTAGAATGAGCTGAAGAAGGAAATGGCAAACCCCTCCAGTGTCTGTGCCAAGAAAACCTCAAATGGCTTCACAAAGAGTTAGCTATGACTGGAACTACTGAACAGCAACCAAAATTCTAAGGAGAAGTTCATAGGCTTAACTACTCTGCCATTTACATACCATGTGTCAGGCACTATGCTACATGCTTTACAAATATGGTCCCCTTTTGTACACTCACAACAACCCTGTGGGCTTCATCCTATCATTATTCCCATTTTACAGATGAGAAAGCAAGTGCAGATGGTGATTGAGTGACTTGCTGTTAGTAAGTATTGTTAGGCTAGATTTGAACTCAGGTCTTCCTAAGTCTGGGGTCTATCCACAGCTCCTCCTAGCTGGTTTTATAACTTAGTACTCTATTAATGACATGTTTAGTTTCTCTTTCTGAAATAAGTTTATTTACTAATTTTATTTTGTTTAATTTGGTTATTACATATATTTGTCTCTTTTCATTTATTTGTAATTTTCAAATAAATGAATTTTTTTTTGGAATGTAAATGTGTGCAGCATTTTCTAATAACTATTTTCACCATTAATTTTGAGTTCCCATATTCTGCTCATTTAAATGAACAAAATTTATTTTTCTTTTTTTCTAATAAGCTAACAGTATTTCCCAAAATTATTTTTTTCTTTTAAACTGTGTTGTTCTCAGGTTTCAACCTCTATCCCCCTCCCCCCAATTTCAGTGATCTCTAATTTTGGGCCTATCTGGGGCAGATAAACTTGCTGATTTTCTAATTTTATTAGTAAATTCCACTCTTTTTTTTTCTTTGATATAAGCAATCAGGGACATACATTTGCCTATAGGCAATTTTTTATTTGTGTGCCATAAATGTTTTTTTTTTTTAAATCACTCTTGGGAATTTAATGTGTTACCATGGTAAAAACAATCCTTGAAGGACCATGGTCATGCCTCTCTTAGATGGGACAGAAGGCCTGTCAATGCACTTCAAGCTCTGTCACCTATTAATGGGGGTCAAACCTCTTTCTTTTGACCACAGAGGGAAGGATGAAGAACAAAAATAAAAAAAATAAATAAATTCTATTCTAGGTTAAGGACTACTTTCCACCAGGTGACTAGGGTGCCTTGGGAGGCAGCAGGCTCCTGCTCCCTGGGGGCTCCCTCTCCCTGGAGGGCTCCACCAAAGGCAGGAAGGACTCGCCAGATGGAGTCATCTGTAGCAGTAGCAATGGTCCTGTTAAATAGGTTGAACTAATTAGTCACCAAAGTTTATTTCAACTGGGAACTTCTATGATCTTGTGGTTACTATTTTAAATACCTATTGAACATTTGAATAAAAGGTTCACTTCCCAATAAATCCACTCAGTTTTCTTCACACAGCTAACAGATCTATTTTTCCATCATTCTGTTCAATTTCAGAACTTCTTTCTAATCTATTTTTTGGCCAACTCATTATAAAAATGTTATTGAAATCTTTATCGATGTTTTAAACTATTTCCTTTACCGTTTAGGTATTTTTCTTTTAACTTTCAGTTGCTATGCTGTTAAGTGTATATATGTATATATATTATATATATATAATATATCTGTGTGTGTCTATTATGTCATATATTACTATTAGCTTACATACTATTTTTATGTATATTTCCACTGTTGATACTTCCTTAAATCAGAATAAACTCGGATGTTTACCTTTCCAAATTCTTTCTAACAACTTCATATTTATCTGAAAACATGGTGGTCACTGCTGATTTTCTAGACTAAACTGATACATAAACATTGGCAAATACTTATTTTAAGGTTATAAGAGCCCTTCTATCTTAGCTGTGTTTCTTGTAGGTAACGTAATACTGTCTTATGTTTAACAATGCCTATAACCTAATTTCTTTTGTGCATGGAAATCTGTGAATACTCAAGTTCTAATTGTTAAATTGGAATTCCCCCCCCCCCCCCCATACTCAGCTAAATCGGCTTTTCAGTTAAATGTATGATTGACCTCACTTTCCTTTAGATAGCTGTTAGGTGGCAGACTTTCCTGAGTGACTGTCCCACCTCCTAGGGAATACTGAGATTCCGAAGAAAGAGGCGCCGTCCACAACGGCGTGTAGTAATTAGGTTTCACTGGACAAGCTTACTCACGAGGCCAGGACTGGGCAATGGCTGGCCAGTGGCAGATCTCCTGCCAGGCTTAGGCCAGGCCAGATATCATATGGAGGCGGAACCAAGGAGCTTAGTGCAAGGAGATGGCCGTCACATGGGCGGTTACGTGCTAGTTTCCCTTGGGAGCCTTTTTACTATGTACAATAACGGCGATGCCAAAGGTCATGTTCTTACCTCTTGTTCCCACCATACAGGAGTAGAATCCCGCTCTTATGGGCACAGTCTCCCACATGGGCATCCATAGTCTTGGACACAGCTTTATTCCCAGTCTTTAAATACTCAATAAAAAATGACCCAGAAAAATAAGACCTTATTCTAATCACTGTCTATAGGAACCCACATAGGCTCTCATCCTAACACAAAAGCAAACATGAATTCCAGCCCTTTGATGAACTCTTTTACCTCTGTGGGCTTTTCCTATCTTCTTTCCCTTTCTACCTCACTTTCTTCAATTGTGTCATCTGGGGATTATCTCCTCACCCCAAAACCTCTATTATTTTTGTGCACTATCGTTTGTTTGTTTGTTTCCTAATTTCTGCATCCATCTATTTATTTTGCTTTTTCTTTGCATCCTTAATGCAGTTCCTATAACATGATAAATGCTTAATAAATGTTTGTCGATTGATAATTTTAATGCATTGGAAAATGTTGTGAAAGAAATTTGTTAAAGCATGTTCTAACTTAAAACATTAGTCCTACTTTCCTGGTTGAAGATGGGGGATGAAAGCATAATTTGCCTTGCCTCTTGACAAGGTGCGTTCCAGCCACTTCCATAGCTTCTCTTGTTTGTTCTATATTTGCTTGCTCTATAGTTCAAGCCTGAGTTCTGTAACAGGGGGCCTTCTCCCCTTCTTACTGGATTTCAAAGCCCTCAGTTAATGGAGTTCTTGAGTTTCATCACCACATGATAAACCACACGGTGGTTCTCTACTAAATGCCCCACTCTAACGACGTCCATATTTTGGTCTTCATTTGTTTGTTTGTTTGTTTCGAATGTTCAAGGACTGGACTTATGTCTGAGCTCTGTCCCCTGGGTCAATCGCCTTTGCTCATAAAACCAGCTAGCTTTTCGCCCATCCAGGTGTCTGGTCTTCTGATGTCACTCTCTTCTTTTATTCCCATCAGATCTCCTGCCAAGGGGACGTTGGTCCTCACTGTTCATATGTTAAGAAAATCATCAATTAAGTCAACAGGCATTTATGGAGAAGCTCCTCTGTGCCTGGCACTGTGCTAAATACTGGAGAATCCAAAAGAGCGGAGGGCAAAAACAGTCCCTGCCCTCCTGGAGCTCACACTCTAACTACATGTAAGTAACCATACATATATAAATAGATCTATTCATGATAAATCTTTCAGATATTATTCAGAAAGGTCAGAAATTATTGAGATAATCTCAGAAAAGAGCATTAGCACTAAGGGAGATGGAGACAAGCTTCTTGCAGAAGATGAGATTTTTGCTGAGATTTAAAAGAAGCCAGACAACATAGGATTAGAAATAGAGAAACAAGAATGCCTCGAAAAGGACTGACCTGTCAAGAAAATAACCAACCAAGCAAGAATAAGAAAAACAATTCAATCCAATGAACAAATATTCCAAATGAAAATATCTCCACGAGTCATTAGAAGTAAAAAAGGGGAAAGCAACACACAGAACTGGAAACAAAGCTGTCCAGAGCCCAAGAGGTCATATGCCCTGCTCGACGTGACTCCTTTCTTCATTGCAGGCATGCCCCAGGAGGTACACCCTCCCATTTCCCCTTCCCCGTTACCTCCTAATAGGAGGTAAACATGAGGACAGAGAGCAATCCAAGCATGGGGCACAGCGGGTAAAAACACCTGGCAGTGGTAAATGGAGTGTCTTGTGCCAAGACCATGGAGGAGGTTAACACCCCTGGCTAACAGACAGCTCTGACATATAAGAAAACTGGAAGGGGAGGCCAGAGACTGGGTTATGAAAGGCTGGGAAAGCCAAACAGGGGATTTGATATTTGACCCTGAAGGCAAAAAGGAGTTTGTTGAATGGGAGGGGGAGAGCAGGGAATACGGTCAAGTTTTATCAAGTTCTCTGCCATTTTCCTTCACATTTTGTTTGGTTCTCTTATTCGTGCTCTGTAATAGTTTATTATACACATCAGAATAAATTTCATTCAGCCCAACAAATGTTCACAGAAGGGATAGGGCGTCCTTGGTGAGGAAACTTCCTCCATCAGAACAGATTGTCACATTCTCTACAAGCTGATCTTAGAGAACTTCTGGATCCCTGAAGGATCAAGGGACTTCTTTAGGGTCACACAGCCTGGATGAGTCAGAAGCAGGATTTGAATGGAGGTCTTAGTGGTTTTCCTCTCCATACCCAGTACGACACGGACCCACTCTCTTTATGAAGCCATTTCCAGGTGAGAGAACACAATCACCTGGGTGAGTTCTGACTCTCTTACAAGTGCCAAGGTGGTGCCTTGGTTGTGCCTTCCAGAAACCTAGGGCCTCTAAAAGATTGTGGGGAAGAGGGAGCCCCTGACAGCAGGAATGAATGTTGGACGCAGAGTGGATGGTTCAGTTCAGGTGATTGGGCAGTTCACCTGGAATAGGGAAGGGGAAATGGGAGGACGTACCTCCTGGAGCATGCCTGCAATGGAGAAGGGAGCCATGTTGAGCAGGGCATATGACCTCTGGGCTCTGGACAGCTTTGTTTCCAGTTCTGTGTGTTGCTTTCCCCCTTTTCTACTTCTAATGACTCGTGGAGATATTTTCATTTGGAATATTTGTTCATTGGATTGAATTGTTTTTCTTATTCTTGCTTGGTTGGTTATTTTCTTGACAGGTCATTCCTTTTCGAGGCATTCTTGTTTCTCTATTCCTAATCCTGACTCAGCTAGTTGGCACAATGGGTAGAGTACTAGGCCAGGATTCAGGAAGACCATCTGGCCCTAGACCCTTAGAAGTGTGACCCTGGACAAGTCCCTTCACCTCTGTCTGGCTCAGTTTCCTCAACTGTAAAATAGAGATACTCATAACACCTTCCCCCTGGAGTAGCTGTGAGGGCCGGTTAATTAAAACATTGTGGAACCCTTAAAGTGCTATGTGGGAGCTTCCTATTACTTTTCTCCTCTTCCTGTCTAGTTCAGACCCTGTGGCTATTATCCCAAAGCCGTGGTCACCCTGGAAGAGTGGGGAGCTACTCCTCCCTTTGTGGTTCTAGGGGAAAGCTCAAGGGTTTGAGGGTGTCTTTAATGTTATTGCTCAAAATCCCTCACTGAAAATCCTTCTCCCCATGATTAGCAGTTAGCCAGCCATCCCTAATTAGCTTAATGATGGAAGTGGGCTAACCTAATTCAGTAAGAATAGTTGGTACAAGCATCCCTCTTATACCCAGTCTCCCATCCATACATATGGCATCTGGGGGAAAGTGGGCTCAAGGTCAGAGAATGCATGTAGCCAAGAGGTCTCTAAGGTCCTGGTTGGAGGGAGGGCCTTTCTGTCTTCATAGAGTCTGCCTAAGGATTCCCAACATAAGAGAATGCGATTGTTCCATCCTGATTACTATGGTTCTCTGTCTCTCCAACTCTTTGCAGCAAAACTCCTCAGAAAGGCCATCTACACTTGGTACCTCCACTTTCTCTCCTCTCTCTCTTCTTAACCCCTTACAGTCTAGCTTCTGGCCTCATTATTCCAATGAAACTAACCTCTCCAAAGTTGTCAATGATCTCTTAGTGGTCAAATCCAATGGCCTTTTCTCCATCCTCATTCTCCTTGACTTCTCTCTCTGCAGCCTTGGACGCTGTTGGTCACTCTCTCCCGATCTTCTCTCCTCTCTAGGTTTTCAGCACACCCCACTCTCCCGCTTCTCCTCCTCCCTCTCTGACCGCTCCTTCTCTGCCTCCTTTGCTGGATCCTCCTCCAGGTCATGCCCTCTAACAACAGGCATCCCTCAGGGCTCCGTCCTGGGCCCTCTGCTCTCCTCCCTCTATACTATTTCTCTCAGTGACCTCATCACCTACCGTGGATTTAATGACTATCTCTATGCTGATGATTCTCACATCTACTTTTCCTACCTTGACTTCTCTGCTTACCTCCAGCCTCCCATCTCCAACTACCTTTCAGACATCTTGAACTAGATGTCCAGTAGAATCTTAAACTCGACATGTCCAGATTTAATCTCATTGTAGTTTCCCCTAAACCCTTCCACCTCCCACTTTTCTTATTACTGTAGGAAACACTGTTCTCCCTGTTCCTGAGGCTCAAAACCCAGGACTCATCTGGCCCGGACTCTCACAATCTCTCCCCCTCCCCCCATATTCAAGCTGTCGCCGAGGTTTGTAGACTTCACCTTTGCAACATCGCTCAGTGACACCCCATTATTTCCTCCACCATGCCCCCATCTTGGTGCAGGCCCTCATCATCTCCCATGTGGATTATTGCAGTAGCTGTTTGGGATTTGCCTGCCTCAAGTCTCTCCACACTGCAGTCCATCCTCTGTTCAGTCATCAAAGTGATATTCCTAAAGTGTAGGTCCAACCATAGCACCCATCCTACTCCATAAACCCCAGTGTCTGCCTGTTGCCTCTCGGCACAAATACAAAAGGTTTTGCTTCATAACCTAACCCTCTCCTTTCCAATCTTCTTACACCTCAGTCCCCCCACATACTCTTCAATCCAGTGATACCAGCCTTCTTCTGTTCCCTGAGGAAGACCCTCCATCCCTAGGCCCTGGCCGTTCCCAATCTCTGAAATGTTCCCTTTCCTCTGCTCCTTATACCAATTTCTCCAGGCTTCCTTAAGCCTCAACTAAAATCTCACCTTCTATAGGAAGCCTTCCCCAACCCCTCTTCGTTCTTGTGCCTTCCCTCTGTTCATTAATTCCTGTTTATCCTGCACATAGCTGGCTTTGTAGATAATTGTGGCATGTTATCTCCCCTATTCCACTGTACACTCCCTGAGGGCATAGTGCATATTTTTATATCTCCATTGTATATCTCTTTTTGTATTCCCAGCATTGTACAGTGCCTGGCACACAGTAGGTGCTTAATAAGGTTTATTGATTGATTTTGGCCATGATCTTTGGAGAATCCTAAAGTTGTCTTTTGTACTGTGTCCAATTTTCCCTCCTTTCCCCATGTAGATGTTGCCATTAGCAGTTCTGATCCAGGGACTCCATTGGGAGGCTGTGGAAAGTAGAAACTCAGTCACCTCTAAAGTTCACAAGGTCATCCTCTCATTAAAGTAGAAGGGAGGGAAGAAAGACATAAAATTCCTCCATCCCAAAGGGATCGCCCTCAGGGACTTTGGTGAGGGGCCCTGTCCTCTTGTCTGCCCACCACTCAAATGCCAAGTTCCAGACTAGCTTGCGTTTTGTAGACCTCAAAGGGTATGATTGGGTATTCTCACTCAAACTCACTATACTAATGCATTTTTTTCCAGCAACTTTTCCACTTTCTAAATTGATGGAAGGCTTCTCACATCAAGTTTAATATCTCTCTTTTTTAAATCAAGCCAATGGAAGTGTCTTCACTTGTTAAATGTACCAGCCCTGGAGAATCTTCTTAACTACTCTAAGTAGTGATGGTGTGTCAGGGTGGGGGTGGGGGAGGAAGGTGATTGATTTAATCTACCCTCCCCAACTCTTGCATGTACATGTATGTATTTGTTCATTTGCTTAATTTTGAGGGTTCTTCTGTCTCAATCCTTACAAGGAAAATTGAACAGCTAGACTGTTTGGTGCCCTCTTACTCTGCCATCTTCTCTCTAATTTAAAAAAAAATTATTTGAAGTATTCAACTTTGAACAGAGCTCATTATTATACGTACCTTTCCTTTGCCTCAAGATGTTTTTGATTATTTTATATATAATTTCATAGTGTCCCACACAAGTGATATTTTTATTAGATGGATATCTTTGCTAAAGACTCTCACTTACAAAGTTACATTCCTGACATTGGGAATATCTTCTCTGCATAATACATTATCCAACACATCTTCCTAGTTTTGGTTGACTTTGCTCTCCATTTAAATCCACTTTCAATAAATTATGGATAGTGAATTCCAATTATAATAAAATAATTTTAATATAAAGTGAGGAGAAATATTTTCAAGCAATATCACTCATCATTCATAAAATGAATTCTGCCTAAAAGGCTTATATTTAAAATAAAGCTCATGAGTAATCAAGATAAGTGACACATTAGTATTTTAAATACTTTTTCCCCCTTTTCAATCATTCAATTTGCATCAGAAAAATCCTAGACAAAATAAAATTGATTGCAGGTGCACTTAACAAAACGTAAGTCATTATCTATGTATTTGATTCACAGGTGTGAAATTTTGCATTTTACAAGGCAAGAAACTCTGATTTCTTTTCCTTTGCAGCAAAGGATTACTATATTTCAGGAATCCAAATGAGTAATTCTCCTTTTGCAAGGACAAATTTGGTAGAGGGTTCAAGAGCTTCAGAGATGCTACCTTTACTCCAATCATTTTACAGTCATCATAAGTCTCATATCATGGTTTCAGAGATGACCAATACTCTAGAGTTCATCTGTCATTTTGGGAAAGAGGACAGCTGAGGTCCAATGAAGCGAGGAGGAGATATGACTTGCCCAGGGTCTTAGAGCAATTAAGTCATTATTCTGAAGATGAAAAAGGAGCTCATTGCTAAATAAAATGATGCTAATTTGGGAGGAAATGACTGCCCTATTTTTAAACTGGTCAGAGTTAAAGAGTCATCTTGGCATAGTCTGAAATGTGTCCCCAATTTTTAGAGAGCAGAGTTCAGAGTGTTCAAAGGAAAAATATCTAGTGTCCCATGGAACCACAACACTATCCAAAAAGGATAGGAAAACTCTCAAGAATGAAATTGATTATGTTGAGAAAAGGAGTTCCTGGGAGGAGACAAAGAGGAATGTGTCTGAAGAGATCAATGTGGATACACAGTGAGCTCACCAACCAATGCTGATTTTAAAAAGACATGGACAGAAAATGGAAACAGGTTCTGGTGACCCAGGAGGGCTACTGAAGGGCAGAAGAGCCTGGGGAAGATAGTGATGTTAAAGCTCAGGAGGAAGAACTGAGGCCACCAAGGAAAACAGGCAAGATGCTTATGGAATACAAAAATAAATAGACGGTAGCTAGCTAGCTAGCTGGATAGATGAGAAAATAAACAAGTGAAGCAGACCTCACTCTTTTGTTTTCAAGGGCTATGATCTATTCCATAAAATCCATGCAATCAAGTCAATCACACTCACTGGTCTTGAAGGAACCTCTCTGTGGCTGGCTGATGGGCAGCTTCTGAGGTCTTTAGTGTTTTAGGATGGGTGCATTGACTGGACACCCATGGAATGACTGACATGAGATGTAGTCTCACAAAGTTGGGGATGCTATTGGTGACTTGCTGGGGATGAAGATCAGGGGATCTTTACTGCAGTTTACATTATTTCTCCCCAAGTCAGGTCTAACTGTCTGGATGCAATTGCCATAGTTATCTAGCTCCACTGCATATACATGCATGTACATATATACGTGCATATGTACGCATATATGCATACATTGTTTGAATTGGGGTCATCCTAGGAAACTTCTTGGAATGCCTAGATATGCAAATTCCATGCCAAGGAGAGTAGGTATATGACAGGCTCATCCAGTAGACATCTTCTAGAATAACTTATAGCCTATACCCTCTTCCAGAAAAGCTAAGAGAAAAGCAACAAGAACTATCTTTAAAGTATTATATCTTGATGGGGAAAGAGAATCAGTGAATCCCTCAGATACTGTCTTGTGGTTGATGGGTTGGTAATATAACCATGAGTAGGAACTCGTCCTCTTCATGTTTATTTTGCTCCTGCTTTTCTTGCTGAGGAGAATGACTCTGGTATTGGACAGGACAGAACACAAGTGGCATAAGGTGAATTGAGAGGTAGTAAGAGAGCAGCTGAGGTGCCTTTTAGGAGTTCAAGTCCCCTGGCACAAAGGAGACCTATCTATGGGTGTGTGGGTCCAGAGAGAACTGATGGATTTGAAGAGCCACTCACAGTCATCTTTAAAAGAACATAGGGGGAGGAATCCTGGGAAGAGGACAGCAGCAGAGTGGACCTTGGGAACAGCTCTCGCCCCTCCCCACCCAGCACACTCAGAAAAAACACGAGCAAATTCAGCAAATACCAAAGTTTTCAAATGACGGTGAGAACTACTCAAATGAGTGATGAAGTGATTCTTCTAGAAACAGAAATAACTAAAGAGCCAGCCATAATCCTTTGTACCTGGCATCACCTTCCCCCTTCACTAAGCCTTTGCCTCTCATGTCTGTCTTCTTCCTTTGCCTTTCCCACCAAGCAGGGTCACATTGACCTTACAGTCCTAGGAGCAGCAGTAGATTTAGGCATCGACATTGGGAATAAACCAATTAACGGTGTTATAAGGGAGACTCCATTCCCTCCGAAGTTAGATGCCTGTGAATCAGACAAGTCCCAAGACTTGAGATAATGGTTAGGCTGTGACTATATAGGCATGGAAAACTGGGGGACATCATTATTGATTAGAGAAACAATCAAAAACGGTTACAGCAGTTTAAGAAACAAAGTGAGAAGATTCATTGCTTTAATAAAAATGTTGTGAGACACAAAAAATCATTAGGATTTCTGACAGTATTAACAAAAATGGAATGAGAAACATTAGCTTTACACATGCACACATATAATGAGATATATAGATAGATAGATAGATAGATAGATAGATAGATAGATAGATAGATAGATAGATATAAATAAATTATATGTACATGCGCCCAGCTCGGTTATGTGTATATATGTGCATGTGGCAGATATATATACACACACACACATATATATGTATGTGTATGTGCGTGTGTGTATATCCACACATACACATATTTGCAAATATATGCATGTATGTGTGTATATATGTATATGCATGCATGCATACATGTATTTTTCTGTTGTTCAGTCATGTCTGACTCTTTATGACTTCATTTGAGGTTTTCTTGGCAAAGATACTCTAGTGGTTTAATATTTCTGTTTCCAGCTCATTTTAAAGATGAGGAATCTGAGGCAAATAGAGTAAAATAACTTGCCTAGGGTCACACAGATTGTAAGTGTCCAAGCTTGCATTTGAACCCATGTCTTTTGACCCTAGGCTAAGCATTCTCTCTGTTGCACCACCTAGTGCTGTGTGTGTGTGTGTGTGTGTGTGTGTGTGTGTGTATATGTACATACATACATACAGACATATACACACACATACATACCCATATATACCCATATATATATATATATATATATGTATTAGAGCTGTCAGTGTGTAACCTTGAGCAAGTCACTTAATCTCCGCCTCAGTTTCCTAAACTATAAAATAAGGAAATAATGGTACCTTACAGCATTGTTATGAGCAACAAATAAGATAGTATTTATAAAAAGCTCTCAGTACATTGCCTGACACATAGTAGACACTATATAAATGTTTATTTCCTTCCACTATACATGGGTGCCCCAAAAGTCCTAGTGCAGTTGTAGGCAGATTTTTTTTTTCAGACACCCTGTGTATACGTTAACAATATTCTCAAAAAAAATTACAGAACCCTTTTAAAAACAACAAAATGAAACAAGTTGGGCTATTCCAATATGATGAATGTGACAATATCACACACATTAATATACAGAGTTGATGTTCTATCAATCACACTCTAGAGGGAATGCTTCTTAGACCAATGTATTTTTAAATAGTCAGAAGTGGAAAGGTCTAAGGATGTCATGGACAATAATGAGAAAAAAATATAAGTGAAGACACAGGCTTCAAACTCTCTCATTAAGCACTGGGCATTTTCTATTTTTTCATTCTTTTGAATTTGTTTTACAATGTCTTGATTTCTCATAAAATCACTAGCTTCCAATAACTCCATTCTGATTTTTAAGGAAGTATTATCTTCAGTAAGCTTTTGGACTTCCTTTTCCATTTGGCCAATTTTGCTTTTTAAAGCATTCTTCTCCTCATTGGCTTTTTTTACCTCTTTTGCCATTTGGGTTAGGCTATTTTTTAAGGTGTTATTTTCTTCAGTATTCTTTTGGGTCTCCTTTAGCAAACTGTTGACTTGTTTTTCATGATTTTCTTGTATCACTCTCAGTTTTTCCTCTGCTTCTCTTACTTGCTTCTCCAAATCCCTTTTGAACTCTTCCATGGCCTGGGACCAATTCATATTTTTCTTGGAGGCTTTGGATGTAGGAGCTTTGACTGTGTTGTCTTCTTCTGGTTGTATGTTTTGATCTTCTTTGTTACCAAAGTAAGATTCTATGGTCTGATTCTTTTTGCACTGCTTGCTCATGATCCCAGACAACTACTTGAGTTACAAACTCTCTGCTCACAGTGTGGAGAATGTACTGTCCTAAGCTTTGGGGGTTTTGTGCAGCTGTTTTCAGAGATACTTCTAGGGACCTGTAAATTTTCGCTTCTTCCAAGGTGCTATGATCAAGGGTGAGGTGTTTACTCCTTTCCTGGCCTGTGCTCTGCTCTATGAGTGACCACAAGCACTCTTTTCTATCTTGGAACTGTGAGGAGGATTTCCTCTCCACCTCCACTGCAAGCTCCACTACACCAGCACTCCTCCTCACCCCAGGACTGCCACTGAGAACTGTGACCCAGATCCAAGCATGGGCAAAATAAGAGAATTATGCACCAGCAGAGAGATCCCTGCAATCCCCCTCTGATCAGCCACTCAATTCCCCCTCAGTCTGTGGGCTGGAAGCTCCAGAGGCAGCCATTGCCCCCAGGGGCCGAGCTTGGGGACTGGGGCTGGCACCCCGCGCTTCTCTCTTACCTCAGACACAGACTTTTCCCACTGACCTTCTAAGTTGTCTTTGGTGTTCATGGGTTGAGAAGTCTGGAATCTGCTACAGCTGCCCATGATTCAGTGCTCTGAGGCCTGCTCCAGATTCACTGAGGCCTGTGCGCCCAAGCTGAACTGTGTTCCTCTCCCTGCCTGGCACGATATACCTTTCTGATCAACCATACAGGTTGTCTTGGGCTGGAAATTTGTTTCACTCTGTCTTTTTGTGGGTTCTACTGCTGTAGAATTTGTTTAGAGTCATTTTACAGGTATTTGGAGGGGTTTGGGGGAGAGCTCAAGCAAGTCACTGCTTTTACTCTGCCATCTTGGCTCTGCCCCCAGCTACCCATGGGTGACATTTAGAGAAAAGCTTTGGGATTAGAATATAGAGTATCTTGTTCAAGGAACAAGGAGTCCAATATCTGTGATTTGACGAGTATGTGCGGTGAGTGGCAAGGTAGGAAGGGTAAGACATGAAGGGTACAAACATCAATCAATACTGTTATTGCAGTAGTCCAGGTTTGAGGTGATAAACTAGATCCAGCATGGCAGCATTGTCAGAGGAGAGAAGTGGCCATATTTGAGAGATGTTTTGAAGTCAAGATAGACAGGATTTAAGAACATAATGCATATGGGAGATTAAAAAGGTGAAGGGATGAATATGACACCAATATTGAGAGCCCAGGTTACTGGGAGGATGGTAGTATCACCAACAGTAAAAGGAAAACTCAAAAGAGAGAAGGATTTTTGGGGAAATATATCAAGTTCAGTTTTGGATATGTTTAGTTTAAGATGTCTTAGTGGCATCTAGTTCAATATGTCCAGTAGAGAGTCAAAGATGGGAAACTAGAGTTCAGGAAACGTTAGAGCTTTATAAATAAATCTGAGAATCATCTACATGGAATTCATAACTGATTCCTTGGCAGACAATGAGATCACCAAGCAAAATAGTATGAAGGGAGAAGAGAAGATGGTCTAAGACATAATTCTGGGAGATGCCCATGATTATCAAGGCATAATTAAGCATTCAGCAAAGGAGACTGAGATGGACAGGTGAGATTGGTATAAGAAGAACCAGAACGGAGTGGTGTCATGGAAACCTAGGTAGGATCGTCTCAAGAAGAGAGTAATCAAAATGACTGAAGGCTGCAGAGCAGTTGAGAAGGATGAGGATTGAGAAGAAGCTATTCACCTTCGTTGTTAAGAGGTCACGGGTAACTTTGGAGAGCGCATTTTCAGGGAAATGATAGGGCCAGAAGCCAGAGTAAGGAGAGAGAAGAGAGTGAAAGGAAAGGATTGTGGACTGCTTTTTCAAGAATTTCTGTCATGAAAGAGTGAGAATTGTAGGGTGGGAGCTAGCGGAGATGGATTAATCAAGTGACTTTTTTTTTTGAGAATGAGGAAAGTGTGGTCATGCTTGGGCAGCCAGTAGATGGTTAAATTGGAGATGAGTAAGAGAGTGAGGATGACAGAGTGGGCGATATACTGGAGAAAATGGGACGGGATCATTTGTTCACCAGGAAAGGTTTGCCTTGACAAAGAGAAGGATAAACTCTGTGAGTGAGTCGGGGTGAAGAAGTCCATAGTTAGAGAAGCATCTGAGTGACATGAGATGAGGAAGAGGGGAAAAGAGAGCTCTTTGGCAAATGACTTCAATGTTTCCGTGAGATATGAGGGCAGGTTTTCAACTGAGACCTTGTCAGGAAGGAGGATCTATGAGAGAGTGGAGAAGGGATGAAAAACTTTGGAAGAGCTGCTGTGGGGAGTGAGATAATGAGTCAGTAAAGGCAGTGTCAAAAGGGTAGATTGCTGCAGTGAGGACACAGTTGAGATTCTGTAACATAAATGTGTAGCTGAATGCGTTAGCCAAATTTCATGCTTGCCCTCAGCTTCAGTGATTGTTCAATCTTTGTTTGCAAAGAGGACCAATGACATCTTGTGTGGATTGAAGTGAGGCAGAGTTGCACAAAGTCATCAGTCTCGCTCTCTCTTCCAGAATTATCAAAGTCCAATAGTAAGACCAAAGTTAAGATGTCTGGCAACGGCCTGGATGCAGTGGATGACCTTGGCATTTTCGATGTCTGACCAAGCTCCAAGCCTTCCATAGCACCTGCTTCAATGGCCATTGGAACAAATTGTTGTCATCCACTCATTCTGCTGGGGAAAGTTTTCACATGCTTGGGGTATAAACCCCCCTAACTCACTGATGGATTTAAGACCCATGGGTTACCCTTGACCTGGTTTAGCCCATTTGCCCAGAGTGGGCTGCTGCACATGCTACAGCTTCTTGGAGCCACAGATGAGAGTTAGGTGAGAGGTTGGCACCAAAGGTGGGTGAGCAGCCCTGAGAAGGACTCCGTAGCCCTCCTACCGGCAGTGCTTGTCCTACCTGCACACTCCTATACCCCCACAGCTTTAGTAACCAGGACTGAGAAGGCCCAAAAGCAATGGATGGTGGAAGTAAAAGCAATATTAGACATAGTTGGAGAGGTCAAGGGACTGGGGAGAGGGCAGTGTAGAATTGAACTGATTCATGATGGGGTGAAGATGGACAAGTATAGCCAATGAAGGATGACGAACCAACTGACATCAAGGGAATGGAGGTCATAGTGAGGATGAAGGACAGGGTGAGGGATTGCAAGGCAGTAGGAGAGGTGGAATGCCAGCCGATTTGGATCCAATAAGGGAATGGCAGAGTTCATGAACATGGGTGATAGACTGCAGAAATGGTCTGCTCCTCTCAGTGTGTACCTAAAGTGAACTGGAGGAGTATGTGATGAGGAATTGGTAAATTAAGGAAGAGAAAACCTTTGGTGTTTGAGTGAATATAAATATGTTTGTCGAAGTGACTTAGGATATGGTTAAGAGTTATGGAGGAAAGAAAGACTGAGAGACAGGCACTGAATTCATTGAGGAAAGACAAGGAATGTCCTGGAGGTCAGTAGACAATGGAATGGGCGCCAACATTTTAATTGGTTGTGGGTGTGGATTGAGTGAACTTCAGTGAAGGAAAGGTTACTGAGTGATGAAAGTAGGGGGTGATGCTGAAAGTGGCAGGGAGGGTCATAGGTTATCTAACTCCCCATCTCCCACTGACTCAGTGACTTAAGGGGATTGAGAGAATGTGCAATCAGTGCTGACAAAGGTGTCTAGGGAGGCTCTGTCATCACAAAGTAGCCATCTTTAACTGAGAGCCAGAAGACTCTCAGAAAAACCCAAAAGGCTTTCTGTCTCTTTTTTGTTGTTGTTGTTATTGTTGTTAGCCTATGAAGCAGTATTACAGAAGCAACAGTGGAAGGGAGAGTAGTAGTAGCAGTAGCAGCAGCAGTAACAGTAGTAGTAGTAGTAGTAGAAGTAATAGCAGTAATAGCAGTAGTAGCAGTAGTAGTAGTAATAGTAGTAGTAGTAGTAATACCAGTAGCAGTAGTAGTAATAGTAGCAGTAGCAGTAGTAGTAGAAGTAGTAGTTATAATAATGGTAGTAGTAGTGGTGGTGGTAGTAGTAATAGTAGTAGAAGTAGCTAGCATTTATATAGTAATTTAAGATTTGCAAAATACTTTACAAATATCTCATTTTATCCTCAAAACAACTTTGTGAGGCAAGTGCCATGATTATTCCTCTTTTGCAGATGAGGATATCTGGGCAGGCAGAAGTTAAGTGGCTTGCTCAGATGCACACAGATAATAAGTGTCTAGGGTGGGCTTTGAGCTCAAGTCTTACTAACTCCAGGCCCAGTGCTCTATTCATTATACCACCCAGCCGTAGAGAGACAATAGGAAATGGGTGAGTTGGGTTGAGGGTCGTAGCAGCAAAGTATGAGAAGTGGGAGCTAGAGAATGGCTTTGATTCATAAGGAGCAGGGGCTCAGAATCACTTGGATGTGAATTGCTCCGGTGAGCAGTAAAGGAGAGAGAAGAAAAGGAAGATGTACACTATCAGAGAACCAGCTCCAGATAGTTGGGAGAGACTCCACATCAGACAAAACTAAATCTAGATGGGAAGATATTAGGAGAGACAAAAATGAGGACTAAGTAATTAACAATAACTGACATTGATGTCCCACTTATTAAGTTTTCTTTATGGATGTTATCTCATTTGATCCTCACAGAAACTCTGTGAGGTAGGTGCTAACATTATCCCTATTTTACAGACGAGAAAACTGAGACTCAGAGAGGTTGAAGAAAGAATTGACAATGGAAGAATAACAATATTAGACTGACATGTACCTGTACACGTTGAAAGTAAATATTTAAAGAAAAAAATACATGAATTGAAAAAGAAAAAGATGGAAAAATATGATAGTGATAGACTTCCACCCCCTACTAAAAGAATATGAAAAAAAGAGAATGTAAATGAGAAGTAAATACCAACCCACAGAATATTGGGGAAGAAGGAAACATAACATAGATTCCTTAGATATTTGGCAAGAATTATATTTTAAAAATCTTGGAACTTATTGATTATTGAAACATACATGCATATTAAAACAAAAATAAAAACCAAAAATAATCAACCATGTTCTATGGCTTAAAGAACATTGAACATAGAGATAAACTCAGAAAGATAGAAATATTAAGTGTTAATTTTTCACACTACAAAAATACACAAAATTATTATAATGGTGAAAAATATAAATGATGCAGGCTTAGATAGGGAATAAACAATGAATTGTCTGATATCATAAGTGTGAAAGAGGAAAGTAGAGACAAAAAAGTATTATTTTAAAGGACACATTATTAACCCAGTAAAATAAATTTAGGGGGTAATGGCACCAGTGGTGCCCACTCCCACAAGGAATGAGGGAAGGTCCAAGCACAAATCCTCTCCTTGTCCATCTGCAGCTTTGCTCATTGCTTGTGACTTGCTCTTCACAGCAGCAGAGAGTATACCCCTCCCCCAACTTTTCTTTTCTCCAAACTTATTTTCTGCAGTTTTCTCAAGCTGGTTGCTTCAACTGATGCTCATGTGGCATAATCCTGGTAACCTTCCCCCTTCGGAGTGACCCTCCTCTGGACGCTTTCCCATTCACTGTGAGTGATAGCTGGCACTCCCGGCACTAATCAGCTTTGGCCTTGACCCTTTTCCATCTCTTCTCCGTTACCAGTCCTTGTCTCCATATTCTGCTCTTGCATTTACAAGATCTAAGTCAATCAGTGAGTTCCTTATACAGTCACACTGGTCTCTTTAGACAGTATTGACCATTGCTGCTCACTGGGGTTGTTTCTCTTTATGGTGGCTTTATAAGAACATGATGGAAGAAGTCTGGATATAGGGCGGGTTGTCAGGGTTTAAAAAACCCTGTCCTTGGATGGATTGTAAACTCAATATGGTCAAATATTATTGTGTGACAGTTGTTTTTTAAACAAAATGTGATCTTGGGTTGCATCAAGAGTCATGGCTTCCAGGATAGGTCGTGAGAATCCCTGCTCTGTTCAGCCTGGGTCAGACCAAGTTTTGTTTTTTGGCTTTGATGATGACCCAACTATTTTAGAAAGAACACTAGCTACAAGTGAGAAGAACATCCAGAGGAAGGTGATCATGACGGTGAAGGGCCTTGCTATCATGGCCTGGGAGGACTTTTGGAAGAAGCTGGATGGAAGTGAACACTCCTGATCCCTCTGTGATGAGGTTCTCACGGGTGTCAGAGTTCCCTCAGGTACAGGGGTGAAATATTCTATTGGGAATTTATTTCAACCCTGCATATAAATGCCTTTGTTTGGAAATAACTGAATTCTCTTGCTGACCAGTAAAGCAGCACATTGGTGGGGGCTCGAAAGCTATGACCCTTAATTGGATGTGGATACACAGAAAGCTTTGAACTAGGGATGAGTTTTCCAGAGATGTCAGTTGGAGTGGATTTGCCCCAGGTGTTGCATTATTATTCCAGAATTCAGCAGAATGTTAGATTAAACACAGCAGGTACCTCCTGACTGTTTGCTGAATTAAATTGAGCTAAATCCTGGTGATTTCCATCTGGACAATATACTATAAATGGGACTTTGAGTTCAGGAAGACAAACTCCAGATAATTCACTACGGTTTGTTCAAAACACACTGTTCCTGTAATGCCTCACAAGGACCTCAGTGAGCATAAGGCAATCACCAAGAAAGCACAACAGAAACCCAGAGGACCTGCTGAGGAGCAGCTTGGCTGCATGGCTGAGGGCCAGCATGGGAGGCAGCTGAGCTCGTGCCCCACCTCTTATCCACATTAACTATGACACACATAAGCCACAGAACCTCTCCTGGCCGGGAGCAGCTTTCTAAGACCGTGTGGATGAAATCACCAATTTGGGCCAAAAAACAAGCAGTCATAGCCAGTTAGACATGCTCTCTGTGCTATTGGATTACACACAACACCTTCTTTGGTGGCATCACGGGCACTTTAAGGAAGTCGAGGCAGCCCAACCACAAAATCGTCCCCCTGGCCACGGCTGGTGCCGTGGGAGTCCCCAGTGGCCTGTCTTTCCCAGAGAGACCGGCTTGTTTCTGCAGAGATGTTATGACGATGTTCTAGTGTGTTTGTTTGAGGCAACCATCCAGCAAAGCTTCTTAGTTTCAATGCCTCTGTCCGTGTTTGAGTCAGCAAATGGGTTAGTCTAATTCCTTCCAAATCTGCAGGTGCTCAGCTCCTTCCCTGGAGCAGGTGCTTGCACTCCACTAACCTTGTCTTGGCACAGAGCGAAAGAGAGAGAGAGAGAGAGAGAGAGAAAGAGGGAGAGAATGAATTTCATTTTTCTTCGATCATTTCACTATTAAAAAAACTTAAGGCTCGGTATGATATTATGAATCTACGTGTTAAAATCTGTCTTGGTATAACTCCTTTCATCGTTTAGAACCATAAATAGAACTGTCTGCCTGTTATCAAAGTATGAGTCCTTCATTAGTAGGAAGAGAGGACTCTGTTGCTGGCCATCTGATCTGGGTAGATAGTTCAAGAATGCTTGATCGTGCCTGTGAGGAATAGTGGGAGCAGTTGGGGTCAGAGATCAATAAGAAAAGAATCACATTTAGAGCCCCTCCCCCCCTGTTAGCCTCCATTAGTTTTTTTTTCCCTTTTAAATAAGTTTTGTCATTTGTTGTTACATTGTAGGACTTTAAGGTTATAACCATCCCCCACCCCCACAACGATAGCCACGAACCTCCCGTAGGACAAAGAGCGTCTGTTAAGCAAAACCAGTGGACGGGGAAGCAGGCATTCCTTCCACTTCCAATGAGCCACGACCTAGCTCTCCATCTCCATCTCTTCTGAATGAGCAGGTGCAGGTTCCATTATCTCTTCTCTGGGACCAAGACTGGGCATTAGGTTCAGAGCCTAATGCCTTTTATTGGACCTTTTAAAAATGATTATTTTAGTTATTGTGATTGTTATTCCTGTGGCTCCACTCACTACGTTCAGCATCAATTTATACAAGCCTTCCTGTGTTTTTTTCTTCCCTTGAATTGCTTGTTATTTGTCATCTATCACAGCACAATAACAAAAGATGGTCACCCACTTTATTTCATTTTTTAATTAAACATACTGCTTCAAATGAGTTAACATATGGAGACTTTCTGTCTTTGAACTCCTCTGGATATAGGCCCAGTAGAGGGAATCACTGAATTAAAGGGTATGAACAGTCTAATGCCCATGTCACATAGTTCCAAATAGCTTTCCAGAAGCATCTCTATCTTTTACTAGTGAGTTTTCACGTAGAGAAGCAGATAAGGGGCAACCCAGGTATGTACCTGGGCCTCTGGCCTAGAACCGGCCACTTGGGCTTGTGGGTGGGCACTCCTCTGGAGCTCTTTTGGTCCACATGACCTGTGGTCACTCACCTTGGTGTGAAGAAGAAAGGTCACCCCGATTGAGATGAGGTATAATCACCTTGGTGTAATGGGAAATGAACTGAACTGGTGGGCATCTGGAGGGCCTTGGAGGGTGAACTGAGGTGAGAGAGAAAGGGAGGGAAGGAGGGAGGGAGAGGGAGAGAGAGAGAGAGAGAGACAGAGAGAGAGAGGATTTAGAGCAAAGGGGGACCCCAGACATCATTCTGAACCTTTCCTTTAAGCAACACACACCATTCCAGAGTGGGGCTTCATTTTCCGAGCTGACTGGTCTCTTGAATGTAGAGGTCTCTGACAACCAGGTAACAGAATTGGGAGCTGGAGGTGTCCTCGGCAGCTGTGGCTCACCCCTGGCGTCCTGAATCCTCTCCCTTGCCCCTCTGACTCTTGGATCAGGCTGGATTTGAACTCAGGATTTGAGCCAGTCTTTCTGACTTTAGGCGCAGAACTTTATTCACTGAGCCATTTAACTGCCCCTTGCCCCCCCATTTTTTTTTTAGGAGAGACAGGTCAGCCTATGAGCTCGTCTTTTCACTGGAGAACAAAACAAAACTCTAAGGTTGCCCTCTGCCTACTCCGTTTGCATCTTGTATGTGCCAGTTGGTGCGTATCATTAGACTGTAAGCTTTCTGAAGGCAGGGACTGCATTAGCCTTTCTTTGTATGTGGTGCTCAGCCAGTGACTGGCACATGGTGAGCCCTTAGAAACGAGGTTGACTGACTAGTCTAATTCAGGTATGCAGAACGACTCAGTCTCCTAGCAGCAGCCCAGATCATGGAGCATTTGCCTGAAGACCCCCAAGGAGGGGAGAGCTGCTGCCGTGCAGGCAGCCCGCTCCATGCTTGGAGGGCTCAACTGCATAGGCAGGATGCCGTGTTAGCCTCAACTTTTGCCTTTATAACCCAGGGAATGAGGTGAAGGGAGACAGGATGTGTGCCGTGTGGTCTGGCCTATTATTCTTAAACTTCTCTGTGGTCCAATTCCTCAGTCCTTCCCTTCTCTTTCCTAACTGAAAACAGCCCAGGTGCCTTCTAACCACTCACCTTCTGAAGTGTGCTAGGACACATTGTCTGAGGGCCTAGAGAGCAGCTGCTCCTTCCCGGGGGGGCGGGGGGGGATCTGGCCCTGTCTGTTGATCTGTGGGGGCCGCTCACAAACAGCGGGGGCATCGGGGTCACAGCAAAATGGACAGGCCAAGCAGGGCTACCCCCATACATCTGACCTGAGAATGTGACTCTGGCTATACTCCAGGCCAGCCCGCCTCAATTCCGTCTCCAATATCAACTCTGTTTGTGGCAGTGATGCGAGGTTTCATTGCTTTGCCAGCTTCTGGAGAATCTGATTGTCAAATTATATTTTGGGGCAGAAGCCCCACTGTGCACGGATGTTGAGGCTGCAGGATTGGGGCTGGTAGATGCTGCCAGTATTTACTGCCTTTGGTTGGAAGGTGGAGGAGAAATCCCTCTCATTCACTTGAACTGGCTTCCCGCACAGGTCTACCCTGGCTCCCTGCTCGCCACAGGCCTGACCACCATACGCTGTCCAGAGCACAGAATCCTTCGTCTAGGGGGGCACACCCGCCCAGAGCTGGAAGGAATCTCTCTTACATCTGATTCACTGACCATCCCGGCTTTGGTGCTGCAGTAATTTGTGGGTGGGCTAATCTCCCCCTCCTGGGGGGGCTGGGGCTGGGGGTGGGGGGAGGAGACAGTTCTAGCTTCTTGATTTCTGTCCTTCCTTGTTATTCTATTGCCCATTTCACAGAGTCAAAAAATGTTTCTTGGAGTTTAATTCTAGCTTCATTTCCTTCTAAAGCATATCTCTCCTAGAAAAAGTGCCCTGACGTGCTAAGTTTCTTTTCCCCCCCTAGGCAATTGGGTTACATGACTTGCTCAGCATCACACAGCTAGTGACTGACACAGAACTTGAACTCAGGGCCTTCGGACTCCAGGGCCAGTGCTCTATCCACCATGCCACCTAGCTGTCCCAATGGTTTTTTTTCTTTAAATAAAAACAACTGCCTTATTAGTTCTCTAGCATTAGGGAAGAATTATGCTTCTGCCGGTTAACCATTCCCTATGTTTGATTTTCCAAACCTGGAAAGAAGGCAGTTCACATGCATAAGCAAACCCAGTATGCAGACCCCAACGGCAGCTGTGGGCCACCTGCCTAATGCCCTTCACAGGTTCCATGAACACAGACTTTTTGGTGAAACAACATGGAAGGACGCAGTTCTTCCCAAGGCCACCGGCCTGGATGTGGGAGGCAGGAGCTGAGGGAGTCAGGGACCCCTAGGCACAAGGTTGGGGCCAGGGTATTTTACTGTATTTCCATTATTGTCCTGTGCAACGGTTCTTTTCCTGCTCTTCCCTGAGGGAAGTTTTGAACTCTGAATAATGTTTGCCTGCATTCACCTCCTGATGTCTACTTTAATTCCTTCGACTGAACAAATATGTGTATGTACACACACACACACATACACACACACTCAGTTGTCTGTTATCTCTATTATGTATCTGACCCATAGGGTCCACTTACATACTCATTAACTGCTAACCTGTCATGACCAGGTACTAGCCACGGGAAGAAAAAAGGACACAGACAGTCCTTTACTTTTTCCCGGAATGTCCTGGTTGACGAGCGAATTTTGCTTTCTGGTATGTCACAAATACTTCAATGTAATTGAATCACATTTTATTAAATGATGTGTTAAATCTATTGGCTGCTATCAGCCGGGGTGTGCAAAGTCAAGCCAGGTGGCAGCTTCTGGCCTCTCTTCTGAGGCTATCTTCCTGAGTTCCTGCTCCACCCCCTTGTAATTTTCCTTCTCTGGACCTCACTTTGCTCATCTATAAAGTGGTGAGGCTGATTTAGAGTTACTCAGGGCTGCTTCAGCTCCAGGCACTAAGCTCCAGCTTCCAGGATTGGCCTGGGCTTGGAAGCAGTCTCCGGTTTCAAGGTTGGCCAGGCCAGCTGAAGCCAGGCGCTAGGATCAGCAGAGCAAATCATGCCCCTCCTCCTCGCTGGTCCTGGAGCAGGTGATATGGGGGATAGACCATATGATCTTCAGACTGCTTTTCCTTTCATTATGTCACAGATGCTCATTTCTCTCCTTTCTGTCTTCTCCCAGCCTCCTTCCTCTGGGCTGACAAGCAAAGGCATTGCAAGTCTGCTCTGCTGTGTATCTTCCCTGTGCACCAGACTCTTCTGTTCAATTGCATGGCTGTGCCTGGAATAATGAGCTCCAAACCTCCATGCACTCAATGGTTTCAGTTCATCAAGGGCTCCCAAAATGACCTGATGGAATGACATCCCCCCCAACTCAGCTCCCATCCCTCCTAGGAAGCACATTTCTTCCATGCCTGGGACAGTGTTTGGAAGGAACAAAGCTTTTCCAGTCAAACTCCCAGGTTCAGGTCCAAGGTGTGTGTGTGTGTGTGTGTGTGTGTGTGTGTGTGTGTGTGTGTGT
>NW_020954623.1:3483576-3487773 GCF_900497805.2 Vombatus ursinus | reverse complement strand
GTGTGTGTGTGTGTGTGTGTGTGTGTGTGTGTGTGTGTGTGTGTGTGCGTGTGTGTGTGTGTGTGTGTATGCATGTGGCGGTGGGTGATAGGACACCAGGAGTGATGCCCTTGCCTTCCTCTTTAAGGAACCGGCAGTCGGAGCAGAAAGAACCTTTCCGTATTCTAAACCCAGAGTTTGAAAGAGTTGGAGGTTTGGGCAGTTAGACTCAGACGGAGAAGACCTTGAGCAGGGCAAGCAAGTGGGAGCTTGGGTGGGATGGAGCAACCTTCCCAGCCTAGGCAGCCAGGGCCAGAAACAGGGCAGGGGATGAGCCCTTAGAGCAGAGGCTCACAGGGCTGGCAGAGGCACTCCCTGCTCACATCGATGCCTCGGACCTGCCCAGCACATCGCATCGCATCGTCGCAATGGGGAGCTTGTGGGCAGTTTCTTCTGGAATCTTAGTTACCTAAGTCAAGTCACTGAATTTGGCCTGAAAGTGGACCTTAAGGAGCTGAGTCTAGTTGCTTACTGTACAGAGAATGAAACTGAGGCTGCGGGTGGAGAAGGCACTTGGCCACTGTCACACAGTAAGCCTCAGAAGAGCCAGGATCGCGCTCACGTCTCCTGGCTCCAGATTCAGAGCTCTCTCTGGTGGTCTACGTTGGAGAGGTGCTCGGGACACATTCCTGGGCCTTCTCCTTTTTCCTCCAACCTCAAGCCCTGCCACAGGAGAAACAGGTCAGCCCTGTCTTACATCATGCCCACCGCCCAGCCAATGGGACGCAGCCTCATTTGCCAGTCTCTGATCTAGAAACTTAAACAAGACATCAAGATAAACAGCTTAGGTTTCAAATATTTAAAACTAAAGGTCTGGAAGGGACCTTAGGAATGGCCTTCTCCCGGTTTCAGGTGAGGAAAATGAAGCCCAGAGAGTGTAAGGTGATGAGGTCAAATAGGCAGTAGTATCAGAGTTAGGATTGGAATCCAGAACCTCTAGCTTTCAGTATGGTGCTCCTCCCAGGAGAGACCTTCACCAGCAAGGCCAAAAATTCCATGTTCCTGGTTGGTTCAGTTTCTCTCCCAGGACCTTTCTTGCTCTTCATTGGGTAATGAGTCAAAACTATCAGTTTCCTTTGAATGTACCCAATTTGCATAATCTGACCTGGGAGTGAATTACATCCCACTGCAGGGAATCTTTTAGCCCTTGGGTCCCTTTGAGCCGGGGAGGTGATTTTGGGGGGAATGGTCTCTCGGTTAATAAAAAGGGTTAGGCATGGGTGGACAAGCAGGTTGGGGAGAAGCATAGGGTCACCCTGCTCCATGATGGGGTTAGACTTCTCCTCGGCCAGGGCCATTAGCAAGGCAAAGACTGACGGGGAAAAGCACCTGTGACAGGCCTCCCACTCTGAGCCTCCCTTACTGATCCTTCTCCTCAGACTTCCATTGCATGACGTCTCCTCCTGCATCTCCATGGAATGTTACTTATCCAGGTTTCCTGTGCTTTTTTTTTTTTTATCCCTTTCTTTGATAGCCATCTCTCTGGGGGCAAGGAGCATGACAGCTCACCTTCCCACCTGCTTGGTCTCACCCTATGGAAGGCCCTAGCTCAATTAATTGAATTCTGCTCTCCTGTGACTCCCAGTGTTCTGAGTGGGAGGGGAGAACCTAGGCTGGTGGGTGGAAGTGACATGAGGAGCAGACAATCACTTCCCTGCTCCTGGAGGGCCCCGGTAGATCAGAAAGATCCCGTCTGCCATCACCCACACTATGGGGGAGAGTGGGGGAGGCCTGTTGGGTCCCTGGCCAAGCAATGCCTTCTGGGGAGGGATCTGTGACTAGAATGCCTTGTGGGGGTAGGGGGAGGAGGAGCTGCCCCGAGAAGATGTTGGGGGGGGGAGATGCTGGGGGAGGCACGGGGGGAGGGGAAACATGTCACCGATGAGAGAGACTTCTGAGGACAATTCTTAGAACAGCTAATATTTAAAATTTCTTAAGGGAGGTCAAAGGCAGAGCGGCTTCCCATGGACATTAATGATGCCTATCATTGCTTTTTGCCGTAGTAAAGAATCGGGAACAAGGCAGGCTCCCAGGATTGGAGACCAAGTAAATACAAGGTGCTGCTTGAATGTCATGGTGGGCCTGGTGCCTCGGGCTGAATTTGAGGAAGTCGGAGAAGCCTCGGAGGCCCTGGGTGATGCCAAGAGAGGTAAGTAAGAGCAGAGAAGCGCTGGACGCCATGATCATTAATAATAGCCGCCACGAAGGCCCGAGAAGCCCCTTCCATTGTCCCCTCACGACAAGTGGGAGGGAGATGCTGTTGTCATCACTACTTTAGAGGTGGGTAAATTGAGGCTGAGATTAGCATGTAAGTCACAGAACTGTCGACAGGAAACATACAGGAGTGGAGCCCATTTGTTCGTGACTGATGACAGAAGACTTGGTGAGAAACTGTCCTTCCTTTGGATTCCAGGTGTGAGAGACCATCGTGTCCTGGAAGACATGGTTGACGGGCTGCTTAGTGCTGAAATACTTTTTTCTTCTCTTCAATTTTTATGCAAGAGACAGTAACCAAAGGCTTAACTAGAAGCCCACAGCAGGCAGGGCCAAGGCTGGCCAGCTCCCCGTGGGCAGCGCCCAGCACAGCCTAGTGGGAGGCAGAGGAAGGCAGTCTTAGCACTCTTCTCTTTGGGCCAGCTCCTGACCACGGCGAGGCCAGGCTAGCTGACCTCTTGCCTGTCCTGATTATGATCTGAGGAGAGGAAAATACAGTATATTCAAAGGCTTGATAAAAAGCCTTTCAAATAATTTCAGTTGCACAGGAAAAAAAAAAGCAATCCCTCTGAAGAATGGGCTTTCACATCAAAGTGTCCTGAGGGGCAGCTCCAAGTGGAAGCAGTATGGGGCAGCAGAAAGCTCATTGGACACAGAGACAGGCCACCTGCTAATTGCCACATGTGCTCAGTTCTGATCTGAAGTCCTTTCCTCTCTCCAGGTCCAAGTATCTCTTCTGTAAAATGAAATACTTGGACCACATCTCATTTAAGACCCCTCCCAGCCCCAAAGCTTAGTACCTTTTAATAGCTGAGAATAGGCTCTGAATTAATTGATAGAACAATCTCAGGCAGATTATTTCTAGGATGTTGGAATTTGTACAAACACTCGTAAAAACATGGCAATACAATTGTTAAATCTAGTAATTCCACATTGATTCTACTTTGGCCTAATTCATGTTCTGTTATCAAATGGTTAGGGCTGCAAATCAGGAAGTTTGAGCATTCTCCTGCTGACCCTAAAATAATGCATGGAAATGAGGCTTCATTTTTCAAGTATATAAAGAACTGCATCAGGTTTATAAGAATACAAGTCGTTCCCCAATTGATAAATGGTCAAGGAGTATGGACTGGCAGTTTTCAGACAAAGAAATGAAAGCTATCTATGACATATGAAAAAATGCTCTAAACCACTATGGATTAGAGAAATGCAAATTAAAACAACTCTGAGGTACCACCTCACACTTATCAGATTGGCTAATGTGACAACAAAAGGAAAATGATAAATGTTGGAGGGGATGTAGGAAAACTGGGACACTGTTGCATTGTTGGCAGAGTTGTGAACTGATCCAACCATTCTGGAGAACAATTTGGAACTATGCTCAAAGGACTATGAAGCCATGCATACCCTTTGATCCAGCAATACCACTGCTAGGTCCATATCCCAAAGATATAAAAAAGGGGGGACCTTTTTGTACAAAAATATTTAGAGGAGCTCTTTTGGTGGTGGCTAAGAATTGGAAATTGAGTGGATGCCCATCAATTGGGGACTGGCTGAACAAGTTGTGGTATATGATTGTGATGGAATATTATTGTGTTTAAGAAATAACAAATAGGATGATTTGAGAAAAAAAAAACTAGACTTATATGAACTGATCCAAAGTGGAGTGAGCAGAGCCAGGAGAATGGTATACACAGTAACAGCAACAGTGTTATGATGAATTGTGAATAACTTAGGTATTCTCAGCAATACAGTGACCCAAGAAAATCCCAAAGGTTTCATGATGAAACATGCTATCTACCTCCAGAGAAAGAACTGAAAATGTCTGAATACAGACCAAAGCATACCATTCTTTTTCTTCCTTCCTTTCTTCCTTTCTTCCTTCCTTCCTTCCTTCCTTTCTTTCTTTCTTTCTTTCTTTCTTTCTTTCTTTCTTTCTTTCTT
>NW_020954623.1:3316857-3483566 GCF_900497805.2 Vombatus ursinus | reverse complement strand
TTTCTTTCTTTCTTTCTTTCTTTCTTTCTTTCTTTCTTTCTTTCTTTTTTTCTTTCTTTCTTCCTTCCTTCCTTCCTTCCTTCCTTCCTCTCTCTCTCTCTCCCCATTCCTTCCTTCCCTCCTGTATTTCTTTCTTGGGTTTTCTTGTACGAAATGACTAATATGGAAATGTTTTACATGTTTACACATGTAAAACTGTGTCAGATTGCTTACCATCTCAAGGAGGGGGAAAAAAGGAAGGGAGGAAGGTAAAGAATTTGGAACTCAAAAATTAAAGAAAAGAAAAGAAATTAACTTGTAAATGGGGAGAAATAAAATATTATTAAAAAAAAAACAATGAGGCCTGAGCTTTAGAGCAGCTGCCTCATTAGATTTCCAAAGAAAGCCATGGACTCTGGTTATGTATGTGGTCATCTTGTGTCCGTATCCTTCTTTGAACGCTAGTACTTAAGGAGGAAATGGGACTCTGATGAGGTTGAGACTTGAAGAACCCCTTTTGTGTCATTTCCCCAAATGCTTTCACATCTGGCATCTGAGCTTTGTCTCAAGATGGCCTTTGAGGGCTGGACCCAGTGGTCCATTTTATGTGTGATGGCCATTTTATGGATGAAGTAACCAAAGCAGCAAAGTGCTTGGGTCACTGGTTTCAGGGAAGAGGAGGGTGAGGACTGGCTAAGCCATGTTTTCCAGCCTTTCCTGCTGCTTGTCTCACTGAGGGATGCTGCTATTCAGGCACCCCTGCAAACAGAGGCTTAGTTTAATTTTAATTTTATTTACCACACATGTAGCATCTGATGGCATAGTTGAGAGAGTGCTGGACTTAGAGAGTGCTGGAAGGCCTGAGATTGAACCCTGCCTCAAACAGATACTCCCCAGGTGACCCTGGGCAAATTACTCAACTTTCCTTCACCTCGTTTTCATCATCTGTAAAATGAGTATAATGATGGTACTTGCCTCTGAGGGTTCTTTGAAGATCAAATTTGGTAATGAATGTATTACAGCCCTTTATGAATGTTAGCTATTCTCACATGACAAAATGATGATGATGATGATGATGATGATGATTGACAAGACCAAGTCACTTCATGAAACCAGAGTCTTTCATTTACAGCAAGGAGACTTGGAGATTTCTTTAACTTTAAGTGTCAAACTTCCTCAAAGTAGATGCTCCATCTCTTGACTCCAGGCATTTCCTCTGACTGTCCCCTATAACGGAAATGTTCTCTCTCCTCATCTCTGGCTCTTGGCTTCCCCGGCTTCCTTCAAGTCCCATCTAAAATCCCATCTTCCACAAGAAGCCTTTCCTATCTAACCCTTCTTGGTCCCAGTGCTTTCCTTCTGTTAAATCTTCCCCATTTGTCTTGAATATGCCTTGTTTTCACGTATCTGCTCATGTATTGCTTCCCCCATTAGATTGTGAGCTCCTTGAGGGCAGGAACCATATTTTGCCTTTTCTTTTTATTTCCAAATCTTAGCATGATACCTTAGCCTGGCACATAATGGGCACTTAGTACATGCTTATTGATTAACTTACTGATTGACATTTTTAGGGTCAAGGGAACTAAATGAGTGACTTAACACTTTAGCCTGTTTGAACATACCTGGGCTGGTTGACTGGGGCAGGACCAGGCTACAGTGGGGAGGAAAATGAGGCTTTCACACTTCGTAGATAAATACATCACCTCACAGAACCAGAGATCTCATGTTGTTGGTTTCTGATATTTTGTGTTGCAGTCACCCTACCCTGCTCAGCCCCCACCATCTCCCCAAGACTCCAAGCTCCCAGCCTACCCTCACTCCCATGAATTTCCCATGATCAGGCTTTACCTCTGGCCTCTCTCCTATTTCTGGCTCTATTTGTTCGACCCAGAGGAAGTTCTTCCATCTTTCTCTCTTTTCAAATACCGTAGCATTCGATGACCTTCCATCAGCAGAGGGTCCAAAAGAAGATAACTTGAAAGGCTTCTTGTGACAGTGAGCCAAGCCACCCTGTCCAGGGTGCTGGAGGTTTTGTTTCCCAGAACACAGATTACGATTCTCTTGGTCCTAGGGCCTAGGAACCTTCCTATAGTTCATTGCACATTATTCTTTTAATCCAAGTCAAATGTGAGAGATAATAGGGAGCCTCGGGTCCTGAGTGGAGATAAACACCAAGCAAAGACCAAACTCCACAGGCTGAATGAGCCCCACTCCGCACAAATCTGCCTCCTCCACAAACTTCAGGAATGGTCCTTAGGAGTCCAAGATAGATGACAGAAACAGAAGGAGGAACCAAGGTGAGGGGGGTGTATTCAAGGTCATTTGTGTCAGTGGTCTTCATTGAGCATTGGTTAATTCACCCTGAAAAAAAGAATCCCCCCACAATGGTGTTCTGTTTGTAGCCTGGAGGGCTACTTAGGCAGAGTGGCACCATGATGTGGACACTTTGAGACATCTGTGGACTGAGCATCAGAAGACCAGGTTTCAAGTCTTGGCTTTGTCAATATGTGATCTTGGACAAGTAGCTTAGCTTCTCTGAGCCTCCGTTTCTTGGCTTAGAAAATAAATAGGATGGCCTTGGCAATCTCCAAGGTCCTTTCCCAACTGTGTAGTTGTGGGATTATGTTGTTTGGACACCATAACCTGGTAATGAGTGACTCGAAGGTATTAAAATGTTAGTGTAGAGTCTAACCTAACTGTCTACTATGCCCCAGTCATTGAACCTTATTCCATCGCATTTGTAAGACCCAGCCCTGAGATAAAGAACCAACAAGGGGCGTGGCTTGTACTTCTTTGCACTTGGGAAAGGGGCTGGCTTCTTCATGGGCACTAAAACTCTAGCAACTCTGAAGAGGAAGTTGGATGGTTATCTTGGAACATATTGATATAAAATGGAATTTAATTCATCCATTCATAAAAGAGTGGCAGTTGTATGTAGTAGGAAGATCATTGGACTTAGAGCTAGAAGACCTGTGTTTAAATTCTGGCTCCACCCTGTAGTAATAGTGTCATGACGGGCAAGTCACTAACTTCATACTTCTGGTGATGACTGTGCTGTCTATTTCACAGGCCTGTTTGATGTGGAATTTTGATAATCCAGGGTCAAATCCTTAGATGAGTCATACTCTCTCACCCTGCTTCCCCTCAAGCGGCACTAATTAAATGAATCCTAGGCACATCTCCCTAGCTGGACGTTGACCACAAGTAGGACTTGCAAGAGTTCCCAGAGCGTTCTGCAGACCTGTGTTTTCTTCCCCACAGCCCTCCTTTTGATGTCTCTGCTGAGGGTTTCTGTTTCTAAGGACCTTCTGGTTTTTGTGAAAGTTGACATTTCTCTTGCAAGAGTCTTCTGTCCTCCATTGCTGGGACTGGTAAAGATACCATAAAAATGGTGCTCTAGGATCCTGGTGGTTGTGGATGCATACATTGTCAAATAAGAGACTGAATATAAAGAAATCTTTGAAAGCCACATATCACTGTTGAAATGCTGGTGATTGATGATGAAGATAATGAAGATGATGAGGGATACTTTTATCAGCATTATTATTATATATACCTGTATCAGAAGACATTTTTTCCTCTGAATTTTTCAGTTCAAACTTAACATGAAGATTTTCCTTTTAGTTTTGATTTATAAGGAACACAATTATTTTCTGCACCAGCCATTGAAATTGAAATTAGGAAAACCTTCCTACACCTCAAAAAATAATGAAAAAGAAAATCACTGGGTCTTTTGTAAGCTTCCAGTATCTCTCCCCCAGACAAAACAAAGGCATGGTTAGAGACCCCAAATGCTACCAACACACACACACAGACACACACACACACACACATATCCCAGTTGTTTGGCACTGAGATGGTGAGCAGCTGAATTCCAACAGATAATATTTATGAAGAGCTTAAATCCAGGAATAGCATCTTGGCAATGACAGAGCTACCTCTCCCAATAACTGCTTTATCTTGTGGTCTGCCATTTACATGCACTGGTACCCCTCTCCTCTTTGGGGATCATGGTTATGTTTTACAGATACAATTCTCATTTATTTTGAAAAAAGTTCAGAATGAATAAACAAACATCAAAGAATTGGCTGCCCATATTCCAGGACAGAGATAGATAGCTTATAATTCCCAGAAGGAATTGCATGTTTGCTTGTTTGTTTTTAAATCAATTATTTCTCTTCTCTCTGGCTGCTTTCTGCTGAATAAAAATGGAGGTGTTGGAGTATCTCCCCCCACAACAGATTTTCCTCATCTCAAGGACAGATTCTTCTGAGCTCAGCTGTTTGACGTGTTTAGTAAAAAGCATTACAAAATGTACTTTTTTCAAAGGATTAAAAATCAGATGATCCAACCACATTTTTGTAGCCTGCTTTGCTCCTAAGACAAATAATTTGTTACTTTTTTGGGGGCAGGGGATCCTGAAATATCCTTAGAACAAACCAGGGAATCCATATTGCCTTGTGAAAATGTTGTGTGGTCTTTCTGCCCATCACCACCGTCCCTGCTGAGAATGGGGTGTGTACCTCCCATACTGTCCTGCACATGCAAAGAGAAGCAATTGCCATCAATGCATCTTGAGTTTTAAGTCTTCAGGTCCCATCATGAGATTCTTGAAATGCTTGGAGAGGGGGAGTGTAGGTGGGGAACACTGTTTGTTTCATATCCAGTCTTCCTAGAGAGAGATCTTTAGTATAGTCATTGATGTTGCCCTACAGTATTTTAAGATTTCTGTCTTTTGACTGTGATTTGTACTTAAGTATTTTGTCTTTTTTTGGGTCATAACTACTTGGCCTTCTGGCAGTCCAGAGTGCTCATCCACATCCAGCCAGGGTTGGGTCTCCCTTAACAGAGATTCATCTGCCTTGTGAAAGGATATGAGGGAGTCCAAGCACACTTAGAAAGTTTCATTTCTCAGAAGCCAAAGATAAAGCCAGCAGGCTGAGGACATTTTATTTTTCTGATTAGAACTTTCTTCCTGCCAACAGAGCCCTGATCTCAGGGAGAGGCTGTATGTCTGGGCATGATTTCCAGCCTGGTGCTCCTCAGCAAGACGGCTCTCGTTAAACTTCGCTGGAGCTTAATGAGCAGCTGGTCTTTGGATCACGTTGGCCAAGCCAGATAATGAGTTGGCTCCATTTGGGGCTGTGAAGAAACTTAGGGCCATGTTGCCATCCTGTTTATGTGCCAGTGAAAAGGCACAAAGCTGTCACGAGAAAACAGGTGGTTGGCTGATATTTGTTGTTTAAATGTGTCCAGAATTAATTGGCTCAGATCTCTGTTGGCACCAAGTCCTGACTGGACGCTGCACGACACAGCCTCTGAAAAATGACTCCCTACGGTGTCTTCTGAATACAGAAGGCAAATATTTGGGCATTCAGTGGATGGAGCCACCAATAATCTACTGCTAAACCACATATCATCATCCCATCTGGGAAGTTTAAAGAAAATTCATCCCCGCTCATACAATGGGTTCATTGTTCTCTGTTCTTATTAGACAGTGTGCAAGAGGGTTGGGGACATGAATCTGCTTGTTTACACATGTTTTTAATTGGAGCTAGGAGAAAGGGCAGGCTCATTCTTGGGACAGCTTTCTTCTCTCATCTTTTCCCAAGACAGAGATCTGTGTAATGGACAGGGAGACCATGGGGGAGAAGGGTCATTCAGTTTTACAGAAGGTCATAGAAGACCACAGACCAATAAGGAGAAGGGGAGAGAGAGGGAGGATGATGGGGTAAGCCCATAGGCTGGGTGTATCGGTTGTCTTAACCTCACACTTGCACGATACACACACGCGCATGCATGCGCGCGCGCGCACACACACACACACACACACACACACACAAACACACGGATTCTGGATGGTGCCCAGAAAGACAAAGTCAGTCAATATTGCCATGGGTTTTAGTCCAACTTCGGGAGCTGAAAGCCTACCATTGTCTGCTTGGGCCCAGCATGCTCACAGGGGTTTGTTGAACAGACCTGGAGCGCCTGGTAACTCCTTTGCTGTGGTGTGGGGCTGGAGGGACATGTTCTAGACAAAGCTAGACCAGCTCCGCTAAAAGTCCAACTAAAGTAGGTGACATCTGTGTACCGTTTCTTGAATTTGTTTTATCGTGGAAAGTTGAACCTGTTTCATCATTGCCACTTTATGAATCTGCCCATCAGCGCAGTGAACAAATATCTGTCAATAGGCAAATTGCTTCCAATGTGCAGAGCACTGTGATAAATCTTAGGCTGTACATAGATGGTGAGGGAAACAACTCCACCTTTGAGGAGCTTCCATTCTTTTGGGTGTTGCAACAAATACACCAGCCCTAGTCTCACCCGGGAGCCTCCGTCAGTGCCAGATTGGGGGAGGAGCCTAGGCCAGCCAATCCTCCTTTGCCTCCCATGTCTACTCTTGATTTCCCAGACATCACCACCATATTCTCATTTGTGTACATTCCCTCCCCACCCCAGCTTTTTGGTTCCCTTTAATGTATTGTCTTCCCCCCTCTCCATTAAGCTTGAAGCTCTTTGAGGCCGGGGGCCTCATACTTCCTTTTTTTGCTTGTATTTATACCCTTGGCACTTAGTACAGAGCATGGCATACTAAAGGTATTTAATAAATGTTGATTTGTCTTTCCTGATTTCATGAGGGGTGGGAATTAGGAAAATGACTCATTTGGAAAATGGTACCTTCAATCTATCCATTGATCAACATGTGCTTATTAAATTCTTTCTATGTTCAGGCACAGGAGATAAAAAGATAATATCAGGCAGCTAGGTGGCACAGTGGATAGAGCACCAGCCCCGGAATCGGGAGGACCTGAGTTCAAATCCAGCTTCAGACACATAACATTCATTAGCTGTGTGACTCTGAGCAAGTCACTTAACCTCACTTACCTCACACGCACACACAAAAAAGATAATATCAAAACCATCCCTGCTCTCAATGAACTGAAAGTAGAGTGTGTTAAACATTCGCCTCTCTTTATATCCCCAGAGCTTATTTAGCACAGAGGCTGCCACTCAGCAAGCTTGGAATAATACTTGTTGACTAACTAGTGGGAAGTCATAAGGAAACCACTTATGCAAAGTCCTGGAGGTCTGAGAAGGAGTGGTGTAGACAATGAACATTAGCAGACCTCATCTTTCATGTTAACAGTTGAATTTCTTTCGGAGTTGATCAAAATTCTTCCACAAAGTCTTGCCCAATTCTGATCATCCATCTTTGCCTATTCCACTACTCAGTGTCTTGGCCACACTTCTGAATACAATTCCCAGTAAAGGAAATTCCTAATTATATGCATAGAGGAAACACGATATGGGTGCATGATGGCTGGGTACAGTTGGCCACAAGTAATACAGTAGACAATTCCTGGTTTTTATGTGCCTTTTTCCATCACATTTTTAAAAAATTCACAATCAAACTTTGTGGTAATATGAAAAAGAATTCTATTCCCTAACTCCATCCCAACGAGGTTTGAAACAAGCAGTCCTGAAGCAACTTTTGTGACTGGGAGATGCCAGTCTGGGATGGCAAAGAGGTAAATCACAAATGGAAAGGACTGATCAGGGCTAAGCATTCAACATGGCTTTGTGTCATTCCTTCAATGGATCCTTCACTGGATTTTTTCCTGATTCTCTGATTTCAGCATGAAAGAAGGACCTAAAAACAAAGACCATCTTTCGATAACCATCCCCTTTACCTGTTCAAACTCTAGTTTTCTCTATTGCCCCTTGTACTTTTTTTTAAAAAAAAAAGTATTTTATTTTTCCCACTTACATATCAAGACAATTTTAGCATTTTTTTTTTTAGGCAATTGGGGTTAAGTGACTTGCCCAGGGTCACACAGCTAGTAAGTGTCAAGTGTTTGGTCTGAGGCCAGATTTGAACTCAGGTCCTCCTGACTTCAGGGCCAGTGCTCTATCCACTGCACCACCTAGCTGATCCAGCATTCATTTTTACAATATTTTGAGCTCCAAATTTTTCTCTCTCCTTCCCTCCCCCCTTCTGAAAATGGTAGACAATTTGATATACATTACACACGTGCTGTCATGTCAAATATATTTCCATATCAGTCACAGTCGTGAAAGAAGAAAGAAAACAAAAGGAAAAAAAATACAAAAATAATAAAGTGAAAAAAAGTCTGCTTCAATCTGCATTGAGTCCATCAGTTCTTTATCTGGGTGTGGATACCATTTTCCTTTGTGAGTCTTTCTTACTTGTCTTGGATCATTGTGTTGCTGAGAAGAACTGAGTCATTTATAGATGATCATCACACAATGTTGCTGATACTGTGTACACTATTTTCCTGGTTCTGCACATTTCATTTTGCATCAGTTTGTACAAGTTTTCCCAGTTTTTTCTGAAACCTTCCTGTTCATTTTTTTATTGCCCGATAGTATTCCACTACATCCATATACCACAGCTTGTTCAGCCATTCCCCAATTGATGGTCATCACCTCAGTTTACAATATTTTGTCACCACGAAAAGGGATACTATAAGTATTTTTGCACATGTAGGTCCTTTGCCTTTTTGTATGGTTTCTTTGGGATACCGACCTACTAGTGGCAATGTTGGATCAAAGGGTATGCACAAGTTGGTTGTCCTTTGGGCAGAATGATTGAATCAATTCACAGCTCCACCAACAGTGCATTAGTGTTGCAATTTTCCCACATCCTCTTCACCATTAATCCTCTTCCTTTTCTGTCATATTAATGAATCTGATAGGTATGAATTGGTACCTCAGAGATGTTTTAATTTGTATTTCTCCAGTCAAAAGTGATTTGGAACACTTCATATGTATATAGAGAGTTTTGATGTCTTTATCTGAAAACTGCCTGTTCAGATCCTTTGACCATTTATCACTTGAGGAATGGCTTGTACTATTTGACTCTGTTCTCTATGTATTTGAGAAATGAGGCCTTTTTGAGAGACACTTGCTGTAAAGATTGTTTCCCAGCTTTCTTTCTAATCTTGGTTGCATTGGTTTCGCTTGTGTACAACCTTTTCCAATTTAATAAAATCCAAATTATCTACTTTACATTTTGCAATGCTCTATCTCTTGTTTTGTTATGAATCTGTAACTCATTTAACTTCTTTAAGAGTTTGCATGCTATACCATTTGTTTTGCATGTGTTTAGTATTGCTATTACTTCATTGTCTACAGTACCTTTTAGCAAGTTATAGTTTCCTTCCTTATTTGTTTTAATTGAGTCCATTTTTGCTTTTGCTTTGTCAGAGATCAGGATTGCCACCCCTGATTTTTTTTTTAATTCAGCTGAAGCATAACAGATTCTGCTCCAGCCCCTTGCTTTTACTCTGTGTGTGTCTCTCTGCTTCTAGTGTGTTTCTTGTAAGCAGTATATTGTAAGATACTGCTTTTTGATCCACTCTGCTATCTGCTTCCATTTTATGGAAGAGTTCATTCCCATTCACATCACAGTTGTGATTACTGTGTATTTCTCTCCATCCCATTCTTCTTCCTGTTTGCCCTCTCTTTCCTTTCACCCTTTCCCTCCTCAACAGTGTTTTGCTTCTGTCTGCCACCTCTCCTGATCTGCCCTCTCTCCTGATCTGCCCTCCCTTCTGTCAGTCCTCCCCCGTTGCTTGATCTCTTCCCCTCCTACTTTCCTGTCTGGTAAGATAGATTTCTATATTCAACTGATTGGGTATATTATTCCCTCTTTGAGCCAGTACTGATGAGAGTAAGGCAAACAATGTTCATTGCCTAACCTCCATCCTCTCTTTCCCTCCATTGTAATAGGTTTTTCATGCCTCTTCATGTGAAATAATTTACCCTATTCTACCTCTCCCTTTCTTCTGCACCCAATGTACTCATGTTTCTCATCCCTTATTTATTTATTTTTTAATGCCATTGCCTCAAATTCACCTTATACCCATGCCCTGTCTGTGTATATTCCTTCTAGCTACACTATTAGTGTTACAATTTTTAAGAATTACAAGTTGTCATCTTCCCATGTAGGGATATAAACCATTCAGTTCCATTGAATTCCTTATGTTTTCTTTTTCTTCTTTGCCTTTTTAGGCTTCTCTTGGGTCTTGATATTGGGTATCAATTTTTTGGTTGAATTTTGGTTGTCTCCTTATGAAAACTTGAAATACTATTTCATTGAATGATCTTTTCTTTCACCTTGAAGTATTATGCTTAATTTCACTGGGCAGGTGATTCTGGTTGTAGTCCTAGATCCTATACACACACACATACATATATATACATTTATGTATGTATATGTATGTATGTATGTATGTATGTATATTTGAGCTCCTTTTTGAGCTCTTCTATGAGTTCTTTCTGGTCTTGAGCCCACTTCCCATTTTTCTTTGGGGTTTTGCCAGTAGGTGTTTTGACATTGTTGCCCTCATCTGAGTTTGTGTCTTGATCTTCCCTGTCACCATAATAACTTTCTAGCTCAGATTCTTTGTTGTTGTTTTTTTGCTTATCTTTTTGGCCTTTTTCCTGTCCTGTAAATTTGAGTTCTGTTTCTGGGCTGGAAGGGGCACTGTCTCAGGTTTCTTGTGCCAGGGACTGTGCCTGGCTGTTTCTCTGGTGCTGCACTGATGTTCCTCTGAGGCCCACAGCAGACCCTCATGTCTAGTGCCATGCTGAGGTGATGGGGTGGGGGATGGCTGGTAGCTTACCTGGTTCTGAGCCAGGGTCCTAGTGCTGGTATTTGAGCTGGTGGCTGAGGTCTACGGAGTGTTTCTGTGTTTCCCTGTGACTACACTTAATCACTTGGTGATCTGGCTACTGGAGAGTGCCTGTTTGCCTGGGGCTATGCTGAAACAGGTGGTGGTTCTCATAACTGGAGACTGCCTGTTTCCCTGGCTATGCTGAGCCACATGGAGGGTCATGGTTTTGGCTTTTGCTTGTTCCAGCTCACTGGGGTTCAGGATCTACCACTGGTTTGCTGAGGTGGGTCTTACTGCTTGCTTTCTGGGTTGCTTCCTGGCCTGGCCTGGGCTCCCTTTTTATTCGAGTGAGACAAACCTTTTTTTCTGATCTTCCAAGTTTCTTGGGCTGAAAGATTGTTTCTGCTGGTTCTGTTGTTCGAGGATTTCTTTTGGGGTTTCAAGTTTCTGGTCCACAAGGTTCATAATTCCTCTGTAGATGATATACCCAGTGTACTGTGGGACTTCTTCTACTTATAATTTTTAATGATACTGATGCAACTTCATGAGATGACTTATAGTAGGTATAAAGTCCTCCTTATCTATATTAACTAAGCCTCACAAAAGTCCAAGTATCATGATCAGAATTGTACCTGTGTGGAGGGGATGGGTCAGAGAATGGGAAGTGATTTGCCCAATGTGAAACAGTAAGTCGTATCAGGCTTTCTCTGACTCCTAGCACCCTCTCCACTCCTAGATGACCTTGTGTGGCTATTATGCCTTCTTCTCTGGGTTGTCATGATTCTACTCTTTCTTCCTGCCTGCATCACTGCCCCTTTCCAGTTTTCTCTTTTAGATCTTCTTCCATGTTATACTCACTAATCCCGGCGGTCCCCTAAGAGTCTACCCCGTGTCTCCTTTTTTCCTTCTATAATATCATCACTCCTTTGGATTCAGTTTTCATCTGTAAGCAGAGGATTCTCAGGTGTATTTATCCAGTGTTAACCTCTCTTCTTACCTCAAGCACAAGTTACCAATTAAGCATCCTAAATACTTAAATATCTGGATGTGCTGTAGATTTCTCAAGCTCAATATGTCCAAAGCAAAATTCCTATTTCCCTCCAAATTCTTTGCTCTTCTAAATGTCTTTTATTCCCCAGGGAACCTCCCTCTCCCTAGTCACTCAGGCTGTAACACTGGCATCATCTTTAGCTCAGAGTACTTATCCCATCAGTCCTCAAGACCTCCTGTTCCGACTTTTGTGCCATTTTTGTTAAATACTCCATTCTCACTTAGCCGCCACCTCTGGGGCAGGCCCACAACACCTCATGTCTAGTCCAACTGACCTCTCTGGGTCAAATGTCTCCCCGTTCCAGTCTATCCTCCAGTTGCCAAAGCATGTTCATCTTAAAGCATGGCGCTGGCTCTATCGTGTCATCCCCTACCTAAGAAATTCTTGGGGTCCTGGGAACCCCAGGATCAGATAGAGAACCCTTTGCTTAGCTAGTGAAGGCCTGCACAACCTGTTCCTTTCTTAACTCTGAAGTCTTCCCTTTACTCTCCTCCTTCCTGTTTCTTTTATGATCCAGTAATACTGGCCTGCCTACTGCTCTTCCTACAAGACACCCACTTTTCCAACTGCGTGCCTTTCATTGGCTCTCCCCCGTGGTCAGAGTGTCCTCCTGACTCAGCCCTTTCCCCTGACTTTCCTGGACTCCTTGAAGATTCAGCTCAACTCCCACCTTCTTCAAAAGGCTTTTCCCGGTCATTTCCTGATAGGTGCCTTCCCTTCCCTCTGAGGTGATCTCCAATCTTGGATGTCCGTAATTGTTCTCCTGTTTTCCCCTGTATCTGAGTGTGACATCCGCACAACAGGGGCTGGTCTTCTCTTTATATTGCTAGTGATTGTCACTATTCCTGGCATACATTAAGTACTTAATAAATCCTTGTTGACTGCCTGACTGATCCCTAAACATTTATTCAGCAACTGCCATGTACTGGACACTGTACTACAAACACTGTGGGTACAAAAAGAGACAAAAGACAACCCCTTCCCTTAAGGAGCTAATACCAACAACAACAACAGTGTGCCATTTAGAAAGAAGAAGGTTTGTAAAACACCATCTATTGGTCTGTCTGTCTGTCTATCTATCTATCTATCTATCTATATCTTCACAATAACTTTATGAAGCAGGTGCTATGAATATCCCCATTTTACAGATATGGAAATTGAGGCTAGGAAAGATGAAGTGACTTGCCCAGGGTCACCCAGCTGGTATATGTCTAAAGCCAAATTTGAACTAAAGTCTTGAATTAAGGAAAGGCCTCTTTCACCTGGGGTCTGGTGGAAAAGCCCTGATTCGTGAAGAACATTTGGGCACAGCTGGTTGGAGAAAGCCACGTTTTTCAAGGCATTCACAGGGATATATGAAGCAAGATTCAAGCCCCCTGCTCATGGTGCCACCTTACTGCCTGTGTGATATTACCTCAGCAGCCCCCAAGAAAAATCCTCTATTTTCTTTCCACATGTTAGTCATGTCTCTCTTCATGAAAATATTAATGTCTCTTGGGCACGGCTGCTGATGTTGTTTCCCATCAAGGTGCTTAGCACAGTGGGAGGCACTGGGGAGGCACCCTTCGCTATTTTCTCACTGATTTCCATTCTCTTTTCGGTCCCTGTCTTGACTCAGTGAGTGTGCCCTGGCTAATCAAAGGACTTTACAAATGCTAATATCTGAAGATCTCTATTAGTTCTCAGATCCCCTCTGGGCCCTGCCTCGGCCACCTCAGGCCTGGTGCTAATGGACACGTGTCTTTCTGGCAGAGTTATAACTGGCAGCCAGGCTACAATTTTATCAAAGAGGCTGTGTCTGGATGGGGAAAGGAGAGTCACCTCATGGCCCGAAGCTGTTCCAAGCAAATGAGGTGAGACAGGCGGCTTGGCTTCTGAGGAACTGGGCTGTCAGCACTCCTGCGGTGCTCCCCAGCTGTGCTCTCAGCCAAACAGGCCATTCAGCCCAGGGATCTCCTTCATTTTGTTTTCAAGGAAACATTAAATGAACCTGCTACAGGAAGGGAAGAAAACAAGGCTGGCTCTGAGGAACAATGTGGTGGGGAGACCCAGAGACAGAAGGTGTTCTGCCCCAGGAGGCCTGGCCATTAGCCTGATAGAGAAGCTCTGATTCATGAAGGACATTGGAGCACAGCTGGGTGGAGAAAGCTGAGTTTCTCAAGGCACTCACTGGGATATATGAAGCATGCAAAGGGACATGAAGAGGCGATAGAAGCTAGCCAAGGACCCGGAAGAGCCAGGTCAGTTACAGCATGAGGAGAACGGCCCTGGCTACAAAAGAATTATCTGGGACCATCTATTGATGCTTGAACCAAGGAACCATAAAGCTTCCCTCGTCCAGGCCCAGCTAGAGCTTGACAGATGAGAAAACTAAGGCACAGAGAAGAAAATGGCCCTGCCCATGCTCATTCCAGGTACTCATTAGCATTAGCTTAATCCTGGCCTCCATCAAGACCTACTAAAAGTAAGAAGGATCCTGACTGAGAGAATCTGGAAGTACCTCTGCCAGAATTCCCAGGCTCCCTTTTTTCTTATGAGCCTCACCTAAGTAACCAAGCAAAAAAGTGTGTAACGAGCACCTGCTGTACAGATAGCACTGTCCTACTGTTGGGTGGAAGAGAGAGGATATGACCACAGGAGCCATAATGATTCCCTGCCTGCAGTGAGTTTGTAATCTATTTTTTCTGAGGGAAAAATGAGGAAACTGAAAGTCAATTAGGTGTTCCACGGTGGAAAAGGGAGCGACTCCTTTGGGCTGAAGCAGACAGAGGAGGTTTCATCCTAATGCAATCAACACAAATCAAGCACCTAGGATGTCCCGGAACTAAGCTTGTTGCTGGGGGTAATCCCTTGAAAAGCAGTAGAGCTTCTGTTCTCTCTGCATGGTGGTGGGGGGTGGGGAGAAGTGGACACAAGTAGCTAGAATACCCATTAAAACGTGATCAAGGCCAAAGAAAGAGTGGCTTAAGAGATGGGAGTCAGGCAGGAAGAGCAGGAAAGGATCTATGTCAGTCATAGGCTGCTTGTGTTGTTCTTTGAGGCCTCGGGGCTTGGCTCAGCGTCTTGGCCCACAGGACATGTTTAGTGAGTGTTTCTTCGTGGATTGTTTGGTGAGAGGTGATGCCCAGGCAGGTTCTTGAAGGATGTGAATAGAGATCTTCACAGGTTAATATTCACCTAGATTTCAAATCACCCCCCACATCTTTTTTTTTTTTTAACAAATTAAGAAACTGAAGCCCCTGGAGCTTAAGCAGCTGGCCCACAGTGTTAGAGGCAGGAGAGTGGGGAGTCTAGTCTCACACGTGGAATGGTGTGGATCAGTTCACACAGGCAGGAAATTTAAGGCAAGATCAGGAAAAGACAGATGTTCCAATTTGTCTCTACCATGGAAGGGAGCTGTGTACGATATGGTGGGAAAGGGCTATTGCAGTCAGTGTGGAGAGACATAAAGCCAAGGCCAAAGAGCATGTGTCTTAGTGGATGGACATTGAGGAGCTGCTGAATTCTTTGGATCCACTGCCTGATGTTATAATGCTCATGAATTAGGAAAAGGACTTGGGCTGCAATAATAAGGACCCATTGGAAAGAGGAGAGGCTGGAGGCAAAGAGATCATCAGAGGGGATGAGAAGGAAATAAAACAAGCATTTATTAAACTCCTACGATGTGCTAAGCACTGTAGTAAGTGCTTTAAAATATCATCTTATTTGTTCTTCAAAACAACCCTGGAGGGTGGGGGAGGAAAAGGTATTATTATCCCCATTTTACAGTTAAGAAAACTAAGGCTGAGAGATTAACTGACTTGCCCCAGGTCATACAGCTAGTGAATGTATGAGGCCAGAATTGAACTTAGGTCTTGTTGACTCCAGACCCAGTGCTCTATCCAGGGCATGACTCAACTGTCTGTTACCATCATGTATGGTAGAGGTGTACGGATGACTGGAAAGTTGGTGATACTGTCAACAAAAATGGGAAAGTGAGGAGATAGTTTTAAAGGAAGAGGTTAACATTTTGTACCTGGTCAGTGTAAGATCCTGGCAGGAGACCCAAGTGGGAATCTCTATCATGTGTAGAGAAGGTGCCAGTTAGGGGCAGCTAGGTGGTGCCCTAGAGCACCGACCCTGGATTCAGGAGGACTTGAGTTCAAATCCAGCCTCAGACACATAACACTTACTGGCTGTGTAACCCTGGGCAAGTCACTTAACCCCATTGCCCCCTCCAAAAAAAAGACAAGGTGCCAGTTGGCATTAAGAAAGTTTCCTCAGCTCAACTCCCGGTCTTGCTAGTCACCTTCCAAATGCATTCACTAAAAATAACTGAATGGTCAGTCAGCACAGTATCCCCAGCATTCTCTCTGATACTAGTAAGAGGTTCCGGGAGGTAGCTAATTTGGTAGGGAAGGATTTGGGGGGAAGAGAGTTATCTTTAAAGAGAGGCATCTTTAAACTTAATATGGGGATGAACTTGATAGAAATTAGAACCATCCTCAGAGAGGAAGGGCTGCTCTGTGATATGAGTTAACTTATTGCTAGAAATATTTAAGCAGAAAGCAATCAGAAGTATCCTAAAGGGCATTCCTGGGGACAGTAGGACATCAGAGCAGTGCTGTCTAAAGAATCTTCTTTCTTTGAAGATCCTACTATTCTTTGAACTCAAGACATAAGAGCTAAAGAGAAACTGGAGCCCTAGGAGAGAGGATTTTTCTTATAAGTTTTGAGCAATTTGGTTTAGACTCAAAAACATAAACCAACAATTTATCTCTTCGGGGACTTCCAGGGCAAAGTCCACTGACCCAGAAGGAGGAATTCACTCATAGATATGACAGTTTGGTCTTTCCTTCAAGAGTCTTTGGCCCATTGGGCCAGTGAATAAAAAGGTCTCATGGAAGTTGGAGATAATCTACAAAGGTGACAAGCATTACTAATGAATAATGTCCCCACTGGGAGGTGGGGGCTTGTCCCACTTCACCCCTTTCTTAGTAAAGAAGTACATCAAAGTCAGCCTTCTGGATTTCTTCTGCTCAAAGACTTTATTAGTCAGTCAACTGTTGTCCTTTCAGACCTTTCTTAGTGTCATCCCTTCCTCTAAAAACATCATGAGGAAGGAAAGAATCTACTAGACAGGGAAGATGAAATTGAAGCCAAGGGAAGATTAAGCCAGCTCAGAAACAAAACCAACCTTGTCTAGAAGGCATTTGGACATCAATTTCCTTATTATATATTTTGCTGGGATTGAGAAAGTCACTGTATTAACCCCAACTCTACACCATTGATGTCAACCAAATAGAATTGATATTCAAAGACATCTTCCAGGAAGCTCTGCCTTACCATTGTGGACAGTGCTAGAAGTGTGCAGATCATTTGGCAGATGAAGAGAGGAAATGATGGGTAGATAGAATGCCTGCAGCTCCCTAGCAGATTAGACAAGTCCATTTGGTCGCATTCCACATTAGTAGCAGGACAGAGTTGAGAGGGAGGAATCAAAATGGCTGCTGGTGTGTTTGAGCTATGGGTGGGCTTCTGTGGTAGGAAAAGTGGTGAAATGGACCCACAAACCACCAACCCCATGGGAAAGCCGGTGTGGGATGGAATGCCAGGACCATGAGGTCCCATCATCCTCCAAATACCCCCTTCTTCCAACTTGCCCTTGACCTTCAAAACTTCAGAACCTCAAATTCCTGCTGTCTCATTCTGGAAGCACCCTCACACCTGGAGCATCTTTACCTTGGGTCATGCCACTGCCCCTTTGGCCTGTTCGCTCTGGAATATTCTTCTGCCACGCCCTTCTGATGGGTGCGCTGCAGCAGAACCTGCCTTTGGTGAAGGGGCCCAGGCCAGCATGCCTCTATTTCCCTCCTGGCTCTGCTCCTGCCCTTCTGCTCCTGCCCTGGGTATCTTCATTCCCCTCTAGCCTCACCTTCACCACCCAACTTTCCAGTTCATTTTTATGTGCTGATTTCCCCATTCAAGTGTAAGCTCCTTGAAGCCAGAACTGTCTTTGATTTTGTCTGTGTTTGTGTCCTCAGAGCTTAATATGGGGCTGCCAATAGCACTGAAGAAATGCTTATTTCTTTCCTTACTGTGTGAGGTTAACATGGTCGAGGCAGTCTGCAAGACCATGATGGTTCTGCTCATAGTTTAGAATCCGGAAGCAAGTTTGATTTTTTTTTCTTTAAAATGAGGAATCTTTTAAAAAAGGAAGAAAAACAACAAGCAAAAAATGTCAATGTCTGTCATTTGAATGGTAAGGAGAGGTAGGGATCTCAGAGCCTACAACTGAGGAACGTCTCTCCGGAAGCCGGCCAGCTCCTTGTCTACAAGTGACAGTGTTAAGGCTGCCCAGGCAGCTGACCCGTGGCTTAGCTAGGACCACCCCGTCAGCATGTGTCAGAGGCCAGATCTGCACCCTGGTCTTCTGCGCTCTGCTTCAAAGTCCTTGCTTACAGCTTCAGGAATCCTGCTGCCCACCAAAGAGGCATCTGTATTTCACACGCTGAGCTGCGTTAGACATTTCAATGCTGCTTTGGATCCATCACCTTGTGGATAACCTAAGGCTCTTTCCATATTGTTTCTGCGTTTCCGTGGTAACAGAACTACTTCAGAGTGGAAGGAAGAAAAGCAAGGGAAAAAACAAGGGGAAAGAGAGTGATAACAGAGCATTAGACGAGCGCCTCGTCCCCTTCTTCACTGACTCCATCGTTAATGGAGATTTTTCAGCCTCTGCCTGGTTAGACTCATGCATCATTCCCCACCTCCCTGGCTGGAAAGATAATCCAATCATCCCCAGCTCCTGTCAATGAAAGACAGGAATGAGAGCCTTTTCCTCCTGTTTATTAGATTGCTGGCTCACCTTTCCTTTGAGGATCTCAAGGCATTCGACAAATAACTTCCAAGTTACACTAGTAATTTTTACAATGAACATTTATAAATATCCTAATATTGAAAATTAGCTGAGGGAGTGGGTGTTGCAGGGACAGCAAGAAAGGAAGAGAGGAAATAGGGAAATCAGAACTTTAACAAGGCTGACTGATGGCTTCCCTCCCTCCCAAGGACGGTGACAGGGCCTGGGGAGAAGCCAGCCTGAACTTGCCCACAGACCCTTTGTGCCTTTGCTCTCAATCTCTTTAAAGACTGGCCCTTGGAATTCGAGAAGGCAGTGTCCCTACTACCCTGCTCAGGAGCTGGGAGAAGGGGTGAGTGGATTTCTTGAAATAACAGAGGAACATATGAAATTGACCTTTGAGATGATCTAGTCCAACCCCACCTCATCCTAAAGATGAGTGAATTGTGCAGTATAGAGTTGAAGTGACTTGTCCAAGGTCACCCAGTAGTTAAGGGCAAAGACTGGATTTGAACTTGGGTCCTGGGATTCCAACTTTGGTCCTGGGATTTTAGCTTGTTCCACTTCTTTTATTTAAACCAATTTCCCGGAAAGGGATGGACGAACTTCTTCACATCTGGCCACCACTCAACAAGGTTTAAGGTATCTCCTGACAGATTTCACCTATTGAGGCATGCGATGCATTAGCAACCAAAATCTTTAACAGGAGAGCCTAATGTCTGTTAATCTGGTGGTGGGGAGGCTTTGGGTGGAGCCCAGACCAAGACCATCTGGTACCCCTCAAATACTGTGTGTGCTTTCACAAAAAGCTCTACCTTTAAGCATTGTCCTTTTATAAAGAGAGAGAATGACTCTGAGTAAAGGTGCATCTCTCCCTGCATGGCTGCTCATCTTCCCAACAGGTGGCCCAGGTTTCAGGGTGGACTTCTCAGGCCAGTGTCTGGTTGGGTCAGGGCTGCAGTTTCCCCAAGTAACACTGAGGCCACGTGGCTGTCGTGAATATCTTGAATATCTTCTTGACTGGTCCATGGCCTTCACTCTTACTGAGGTCAAGCTCCCTTCCCTTTTATGGAAAGTGTGTGGGTGGAATGAAGAAATTCTTCCTGAGAACCTCTCCAGGCGCATTAGCAGTCTGGCTGCCTTTGGGAAGTGCCCACATTGGAAATCCCACGGTGTTCATCCCCACATGGAAAAGACCAAGTTCAGAGGAATCAGTGTTCAGGGATCCTCAGCCTTTGCTATGCCCAATCAGCTACTCCATGCCCTTATGGGTTTTCTGTATCCTTTGTGGCAGTCACGACCTCGTTGTACACAACTTTGTCATCCTGTTCTCTGGGGAGCAAACTGGTATTTTCTTAAGACAGCCCCAGCCTGGCCAAGGAGAAACTGGAATAATAAATCCAACGTGGCTCTGGAGGTCTGTGAATCCTATTTTCTCCAGGCATACTAGAAGTGACAAAATAGCATTATTTCCTCTTTCCTCACTGGACAACTAGGACTGCCAGGTCCTCCCTGGAGTGAAGACTTGGAAGAGCCTTACCAGTCTCATGTCTCATGGAACCATCCTTGCTCAGACTGTGTCTACAACATAGCCTGACATCCAAACAACCCACGCTTAAATTGAAGGAAATCATGCTGAACTAGCAGTAAAACCCAATTATTTAGAGACAAAATAAAGGGCTCACAAACTGTTTATTTTTTAAAAACAATTGAGTGTCCAGTCATGTGTAGGCAGTCCCATACTTTGATCCCTCGATAAGATTGTGTTGGACAATCAAAATGTTTCGTTATCTCACTAGGATCCATGAAAAAGGACTTCATTTTTTTAAGTGTTTTGTAACTGTTATGTTGTATTAATAGAAAAGACTTAAGAAGAGAAAGGCTAGTAGAATGCAATTGGATATAAGCATGAGGCATGCCAATGTATTATACTGCCAAGAGAAACGAGACAGCTAATTGTTCTGAGAGATTATTCTCATGTGAGGGGCCTTGGGTACATTAGGAGGCATGTAATGTCTTCTCTCTGGTTCATTGCCCCACCCTCTTTTTCCTAGAAAGGTGGTACTTGAAAGCATTAGTACATGATGCTAAAAGTTGACCGTCAGCTTCCTTTAAAATACTCATGCTCAAAAGGGAACAGGTATTTTTTAAGCACTTACTACATACTAGACACTGGGCTAAGCACTTCACAAATAGGATCATATTTTCCCTCTGGAAAGTAAATACTATTATTATACCTATTTTACAGTTGGGCAAATTGAGGCAGATAGAATTTAAATGACTTTCCCAGGGTCACATAGCTCAAAAGGATTTATATAGTAGAATAAACATAAAAATTCCCATCTAGCCCATAGGTAATGAGTCATCAAGCCTTTGTCCTCTTGCTTGGATTCCATCCTTCCTTTTTGGGCAATATGGGATTGTGCCAACTTACGGCTTTTCCTCAGGAGGGGCATAGACCACGAGGAAATAACTTAAGCTTCTTATAATACCCACCTCCTTGCACTTGGCCACCCTCCATAGAAAAGTGTGCCGTTCCTGGCCCTTAGAGGACTACCCCAAAGAGGTTCCCAGCAAGGACCAAGGGTGGGGTTTATAAGCCTCCAGCACAGCATAGTGGAAGTGACTTTGGCTCTGCAATGGGAAGAGCTGAGTTCCAATTCCATCTCTGATCCTGACCTCCTGTGTGACCCTGGACAAGTCACCTATAATTAGTGGACCTCAGGGTTTCTCCCTGCAAATGGAGATTGGGGAGCACAAGCCAGGGGAGATCTCTTCCAGTGCAAGAGTCCTGGTGTGAGGATCCCATAACTCACCAGCGGGGGAGGGGACCAGCTGTTTCTCTTCTTCGCTTCTCTGTAGCTCCTTCTCTCCCTGGGGCTCCATTGCTCTCTTCTCTGCCCCCAGGAAACTCTTATGGCTCTTTCTTAGTGAACTCTCTAGGTCCAAAGTAACTCTAGACAAGTTGACATTTTCCGGCTTATTCAAGTGTGTCCAGTTTCTAAATGTTGCTGGGCCATTGAGATCCTTGGTGTGTCATTCTGTCTTCCTATGTTCCCTTTTTCCATCTCAGGAACTTTCTGGATCAAAGAGTCCCTCTGTGGCCACAACTCCCCTTTTGGTATTAGAATATAAATTCCCTGAGGCCAAGGATTGGCTTTGCTTTTATATTTGTGCTTGCGGGATTTGGGGCCTAATAAACATGTAATAAATGTATTTCTTTTATCCATGGATTCATTTAGCATCCTTTTTTGTCAATATTGACTCTCCATTTTCACACACATTTACATCATTAATCACTACCCCACCTTGTGGAGACAATTTTACTAGAGGATACAAGATAATCTCCTTCCCTATCCAAGGGGCAATAGGAAAATAAGGAGAGAGTGAACACTCAGTGCAGTGGAAACAACTGGAAAAGTTGTTTAATTTTTTTAATTAATTTTTTTAAAATTCCTGTTAAAAGAAGGGATGTTGAGCATAGAAAGAATCACAGTGTACCTCAACGGAATGATTAGAATGGAATTTAGTAATAGGTCATAAATATGCTTACAAACAAGGATGATTCTACTATCCCTCAGAACCTAATATCCTTTGGAAGTCTGCTGTTGACCTTACTGGTCACTGTCTGATTACACAGCCAAGCTTGATTGTATTCACAGTAGCTGACCTTGTGAATTGTCCCGTCCTTTAATCCCCTGCCACACTGAGATACTTCCCCTACTGCCATTCCATGGAGTCAATGATGGCACCTCCCAAACTCACAAGGTCTTCAGGATACTTCCCTCTTTGGACACTCATTTGCCTAAGACCAGAAGAAAACAAATCTAAAAGGCTGTGGACCACCAGGGTGTCCTGGTATAACCAGGCAGATGAATCCATGTTCCACATGGTCACCGTGATACAAGGATAGAAACATACCCTGTCTTCCACTCACCCACCCCTACAGTAACATATCATCACCTGGAGAACCTCAGGAAGTGTGATTCTCTTTGAAAAGTTCTGGGTCATCAGCTCATCCAGGTCAGCAGTTGATTAAAGGACTCTTCATCAACACACTAGACAAGCCTCTCAGTGCAGAGTTATCCATGGCCAAAAGCAGCCCCTCCTAGGCCCAGTCATTCATGCAGTGCTCTTTAATGAGGAACCATGGCAACTCTAAAATATGAGTCTCCATGGGTGATGGGGATGGACATCAATGCCCTAGGAATGTTATTTACAAAGCCTAACCAAAAAAAAAGGATTCTTAATTTCAGCAATTCCAGCCAATTAAGAATCTGCAAGGCTGATATTCTGGCCTCCACCATTGAAGAGATTTTAACTAATGGAAAATAAAAGAAATATAAATTATTGACCACTTATATAACATTTAAAACAATAGCAGTAGAAATTGTGAGAAATAAAACATGCATATGTTTGTGTGAATATGTCAATAGGGATGTGTGGATATAGATATACATATCCCACATCATATTAAAAACCCTGGAAATACAAACAGAAGCAAAAAAGAAAGCAAGTCCCTGACCTTAAGGAGTTTGTACTCTAATGGGGAAAGATGACAAAGAAAAGCCAACTGGAAAGCTAGAGGGGGAGGGGAGGTTAAGATTCTTGGCCACAGCCTCCTGGTCCTATGGAGAAAGTCTATGGTTAAAGTCAGGAGCAGCCAGGAGAGGAGTGAGGTTAAGGAGGCCTGCGCCATCTTGGACATGTGCATGTACTAAGAACATGATGATGATGGTTATGGTGGTGGTGATGATGGTGATGATGATGATGATGACGATGATGATAATAAAAGCAATAGTGTTGCATGTCACACCACGAATCTCTTGTATTTGAAGCTTTCTGTGGGATTCTGGCCCATGATGACCCCGTAGCTCTCAGTACCATCCCCATACATACACACACACACACACGCACACGCTTTTTCCTTGATTGAACGGAAGTCCCCAAAGGCAGACAGTGTTGCCCTCTGGTCTTTGTGTTCTCGGCTTTGGTGGTTGGTGTTTGCTGATCTGTCTGTTTTGTCCCTCCTTGCCCCTCCTCCCCCACAAAGCCATTTCAGGTTTCTCTCATAGCAGTGCTCGGGCTGTCCCTCTACTGCCTCGCACCCTCATTATATTTGGCCTGCCGCTTCTCAGATTCACCAATATTCCACCTCCATGCTCACGTTTGTTTTTGTTGTTCAGTCATTTTCAGTTTGGTGACTCTTTGTGACCCCATTAGGATTTTTCTTGGCAAAGATACTGAATGGTTGGCTATTTCCTTCTCTAGCTCATTTTACACATGAGGAAACTGAGGCAAACAGGAAGTGACTTGCCCAGATCACACACAGCTAATAAGTGTCTGTGTCAGGATTTGAACTCAGGAAGATGAGTCCTCCTGACTCCAGGCATGATTTAACCAATAGTCAAAGCATATATCTCTTCAGAGCAATCTTTGCAAAGGAAAACACTTAAGTCCCATTGTTCCAGCTTTCCTTAGTGACCCAGAGTTACTCTTAGAAGAGTTGAAGTGAACCTCCATCTAAATCCAGCCCTAAAAGCCCTTCACTGGTCTCCCTCAGATCCTAGGGTTCAGGCTCTAAGGCTCTCCATCCACCTCCTACCCCTTATGGCTCTCTGGGCTGCCAGCATACCAGGTGCCACTGCAGATTCCTCCCCCTGACCAAGGAACTAACTCAGCTCTCTTCAGCTACCTTCTCCGAATTTACAAACTTTTTTGATTGCCTTTCTAGTTCTCTTATGATTGGGATTTATTTGTGGCAGAGAATGAGACGATGCTGGTACAAACCAGCCGGGGGTCAATGGAACCTTACCTCCTTCTGGCTGTCACCCTTCCCACAACACAGGAGAAGAGGAATGAAGGCAGTACTCTTGTTCTGAGAAGGCCCCCCCTCAGACCCTCCCTTCTCCTCCCATCTTGTTCTGCTGCCTCATCCAGCAGAGCTGGAACTTTCTGACTCATTCTAGACCCCTTGGGCAAGTTCTTCAGGTGGCAGGTTTTACTGAAGTTTAGCCAAGATCACAGAAACAGGCCCTATACCAGAAGGAAAAATTGAGGTTTGGAAGCTTAGTAGGAAGGGAACTGATTTCCTTAAGGCAGTTGAGGACCATTTTTCTTAATGAAGTTTGGTTTGGGTACTTTCACGAAAGCCTTTGGAATAACTATAGATCATGTGAGAGACGGGAAACGTTGACTTGGGTCCTTCTGGTACCTTGCCATCACCACAGAACTCCAGCCAGTCAGGGGAGCATAGGGGCAGTGTGGGACAGTAGGTAGGGTCCTGGGCTTGGGGTGCAGGCATCTTTACCTAAGAGCTCTTCATAGAACCATATAGATCATACTCAAAATATCCCACTTGTAGTCTATTTTGTGGATAAAAATAACTTCTCCCTTGTGGTTAAGCCATCAAATCTTCCTGATTCATTTTATCTTCTCGCAAAATGTGTGTAGAGCTGAAATCTGCTAGTTTCATTTTATGTGTAAATATTTTAGCACAACTCTATTTGCAAAGACATCTTTGATTCCCAGGAGCCTCTTACAATATGGATGGATCTCTATCGCCTGTTTCCTCCTCTTGTTATGGTGCAGATGGTCAATCAGAGAATGGAATCCCCCTTAGCTAACAAGTGGTGACTTTGTCCATCTGCTTCCAAGGGTCCAGCACAAGAAGGTTTTGTTTTTTTCCCCCTTTCACAAGGTGATGCCTGGAAATAAGCCCACTTTAAAAAAAATTAACAAAATGCAATGGTCCCCCAATGATCTGCCTCTACAGATCCCAAAGGGCCCCTAAGAACTGCTGCAGGTCATTTAGGGACATACGTATGCTGGAGGTGAAGGTGTCTGGAGCATGGATGCAGCTACTGTGCACAATAACCACCAGGAAAGATTTCAACAGCTCATCCCCCACTCCTGTCAACTAGCGGCCACCATCCATGTGGCATTACCCATTTATGATATCAGGGCAGCTAGATGATGCTGTGGATAGAGTGCTGGCCTGAAGTCTGGAAGACATGAGTTCAAATCCAACCTCAGATACTTACTAGCTGTATGACTCTGGGTGAGTCACTTAACCCTGTTTACCTCAGTTTCCTCATCTTTATAATGAGCTGGAGAAGGAAATGGCGAACCACTCCAGTATGTTTGTGAAGAAAACCCTCAGCGGGGTCAGAGAGGATCCGACAAAACTGAAAACATTTGAACAACAATAAACAAAAAAAGGTAAACACATTATTATCCATATTTTCAGATGTTTACCTTTTGTGGTGCAAGCAGGAACCAACTTTATAGGACCTGCAATGGCTTGACTCTTTCAAACATCCCCTTTGCCTCTGAGAAGCCACATATCTCAGTAACTCCTTGGAGCCTTGATCTTATTCATGCGGGCTCATTCCAGTGGTACGTACGTAGCACATGCATCCACAACTTTGCATGTGCTTTTACTTGGCCACCATCAAACGCCTCAAGCCAGCAATAGATCTCCATCCAGGCAACTCTCCTCAGTATCTCTCGACATTGACAGGATGCCAAGGGAGCCCTTGGGTTCTCTTTTGCTGTCATACTGCCCTCCTTTCCAGGCATGGATGTGATGGTATATCAGGCCGGTTTCTCTCCCTGTTCTCATTTGTCATGTGCTGCTGCCTTCCCCTGTCCACTATGGTTCATCCAGGGCTCTTGGCATGACCTTCCCAATTAATTCTGAGAAACAACAACAAAAGAGAGTTTTCTACCATGTGGCCTTCATTTCTTTTTTAAAGTGCAAGAGTTTGAGAAGGCAGCCTGGCACTACCTTAGTGCTCAGCGCCCCGTGGGCAGTATTAATAGGGACACCTGAGCTCTGGTCAATGAGGAGAGGGAGAAGACATCTAAATGGATCCCATCGATGGCTTTCCTCAATGGCAGTGGGGTTCTCCACTAGCACCGGTGTTGAGAAACAGTAGAATGGGCAACAGACTATTAGTGCCTTTGTTTGTATGTTTTGTATTCAAGTAACGAAACTGAACTGATTCCTGGGCAAAATGCCCGAGGGTTGACAGAGTGGTTCCACATGCCACAGATATCACATCACTCCCTATGTCCAGTGTTTGGAAACAGATTCAATAAGGTCAAAATGAGCAGCAAAGTCAACCGTGAATGGGGACAAACTCTCTGTTAGCACCCCGTTGCTCTTAAGGGCCAAATCAAATGTATTTATTTTGTTTTGCTTCAGTATTCATCCTCCTTGATCTCTCTGTAGTTTCTGAGGCTGTTGACCACCCTCTATATCTGGACACCCTCTCCTTGTGCTCTCATTGTATTAATTTTATGTTCTTTTTACTGTCAGATCACTCCTCATTCTACTTTGTTTGTCTAGCCTCCAATTACTAGCTTCTTTGTTCTGAGGTATGAGGAGTTATGTTCCTCACGGCTGTGTCTCTGTCCCTGTCTCTCTGTGTCTCTCTCTTTTTCCTCTCTCTCTCTCTCTGGTTCTGTCCCTGTCTCTGTCTTTCTGTCTGTCTCTTTCTCCTCCCATTTACTTCTCTCCCTCCTTGTCTCCTTCCTTCAGCCTCAATCTCACCCTCTCTCTCCTCTCTCTCTCTACTTCTTTCTTTAGGCTCAAGCATCATTTCTACAAAGATGAATGAACTCATGTACTGTGTGGTGGGAGAATGGGGGTAGAGGCTCTGGGTTTGGATCTGGCTTTGACACAAGCTATACGAGCTTGGCCAACCCACCCAAACTCCCCATCTTCTCCGGCTATAAAATGGCAATAAGATTAAACTCTTCACCACCTGAGGACTTGTGGAGAAGTTTAAAGTCTTGGAAGCACTGTGTGGGTGAGAACTGTGCCTTGATTCTCCCCTGAGCTTCAGTCTCCCAGAATTGAATCTTGGAATTCTTTTGGAGTCTTCTTTATGCCTCACTCCCCCTCTCCTCCCATTACCATGGACAAATTTGATAAAATTTCTCATGCTCATCGCATGGACAGGTAGAGCTGTGAGCTTGATGGCAGAACAGTTAGCTGAATGCCAGAACTAGTTGCACTCTGGAACCAAACAGTCCTGGCCAGAGGTGCAGGACTAGCTTAGTAGGAAAACTCCAGTGGAGTCCCAGCATCCAAAATGAGGGAGGCTCCTTGGCCTCTGCCCTGACCAGACAACACCTTGAATGTCGTGTTCAGTGCCACGTTCCATGTTTTAGGAGAGACATAGCCAAGGAGGCACACATCCCAAGTAGAACATGATCATGACGGAAGGAAAATCAGACAAGAGGACATACAAGAATCAGATGAAGCAATAGGGCACATTTTACAAGCTAACATGATGATGATGATTGTTTTTAATGAGGCCCAGATAGTTGCCTTATTAAAGGGATATTGTGGGCAACAGATAGTGCATTGGACAGAGTGTTGGGCCTCGAGACAGAAAGGCCTCAGTTCAGATACTTATTATCTGTGTTACCCTGGGCAAGTTATTCAACCTCTGTCTCACTCAGTTTCCTTAAATGCAAAATATGGATAATAATATCGTCTACCCCCCAGAGTCGTTGTGAGGATTAAATAACATATTTTTTAAAGTGCTTGGCATGGTCCCCTAACACATAGTTGACACTTAATATGTGTTTATTTGCTTTTTGTGTGTGGAGAAGGGATGAGATGTGTTGTGCTCTGTGCTTGGCAGCAAATCCAGAAATGACGAGTAGAAGCTGCCATGAGGCAATGATTCCCCAAACCACCTAAATCGAAGGAGTGGAGGGCCTTGGCATATCTCTAGTGCAGTTCACTCCCAGAATGAATCCCTTCTGCCACATGCCCAAGCACTCGTCATCCCCCTTTGCTTGAAGACCTTCAAGGAAGGGGGGAAGCCACTGCCTCCTGAGACAAGCCTTCCCATTTTGGGACTGCTCTCCCTATTAGGAAATCATTGCTGAAGTCAAGCCTAAATCACTCCCTTTGTATCTTCACCCCATGGCTTCTAATTCTGACCTCTCTGGCCTAAGAGAACAATTCCATTATTTCTTCAGCGCAATAGCTTTTTGGATATGAAGATGCCCTCCCTGAGCCATGTTTCCTCCACAAACGTAGGGTGACAATGCAGAAGATACTCCTAATAAGGAGAGTAGCCCAACACAGGAAAATGGCCTTTAGGACTGAATAGGCCTCCTCTTCATAACAGTTCCCAAGGAGAGGTCAGATTACCTTCAGTTCCGAATGTCTTAGAGGGAATTTGTGGTCAGGTCCCTTGAAGGGAATCTTTGACTAGATTCTTGAGATTTGGATTGTGACCACTCGAGTTTCTGTGAAAAAGCGCTTGGGGTATGATGGCTTGGAAAGAACAGTGGTTTGGGAGCCAAGAGACCTCATTTGGAAAACAGCTCTGTCCTGCTGCCTGTGCAGGCTTAGGCTGTCCCTGTCCCTCCTCAGCTTGTTTTCTTAACTGGAAAGTGCATGGATTGGACTGACTCATCTCCAGGGGTTCTTGCAGCACTCAATCCTGTGATGCATTTCTTCAGCTGCCATATTCAATCCCCCAGGATGCCCGATGGTCAGACAAAGACAGGTAAAGCTGGCTACTCCATCCCTGCTCTGGAAACTATACCCACATGCCAGCAAAGATGATGACACCATCAAACAGCATCATATCACACTTTAGTTCTCTTTTTTGTGCCTTTTAATGATCTCTGATTTAGTCTGTAAGCTTCAAAGTGACAGAAACCAACTCTGTGTGGTTAAGCATCTTCACATCCATTAGGCTATGGTGATATTGGACATATGTAGTTAGACTGCAGTCACTATAAGAAAAAATGAGAGAAGGGAGAAGTGAGTGCAGAAAGGGCTGGCTCCCTTTTTCCCAGCTACTAGAGACAGTTAATCTCAGGCCTTGCAAGAGGCTATTAAAGACTCTTAGTGCCCATGAAGCTCATTGTTGATCCTGTCATGGATTAAAAATAGTCTCAGGGATAAAAACAAATGCTCAAATGAAGTAACCACTTCTTATGTTAGAGTTTGGCTGGGGCAGTGCTCTAGGGAACAGCAGTTAGGTGGGTGGTGTTCTTTGGTTTACAACTGTCCATATGGCACAGAAGAAATGTGCTATCTTAAGGAGAAGGAACCCAAGTCTTCAATCTGTAGGAATGTGTCCCAAGGAAAGGAGGTTGGAAGCCTTTACTTACTGAAGCAAGATTCTGGACTGTGTGGCAAGGCTTAGGCTCAGCTTTGCAAGGACCATGAATTCCTAACATAGCCCTTGGGTGATACAGAAAGGACAGTTTACTAATTTGGGAAGAAAACTGGACAAGTCTGAATTCTTGGGGAAAAAAATTAGAATAGAATATTCATAGAATATTTTAAAAGTTTTAAATCAAAGAACTTTAAGGACAGAATGATTCAAGATTGAAGCTGTGCAACACCATTATGTCATAGATGAGGCCAACAAAATGAAGTTAAAGTGACTTACCCTAGGTCACACCACAAGGAAATGGCAAAGCCCAAAACTGAAGCCATTTGTATTGACTCCAAGTCTAGTACTTCATTACCTTCAGACACGTAGAGTAATCAAAACTCAGTTGAAACCAATAAAACATTACCTGGGAGTTGTCTTTAAACAACATATTTTAATAAAAATATAATAATTTCTTACTAGTGCACTTTGTTTTTTTCTTCATTAGGGGGACTTGGTGTATGGACCAGAGTATCCCCAGACTTGGCTTTCTCAGACCTGAATGCAAATCATGACCCAGTTCTTAGCTGTGTGACTCTGGGTAAGTAATTTAACTTTTCTCAGCCTAAGCTCCTTAATCTGTAAACAATGGCTATTAGCACTTGAGTTAAAGAATTGGGAAAGTTAAAGAGATGCTCTATGTCAAGCACTTTCCAAACTTAAATGCATCTACAAGCATTGGCTGTGGTTTGCTGAGTAGTGGTCATTGAAAATTAGTTTGTTCACACACAATCCTGAGATTTCTCTTTCAATACCCTTTTTATTGTTATAAACTTGGAAGCCCAGACCAATATTTCACAATATGTATCATAATATGGTCAAAAATGGGTGAATAATTTAGACATAAAGGGTTATATCTTAAGGAGATTGCAGAAAAAAAATGTAGCTGTCAAATATTTGGATAAGAGAAGGGTTTATGACTAAACAGGAGATAGGGAAGATCACAAGGAGTAAAATGAATAATTTGATCAATGCACAAACAAAACCAATGCAGCAGAAATTAAAAGGAAAACAGGAAATGGGGAAATTATGGCAAGTTTCTCTGATAAAGGCTCATTTCTCAAATTTAGAGTGAACTTCGTCAAATTTATAAAAATAACAGACAACTTTCAGAAGAAGAAAGTATAGCAACTCTGAGATCTCACACCTTGCAAATTGGGTAACATGAGAGAAAAGGAAAATAACAAATGCTTGAGTAAGTGTGGGAAAGTAAGGACACTAATGAACTGTTGGTAGAATTGTGAATTGATCCAAAAATTCTGTAGAACAACTTGGAACTACAACCAAAGGTCTATAAAACTGTGCATATCCTTTGACCCAGCAATACCAGCACTAGGTCTATAATGTAAAGACATTTTTAAAAAAAAGGGGAGGGGGAAGGATTTATTTGTACAAAAATACATCAGCTCTTTTGTGGTGGCAAAGAACTGGGAATTGAGAGGGTTCCCTTCAGTTAGGAAAGTGGCAGAACAAGTTGTAATATATGAATGTAATGAAATGCTATTGTGCTGTAAAAAAAATGAGCAAGAGATTTCAGAAAAACTTGGGAAGATTTATATGAACTGATAAAAAATGAAGTGAACAGAACCAGGAGAACATTGAACACAATAACAGCAATATTGTAGGGCTGATCAAATGTGAAAGATTTAGATGCTCAGATCAACAAAATGATCCAAGGCAATTCTGAAGAATGTGTGATGAAAAATGCTATTTACCTCCAGAGAGAACTGATGAAATCTGGGTGCAAATTGAAGCATATTTTATTTTTACTTTTTTTGTTGTTGTTGTTTGTGTGAGAGTTTTTTTTTTGCAACATGGCTTATATGGAAATATGTTTTACACAACTTCACATGTATAATTGATATATTGATTCCCTTCTCAATGGGTGGTAGAGGGGCAAAAAGGAGGAAGAGAATTTGGAACTCAAAATTAAAAAAAAAAAGAATGTTATTTTTTTACATGTAATTAGGAAATATTTAATAAAATAAAATATATTTTAAAACCTTGGATTTTTTAAAGGAATATTTACTTGCATAAAGAACATGAGAGTAGAGCAAGTTGATAGAGTATAGGAAGCCACTCAGCTGAATTCTCCCAACATTCTCCTCCAAATAACTTTAAAATCACCCATTCCATCAAATTTGGAGCAACAGAGCCAACAAAAAGTCAGAGTGAGCCATTTTTCCAACTTAAAACAACTTAGGAGATCAGCAGGAGCCATCTGTGGCACTAGGCTGGGGGCCTGTCCAGAGCACACACAGGAACAGCACAAACAGTGGATCTTGGATGTGACCATAACAGTGACAAGAGTATCTTTGGTAGCTGTCAGTCTAGAGATGGTAAGGTAGTCAGATAATGGGTCAGAAAGAGATGACCCTAAAACTTTACTGGCACTAGTACAGCTGGCATTGATTGGCAACTCTCCTGCTCATACACAGTTCTGGGGCATAGTTCCAGAGCAGACAGGAGTGCTTGTGGTTGGTCAGAAGGAAGCAGGAGCCCTGTTCACAGTTCTAAAGCAAAGAGAAGTGCTAGCACTTATGACTGCATGGGAACAAGGTCCCTTCTTAGGTAAAGGTCCAGAGCACAGATCAGGAGAGTGGTGACCACACCTCTTCCTGGATCACATCACCTTGGAATCAATAAAAACTTGTGGTCCCCCAGAGATATCTCTGAAAATAGCAGAAGAAACTTGGGACAGTGCTTTCCCACCCCAGGCAGACTTTAATATAGTCCTAGGGGACTTTAACATACAATTCAAAGTCAAGAAATAGGTGGAAAATGAGCTAAGAGAAAAAAAAAGAAGCTAACAATAAAAAGCTACTCTGCTGGCAGAGAAAACCAAGACATAAACTCAGAAGAAGACAACAATATTAAAATAGCTACAAGCAAAACCTCAAAGAAAAGTAGTAATTGGACCCAAGCAAAACAAGAATTCTTGAAAGAGCTAAAGAAAGAGATGTGTGGTTGAAGAAAAATGAGGAAACAAATGAAAGTGATGCAAGAAAATTATGAAAAGAGAATTAACAGCTTGGTTAAAATAAAAGGCACATGCTCACACACACACACACACACACACACACAACACAACGCTGAAGAAAATAAACATCTTAAAATTATTAATGGCCTAATTGTAAGAGAGGCACAAGCATTTATTGAATAAAAGAATAAAAGAGTTCCTTAAAAAATAAAATTGGCCAAATGGAAATAGAGGTACAAAAGCTCACTGAAGCAAAGAATTTCTTTTTTTTTGTTTTTTTTTTAATAATTTATTTGTTTTTAGTTTTCAACATTCATTTCCATAAGATTTTGAGTTTTAAATTTTCTCTCCCTCCCTCTCCTTTCCTCTCCCCAAGACAGCATGCAATCTGATATAGGCTGTACTTATAAATTCATATTAAGCATATTTTCCCATTAGTTATGATGTAAAGAACAATTAGAACTAATGGGAGGAACTATGAGAATGAAGCAATAAAACAAAATAACAAAGGGAAAGGAGAGCAAATAGTATGCTTCTATCTGCATTCAGACTCCCAAGTTCTTTTTCTGGATGTGGATAGCGTTTTCCTTCATGAGTCTTTTGGAGCTCTCTTAGATCCTTGCATTGCTGAGAAGGGCTAAGTGTATCAAAGTCAGTCATTGCACAATGTGGTTATTACTGTGTACAATGTTCTCCTGGTTCTGCTCACTTCACTCAGCATCAAACCATACAAGTCTTTCCAGGTTTTTCTGAAATCTGCCTGCTCATCATTTCTTATAGCACAATAGCATTCTATTCCATTTGTATACCACAATTTGTGTAGCCATTCCCCAATTGATGGGCATCCCCTCAATTTCCAATTCTTTGCCACCATAAAAAGAGTTGCTATAAATATTGTTGTGCATGCGAATCTTTTTCCTGTTTTTATTATCTCTTTGGGATACAGACCTAGAAGTGGGATTGCTGGGTCAAATGGTATGCACAATTTTATAATCCTTTGGTAATACTTCCAAATTGCTCTCCACAATGATTGGATCAGTTCACAACTCCACTAACAATACAGTCATGTTCCAATTTCCCCACATCTTCTCCAACATTTATCATTGCCCTGTTTTGTCATGTTAGCCAATCTGATACATGTGATGTGGTACCTCAGAGTCATTGTAATTTTGAAGGAAATAATTTCTTTAAAATTAGAATTGGCAAGTAGAAGCTAATGACTGCATGAGAAAACAAAAAAACAAACAAAAAAAAGAATGAAAAAGAAGAAAGTGTCGAATATTTCCTCAGGGGGAAATAAAAACAACTGACCTGTAAAATAGATTAAGGAGAAATAATTTAAGAATTAATGGACTTCCAGAAAGTCATAATAAAAAAACCTAGACATCATATTTCAAGAAATTATTAAGGAAAATGACCCAAATATCTTAGATCCAGAGAGTAAAATAGAAATTGAAAGACTCCACTGACCCAAAATCCACCTGGGCAGCTAGGTGGCACAGTGGAAAGAGTGCCAGGCCTAAAGTTTGGAAGACTCATCTTCCTCAGTCCAAATCCAGCCTCAAACACTTAAATGGCTGTGTGACCCTGGGCAAGTCACTTAACCCTGTTTGCTTCCATTTCCCCATCTATAAAATGAGTTGGAGAAAGAAATGGCACACCATTCCATCTAAAGATACATTCCAGTATCTTTGCCAAGAAAACCCCAAATGGGGTTATGAAGAGTCAGATGCTATTGAAACAACTCAACAACAACAAGTGATCACCTCCTCAAAGAGATCCCAAAATGAAAACTCCCATGAATATTATAGCCAAATTATAGAGTCAAGGTGAAAATGTTGTGAACAGCCAGAAAGCATTTACATATGGAGCCACAGTCACAATCACAAAAAATTTTGTGGCTTCCAAATTAAAAGATCAAAAATATGTGCTTAATATATGATATTCTGGAAGGGAAAAAAAAACCTGAGATTACAACCAAGAATAACCTACCCAGCAAAGCTGAGTATAATCCTATAGAAGGAAAAATGGATTTTTAATGAAATAGAAAACTTCTGAACATTTGTGAGGGCAAAAAAATAGCAGAGCTGAATTGAAAATTTGAAATTCAAACACAAGACTCAAGAGAAGCATAAAAAGATAAATATGAAAAAGTAATTTTAAGGAACTCAATATCATCAAACTATTTGCATTTCTATATGGGAAGGTTCATCATGTAACTCCTAAGGACTTCATCATTATTAGGACAATTAGCGGAAGTCTACTGTGACAGAGGGCATGAGTGTGAGTTGATTATGTGGAGTTGATCTCCCAAAACAAAAAATAATGGAGTGGGAAAAAAGGATGCACTGGAAGCAGAGGAAAGGAAGAGGTAGAATAGGGAAATTTTTCTCACGTGAAGGAAGAACTTTTAATAGTGGAGGGTAAAAAGTGGGGAGTGGTGGGCAATACTTGAACGTCACTCTCATAATTAGTTCAAAGAGGGAAAAATGTGTGTGTGTGTGTGTGTGTGTGTATGAAATAATAGGGAAATCAGAGGAGAAGGGGATAAAAGTTATGGGGAGAAAGGAAGGGTGGATTAATGGGGGCAGTGGTCGGAAGCAAAACAGATTTTTGAGGAGGGACATGATAAAAGAGAGCGAGAAGGATAAACAGAAGAAAATAGGATGGAGGGAACTACACAGTAATTATAACTGCGAATGTGAATGGAATGAGCTCACCCACAAAATGGAAGCAGATAGCAGAATGGGTTAGAAACCAGAATCCAACAATATGCTATTTATAAGAAACATACTTGAAGCAGAAAAATATGCACAGAGTTAAAATAAAGGGCTCCAGCAGACTCTATCATTCTTTAACCGAAGTAGAAAAGACAGGGGTAAAAATCATGATATCAGAAAAAACAAAAGCAAAAATACACCTAATTAAAAGAGATAATCAGGGCAATTGTGCTAAAAGTTACTATATGGTTAAAGTAGTATAAGAAAAAATACAGCAAGTTTCTCTGATAAAGGCCTTATTATATCTATAACTGTGTGTATATGTACATATGCACATATATACATATACATATATACACATATACATATTTATATATATATACATACATATATACACATTTATATATATATATACATACATACACATGCACACATACACATTTATATATATATATATATAGATATGGAACTGAGTCAACTTTATAAAAATAAAATCTATCCTCCAAATGATAAATGGTTAAAAACTATGAATAAGTAATTTTCATTAAAAAAATCAAAGTTGTCTATAGTCATATAAAAAATGCTCTAAATCACTGCTGACTAGAGAAATGCAAATTAAAACAACTCTGAGGTACCACCTTAACATCATTAGAAATGACAAATGCTGGAAGGGATGAGGGAAAATAAGTACATTAATGCATGCTGTGAACTGGTCCAACCATTCTGGAGAACAATTTGGAACTATATTTAAAAGGCTATAAAACTGTGCATACCCTTTGACCCAGAATTTTCTACCACAAACAGGTTTGTATCCTAAAGGGATTTAAAAAGGGAAAGGATCTATATTTGCAAAAATATAGTAGCTGTTTTTGTGATGATAAAAGTTTGGAAACTGAGGAGATGCTCATCAATTAGGGAATATTTGAACAAATCGTATATGATTGTGATGGAATATTATTGTGCTGTAAGAAGTAATGAGGAGGGAGTGGTTTCAGGAAAAAGGGTGAGACCTGTATGAACTGATGTAAAGTGAAAAGAAGTGGGAGATTATGGGGAATAATGGCAGCGATGTTGTAATGAAGGTCAAAAGTGAAAGCCTTGGCTACTCTGATCAATGCAGTGATCCAAGACAATTCTGAAGAACTCATGATAAAATAAAATGCTATCCACCTCCAGAGACAGAACTGATGAACTTTTCATTGCAAATTGAAGCATAATTCCCTCACTTTTTTTTTGCTTTTTTGTGATATGGCTAATATGGAAATGTGTTTTACATGATTTTGCATGTATAATTAATATCATTTGCTTGCCTTCTCTGTGGGTGGAGGAGGGTTGGGAGGAAGGGAGAGGATTTGCTACTCAATTTAGAAAGAGAAAAATGTTAAAAATATATAATATTTTAAAATTAAAAAGTACACAAAAAGAGGACTCTGCATGCCACTCTCCAGCTCACTCTGTATGAATCTAGATCACATACAGCTTTATTTTTTTGCATATTCAAATTTAACATAGCAGTTCCAACATCCCCCTGATTTGTCAGTTGCCAAGCCCCTTTATTTCTATTCTTTCTATTTTTAATAATTCATTAACACTCTTTTCTTGCTATTTACAGTATCACACTCCAGTCAATCTCCCCTATTAGCTCCAGTGTAGCCCCCACCCGCCCTAAGGTCAGTCTTTTGTTACCAATAAGTATAACTATAGGAAACAAATGTGTGCTTGGAATGAATGTAAAAATGTTATTTCTCTTTCTGTGACTTTAGTCTTGGGGTTGGCAAACTGGTCTAAATGCCAAATCCAGAAGCCACCCCCTGTTGTACAGTGAGTGGCCATGAGCCTTACAGATGCATTTAAGATGCATTATATTTAAAATACCATAAACATTCAAAGCTCACTGGTGAGAGGCCAGATGTGGTGCTTGGGTGGCAGCCTGCCGATCCTTGCTCTACTCTGCCGTCTTCATGCTTAAGCCGTTGTCTCTGGGGCTACGGCAGCCATTGCACCGAGCACAGGCCTTGTGTCTAGCAATGCTGTTTGCCTTTAGAAGGTTCGCGTCATTGCACAAATAAATTTATTGTTTTACATCACTTCAATTCTACTTCAGTTCATAAAATCCGCCAGGTAACTGGGCATCCCTGTTGGTTATTCTTACCACAACATAATACTCCATTTTCTTTCTTTACCCAACTTGCTGCAGCTTTTCTCAGTTTAATGGGCTCTCATAGCTTTTTGCAACAACGCGTCCTCCCTCTGTCTTTGATCTCTTTGGGATGTGTGTTTAGTGGCACCACTTACTCCAAGGAAATGTGCAGTATAGTGCCTTTTTTTTTTACTATTGCTCCAAATTTCTTTCCCAATTGGTTGGATCACTGTGCAATTCCACTAATAGTATATTATTGTATCTGTCATCCCTCAGTCAATCAATTAATATTTATTGAAGGCCAGGCACAGTTTTAAGTGCTAAGGATACAAAAAGAATGAAAAGGCAGTTCCTGCCCTCTGGGAGTTTACAATTGAACAGGGGAGACAACATGCAGATTAATAATAACAGTAATCATGGCTAACTATGTGCCACGCACTGTGCTAAGCACTTTACAAAGATCACCTCATTTGATCCTCAATAACACTGGTGGGGGGATTGTTATTATACCCATTTTTACAGATGAGGAAATTCAGGTAGACAGACATTAAGAGACTTGCCTAGGGTTACACAGCTAGTAAGTGTCTGAGGCCAATTTTAAACTCAGATCTTCTTGGCTCCAGGCCTGGGACTCTATCCATTGTTTCAACTATTGCCCCAATATATACAAGACAAGCTACATACAGGATGAAAAGGAAATAATTAAGCAAAGGTCATGCTACCCATGCCAGGCCAATATAATAAAACCATAATTCTTCCTAAATGGATCTATTTATTCAGTGCCATACCAATCAAATTATCAAAATTATTTTACAGAGCTAGAAAAATAATAACAAAATTCTTCTAGAAGATCAAAAGCTCAAGGATATCAAGGGAATCAATGAAAAAAAATAGCTGAGAGAAAGTAGTCTAGCTGTACCAGATCTCAAACTGCATTATAAAGCAGTAATTATCAAGACAATCTGGTACTGCCTAAGAAATAGAGTGGTGGATCAGAGTAGTAGATTAGGTACAAATTAAAATAGAGTAAGTGACTATAGTAATCTAGTATATGATAAACCCAAAGATTTAAGCTTTTGGAACAAAAACTCACTATTTGACAAAAACTGCTGGGAAAACTGGAAAACATTATGGCAGAAGCTAGGCATAGACCAAAATCTCACACCATACACCAAAATAAGGTCAAAATGGGTACATGATTCACACATAAAGGGTGATACCATAAGTAAATTAAGAGAGCATAGAATAGTTTATGTCAAGTTTATGGATAAAAGAAGAATTTAGGACCAAAGAAGATATAGAAAACATTACATAATACAAAATAGATAATTTTGATTATATAAAATTAAAAATATAAATTTTGATTATATAAAAAATATAAAAATTATTTGATTATATAAACAAAACCAATGCAACCAAACTTTTAAGGAAGTAGAAAACTGGGGAAAAATGTTTTACAACAAATATCTCTGATAAAGGCCTCATTTCTTAAATAGATAACTAAGTCAAATTTTAAGAATATAAGTCATTTTGGGGCAGCTAGGTGGCACAGTGAATAGAGCACCAGCCCTGGAGTCAGGAGGACCTGAGTTCAAATCCGGCCTCAGACACTTAACACTTACTAGCTGTGTGACCTTGGGCAAGTCACTTAATCCCATTGCCTAGCCAAAAAAAAAAGAAAGAAAATAAGTCTTTCCCCAATTTGATAAATGGTCAAAGAATACAAACAGGCATTTGGTGACAAAGAAATCAAAGCTATCTATAATCATATGAAAAAATGCTCTAAATCACTGTTGATTAGAAAAATGCAAATTAAAACAACTCTGAGGTACCACCTCATACCTACCACATTGACTAATGTGAAAAAAAAAAAGGAAAATAATGGATGTTGCAGGGGATATGGTAAAACTGGGACACTAATGCACTGTTGGTGGAATTGTGAACTGATCCAACCATTCTGGAGAGCAGTTTGGGAGTATGCCAAAAGGGCTATAAAACTGTGCGTAACCTTTGATACAACAGTACAACTGTGTGGTCTATATATCAAAGATATCAAAAAAAGGGAAAAGGACTTATTTGTACAAATATATTTGTAGCAGCTCTTTTCTTGGTGGCTAAGAATTGGAAATCAAAGGGACACCCATCAATTGGGGAATGGCTAAATAAGCTGTGGTATATGAATGTAATGGAATATTGTTGTCCTATGAGAAATGACAAGCAGGATGATTTCAGAAAAAAGAAAGACTTACATGAACTGATGTATAGTGGTATGAACAGAACCGGAAGTATGTTGTACACAGTAACAACAATATTGTTCAATGAACAACTGTAGATGACTTGGCTGTTCTCAGCAATACAATGATCTAAGACAATCTCAAAGGACTAATAATGAAGCATACTATCCGACTCCAGAGAAGAAACTGATGTTGTTTGAATACAGACTGAAGCATGCCATTTTTAACTTTCTTTCTTTCTTTTTTCTTTTATTTGAGTCTTCTTGTACAAAATGATGAATGTGGAAATGTTTTACATAATTGCACATATATAACCTATCTGATTGCTTACTGTCTCAGGGAGGGGGGAGAAAAATAATTTGTAACTCAAAACTTTAAATTAAAATGTTTAAAAAATAATTAAGTGAAGGAAGATATATGAATTAAAAGGGATTGGGGAAGAGTTCTTATAAAAGGTGGGATTTTAGGTGAGACTTAAAGGAAGCTAGGGAAAGCACATCAGCACATCACTTTTTTTTAATTATATTTTATCATTTTTGCTAGTCTGATGTGTATAAGGTGGGGTCTCAGTTGTTATTTGCAATTCTCTTCTCATTAGTGAGGTGTAACAACCCCTTCTCCCAAACATAGTTATCATAAGCTTCCATTTCTTTTGAGAATTACCTTGTCATGCACATTAACATTTAACTACTTGTGAGTGAATGTGTATGTGTTTCTGAAAATATTTCCTTGAAATTAGCAATACTAATTGATTGTATTCATGGAAAACCTTTTCTAAATTGATATCAATTATATCAAAATTGTCTTCTCGCCTATGATCTTCTGTATCCATATCCAGCATTGTGAGAGGGATCACGCTGGCTGTGATGACCTTTTATATATCCAAGCCATGCATTGATTTGGTGCTTCTTGTGGTGTAAAATGTGAGGTGGAGGTCTAAATCTATTTTTTTAATTGAATATTTTATTTTTTCCCAATTACTTGCAAAAACAAATTTTAACATTTGTTTTTAAAACTTTGAATTCCAAATTCTCTCCCTTCTTCTCTCCCTGCCCCCCACCCATTGAGAAGGTAAGCAATTTTATATACACACGTGTCATCATGAAAAAATACTTCCATGTTAATCATGCTGGGATACAAAACATAGACCCCCACAAAAAGTCTCCAGAAAATAAAGTAAAAAAAGCGTGCTTCAATCTGGATTCAGACGCCGTCAATTCTTTGTCTGGGGATGGAGAGCATTTTTCATCATAAGTCCTTCAAAATTGTCTTGGATTGTGTCGTTGAGAATAACCAAGTCATTCACAGCTGGTCCTCTTATAATATTGCTGCTACTCTGTACACAGTGTGTTCACTTTGCATCAGCTCCTGTACGTCTTTCCAGGTTTTTCTGAGAGCATCCTGCTCAGCATTTCTTACATGATAATAATATTCCATCACAATCACATAACCATAATTCATTCAGCCACTCCCCAATTAATGGGCATCCCCTTAATTTCCTATTCTTTGCCCCCAGAAAAACACTGCTATAAATATTTGTGTTCATATAGGTCCTTTCCCTTTTTTAAAATCTACTTTGGCATACAGACCTAATAGTGGTATTGCTAGGTCAAAGGGTATGCATGGTTTTACAGCCCTTTGGGCATAGTTCCAAATTACTCTCCAGAATGGTTGAATCAGTTCACAACTCCACCAACAGTTGATTAAAGTCTCATTTTCCCCACATTTCCACCAACATTTCTCATTTACCTTTTCTACCCTATTAGCTAATCCTCAGAATTGTTTCAATTTGTATTCCTCCATCAATAGCAATTTAGAGTACCTTCTCTTATGGCTATAGATAGCTTTGATTACTTCATCTGAAAACTGATCGTATCTTTTCATCATTTATCAATTGGGGAGTGGCTCTATTTTTTTATAAATTTGACTCAGTTCTCTATATGTCTGAGAAACGAGGCCTTTATCAGAGAAACTTGCTTCAAAACTTTTTTTTTTTTCAGTTGGGATTGCTTACTGTATTTCCCTCAATCCCATCCCCTCATTTATTCTATTCTCTCACTCCTTTCACCCTGTCCCTCCTCAGGATGTTTCACTTCTGACTACCCTCTCCCCTAATTTACTCTCCCTTCTATTATCACTCCCTTCTTGTATCTCCTCCCCCTCCTACTTTCCGGTAGGGCAAGATAGATTTCTATACCCAACTGAGTGTGTATATTATTCCTTCTTTGAGTCAATTTTGATGACAGTAGGGTTCACTCACTCCACCCTCCCCACTTCTCCATTCTTCCCCTCCACTATATGTTTTTCTTGAGGAATGCTTGAAAGTCCTCTATTTCATTGAATATCCATTATTCCCCCTGAAGGATTATAATCAAATTTGCTGGGTCAGCGATCTTTGGTTGTATTCCTAACTCCTTTTCTCTCTGGCATATCACATTTCAAGCCTTCTGATCCTTTAATATAGAAGCTGCTAAATCTTTTGTTATCCTGACAATGGTTCCATGGTTCCATGATACTTGAATTGTTTCTTTCTGGTTACTTGCAATATTCTCACCTTGACTTGGGAGGTCTGGAATTTGTCTATAATATTCCTGTGAATTTTCATTTTGGGATCTCTTTCAGTAAATGATCAGTGGACTCTTTCAATTTCTATTTTACCCTCTAGTTCCAGAATATCAGGGTGGTTTTCCTTGATAATTTCTTAACAGATGCTGTTCAGGCTCTTTTTTATTTTTTAATCATGGCTTTCAGGTAATCCAATAATTTTTAAATTCTCTCTCCTGGATCTATTTTCCAGGTCAGTTATTTTTCCAATGAGATATTTCACATTGTCTTCTCCTTTTTTTTCATTTTTGGTGGTGTTTTATTGTTTCTTGATTTGTCATATAGTCATTAGTTTCCATTTGCTCCATTCTAATTTATTTTTTTTCACTGAACTTTTGTACTTCTTTTTCCATTTAGCTATTGTTGCATTTAAGGCAGTCTTCTCCTCATTGGATTTTTGTACCTCTTTTACCATTTGGTAGTCTGTTTTTTAAGTTGTTATTTTCTTCAGTATTTTTTTTTTGTTTCTCCTTTACCAAGCTGTTGATTCTTTTTTTCATGTTTTTCTTGCATCACTCTTATTTCTCTTCCCAATTTTTTCCTCTGCTTCTCTTACTTGATTTTCAAAATCATTTTTCAGTTCTTCCATGGCCTGAGAATAATTCATATTTTTCTTGGAAGCTTTGGATGTTTGTGCTTTGACTTTGTTATTTCCTTCTGAGTGTGTGCTTTGATCTTCCTTGATGCCATAGTAACTTTCTAAGGTCAGATTTTTTTTTCTGTTGTTTTCTTATTTTCGAGTCTATTTCTTGAATTTTAACTTTTTGTAAAGTGGGGCTCTGTTTCGAGGGTAGAGGGTGCACTGTCCCAAGTTTTAGGGGTTTTGTGTAGCTGTTTTCAGAGATACTTCTAGGGACCTGTAAGTTTTCAGTTCTTTCAAGGAATTATGAGCTAAGGAGAGGTGTGTTTCCTACTCTTCTCACCTGTGCTCTGGTCTGCAAGTGACCACAAGCTCTCTTTTCTGCCCTGGAACTGTGATATGGATCCCCCCTCCACTGTGGCTGCAAGCTCTGGTGTCCTAGTGCTTCTCCTCACCCTGGGACTGCCACCCAGGACTGTGACCCAGATGTGAATGTGGGCAAAGCAACAGAGTCCTGCCTCAGTACTAGCAAAAAGATCCCTGTAATCTCCTCCTGACCAGTTGTTCAATCCCCTTACCATCTTTGGGCTGAGAACTCTGGAAGCAGCTGCTGCTTCTGCCTCTTCTAATTCAGGGGCTCTCAAAGTCTGCTCTTGGTTTGCTGTGGCCAGGTCTGCGCTGGACTATACTCCACTCTCACCCAGGTGCGACAGAACTTTCTTGCTGACCTTCTAAGTTGTCTTTGATGGAAAATGATTTCACCCTGTCCTTTTGGGGATTCTGGCACTTCAGGAGTTGTTTTGTGGCATTATTTAAAGAATTTTGGAAGGGCTTAGGGGAGAGCTCAGGAGAGTCCCTGCCCTCAGTTCTCCATCTTGGTTCCTTCTCCTTTTTAAATCTAATTTCTTCCAGGCAATTTGCCTGCTTTCCCAGAAGTTTTGTTTATTTGGGGAATAATGAATTCTTATCCCCCCACCAGTTTATTTGCTTACCTTTATCTCACACTGTGCTACTCTATTCACTTCTGGGTCATATGACCCAAAATCTGTCCCTCTGATCAGCTTTTCTAATTTAAACTATCAGAAGACAGTGTTGATGATTACTACTTTGTAATATATTTTCACAGTAGAGTATTGCTATTTCTCTTTCCTTTGTACATTTTTATTCTTTTTCTCAAGGTTCTTGATCTTGTGAAAAATAACTTCAAAAAATTCTATAACATAGCTGTTTTTTATTTGGCACTGAAACTTTAAATGTATAGATATTACTTGTAGCTAACTATAGCTACTAAGTAATATTATAATTTTTGTTTTATGATAGTGGTGTGTTATAATCATGTGAAATTAGTATGGAAGAGGATCTAGGTCTGAAATTTCATTAGAAGAGTAAAGACCAAGCATTAAATATCTACTGTGCACTAGACATTGGGCTGAGCAGTTTTTTTTTACATTTACATTTATAATTTTTACATTTAGTGTCTCACTTGATCCTCACAGCCCTGTGAGATAGATGCTGTTATTATCCCCATTTTAGAGTTGAGGAAACTGAGGCAAACAAAGTTTGAGACTTACCCATGCCACCCAGCTTGTAAGTATCTGAGGCCAGATTGGAACATAGGTATTCCTGACTGGAGATTCAGTACTTTTTGATCAGTGCAACTCCCACATAAGGGAATGGCAGTTTAGCAGCCTCTGTCTAACATAGAACCCTAGAAAGTTGCCTGGAATATTGACTGAGAAGTTAGTTCACTTGTCTGGGGTCACTCAGCCAGGACAGGTCAGAAGCAGGTCTTGAACCCAGGTCTTCATAGCTTTGAGCCAGCCCTTTATCAATTACGTCACATCTACTTCTCCAGGACAACGAATGTCTCTGCAGTAGCTTGTTTGCCGTTGTGTAAAGATGCATTACAGTCACATTGATTATAAATGCTGAGGGCTCAAAGAGATAGAATGTGTTTGTTCAGGATGGAGTATATTTTTCAATCTATTTTTGTTGTGGTTTGGCGGCAATACATATCAAGGATTCCTTCTGTGGATTTGTTTCACGTCTTGGCAGTTTGTAGAAGTTATTATTTCTATTAATTTGAATTGACCATTTAGGGTTCTATATAAAACTATCATTTCTTATTCAAAAATTGATAATGCTACGTCATCTTTTTCTTTGTTTATTCTATTAATTTCTTTTTCCTGTCTGACTGTTATAGCTAGCATTTCTGGAGTTATATGAAACAATAGTAATGATAAGGTATAACCTTGCTTTTACTGAAATCTTATTAGAAAGACATGTGTTGTTTAGTTGATGAATCATGTCCAACTCTTTGTGGCCCCATTTAGGGGTTTTCTTGGCAAAGATACTGACACAATTTGCCATTTCCTTTTCCAGCTCATTTTTACAGATTAGAAAACTGAGGCAAAGAGAATTAGGTGACATGCCTAGGTTAATACAGCTAATAAGTGTCTGAGGCCAGATTTCCTTCTGACTGCAGCTGCCATACTTTATCCACTGTAACATCTAGCTACCCTAGAAAGATATCTAGCATTTTATTATTAGAGATAATATAATGTCTTGATTTTAGATAAATTTCAGAAATAATTCATTTCCTCTTATATCTTTAAAGAAATTTTTAAGATAAAGGTTTGCTGTTTTGTCCAATTTTTTGTCTACTTCCGATGATATAATCATGAAACTTCAATTATTGTGTTGTTAATATGAACTGTTTTTTTCCCCTAATATAAAGCAAACCTCACATTATTGGTATCAACTATATCTTTTCATAGCATATAAGTTTTTATGTGGTAGCCTTGTTGCCAATATTCCACTTAATATTAGAAATTAGCATCAATATTCATTAGAGATGATGGCCTTTAGCTTTCTTTTTCTATTCTTTCTCTTCTTGTTATGCATATCAAGGACAATTTTCTCTAGTAAAAGGACTCTTGTAGGATCCTATCTTTCTCTATATTTGTAAAGAGTTGATGAATTATTGGCTTCACTTTTTCTTTGTTTGATGGAATTCAGTTTTCAGTCCATCTTTTCCAGAGTGATGGGAGGGTTGGGAATTCCTTTATTGTTTTTTCAATTTTTAAAAAAAATTATAATGGGCTATAATTTAAACTCTTTGTTTTAATTTTCCATTAAGTTTGATTTCATATTTTATGAATATTAAATTAAAATTTGTATTAATTTTATGAATATTAATATTTTCACTTATATGTTCAAATTTGTTGCCATGTAATTTGGCATGTTTCTATTAACTTCTCTTTTACCTTACTTTATCCCATGAAAATTTTCAATATACTGACCTGTTCAAATAGCTCAAAAAATTTTGCTTTTCTTCAACAAATGACTCAGTTTTATATATCAATTCAGTTGGGATTTTTAAGTTTTGTTTAATTATTTTTTGATATTCAGAATTTTTGTTTTTGTGATTGATCAAAACTGCCAATTCATTATTTTTTTTACCTGCATGCTCAATTCATAGATTTTCTGTTTATTTTATTGATGAAAGTGTCATACATATAAATTTCCCCTTAATGACTGTGATGCCTGAAATAGAAAAGTTTTGATGTATTGTCCTAGTGTTGATTTTTTTAATGAAATTACTTTTTTTTGATCCATCAATTCCATAGAATTAAATTATTTATTTTCCTTTTAAATTTGCATCATTTTTTCAAAGGCACTTTACTGTTTAAAGTTTTAAGTCTGTTGTGATCAGTGAGTGATGTGTTTAGAATGTCTGCTTTATGAAATTTGTTTAGGTGGTTATAATGTTCTACAAGTGGTCAATTTTTAGCAAAATTCCTCTGCATAGATGAGAACTATGCTTGTGCCTTCATATTTTCATTCAGTAATTTATAGAGATCTATCATGTCTGATTCTTATAAAATTCTATTCAGGTCCTTCATTTCTATCATATTAACCTTTCTATGTGTTACATTTGCCTCATTCTGAAAAAGTAACACCAAGTTCCTGTCTGACTACAGAATATGTGTATTTCTTCCTGGTATTATTTCATTTATATTACATTGTTATGCTTTATTCAACACTTTATAAGATTCATTATAATCATTATATATTCATGTATATATTGATGTTGTTTCACTTTTTGTAGTGCTTTTAAGTGTTCCAGAGATTCCTTACTTCTCTCTTGTTAGAATTGTCCATTTTTTTTTGTTTTTGCATTGTTTTTGTAATTGTTGTTTTGTTTTAAATTGGCCTGAAGCATAACATATTTTCTTCTGGACCATACTCTATGTGAATCTTTGTTTCAAGTGCGTGCGTGTGTGTGTGTGTGAGTGTGTGTGTGTGTAGTATATATATATAGTATAAGTACTATATACTATACTATATATACACTCTGTGTGTATTTGTATATTACGTATATGCATGTATGCATATGTATATATATATATATATATGTGTGTGTGTGTGTGTGTGTGTGCGTGTGAGCTAGGTAGTATAGTGGATAGAGCACCAGCACCAGGCCTACAGTGAGGAAGTTCTGAGTTCAAATCTGTCCTCAAACATTTAGTAGCCATGTGATCCTAGGCAAGTCACTTAGCCCCTATTTACTTCACTTCCTCATCTACAAAATGAGGACACGCTGGAGAAGGAAATGGCAAACCACTCCATTATCTTTGCCAAGAAAACCCCATGGATAAAGTCTATGGGGTTATGTAGAGTTCATTGATTGTTTGTCCTTCGATTTTGAAGAGGACCAAAATGACATCCTTATGCTAGAGTCAGGTTTCAGTGCATCCAACTGTGGCTGCCCAGACCGATACAAGCTCAGAATATTCTACCCCAGAATCGGGCACAAATCGTCCATGTGAACATCTGGGGTGGATTCTCTCAGTTTGTGCATCTTGCATTCCTTCTGAGCTACTTCAATTCTGCTTTGCTCCTAGAGCACAGCAGATTCTCCGATGAGGGCACACCATGCTGGGCGGTCCTGTGTCAGCTCCTCCCATGTCACACAATCAATTCCAAAGTTCTTAAGAGAGGCCTTGTGAGTGTCCTTGTGTCATTTCTTCTGACCACCACGTCAGCATTTGTCTTGCCCCGTGTGAGTTCTCTGTAACATAGTCTTAAGCAAGTGTACGTTTGGCATTCGAACAATGTGGCCAGCCCATCATCGTTGCATCTCTGCAGTAGAGTTGGAACACTTGGCTGTTTAGTTCAAGAAAGCATAACAGAGGTCTGTACATAAAATTTGTAGACCTGACTGAGGCTTTCGATTTGGTTATTGTGAGGCGATGGAGAATTATGTCAAAATTTGATTGCCCAGAGAACAACATGGATAGATAGATAGAGATAGAGGTAGTCATATTCATCCCCATCTACTTCCCTTCTCCATTTTATGATTGAGTTCTTCCCATTCACCTTTTCACCTTCATTGTTGATGATTGTTACTTGTTCCTCCATCATAAACTGTTTATACATTTCCCCCTCTAACCCACATATTAAAAATAAAAATGTGGTAGAGGAAGAAAAGGCATCTAATAATCTAATAAAATGTATAATTGAAATCTTCTGTTCCTATCTAATTTCACCCCCTCTATGCCAAGTACATATCTTTATTGCTAGTTATTGTACTACCCTCTAAAGCGGTCTTTTATTTTGCTTGTGCCTATCCCATCCCAGAATGATATATTACTCACATCACCTTCTTTCCTTCTTCCTGTCTCTTGTTGTTTCCCTATTGTGATTACTGTGTTTATATATCAAACTCAGTGTATCTATGTTGGTAAGAGATTATGGTATCACTACCTCAACTTTTTCCCTATCCTCATACTCTTCTTTACATGCACAATGTTTAAGCATTTATACAATACTTAGTATCTGCCAGCTTCTATGCTAAACATTTTGCAAATATTATCTCATTTGCTTATGAAACAATATTTCTCTCTATTCTTTATCATTCCTTTCATAGTATATTCCCATTTTTTGTTCTTTTTTATTTCCTCTCTTAAAAACAATGAGACAGAACAAAGCTATGCTTGGGCCTTATATTTGCTTTGTTTAACTCTCTCCATGACCTTTGAAGCTATTAGGATTCTGAAGGGTCACTTGTCTTTTCTCCTTTATCAGAATATAATCACATAGTTAGCATTTTACCCCCTTCTCATTGCTCAAATGTATTTATCTTTCCACATTTCTCTTAGTTCCTCTGTTTTCATTTTAAAATTTCCATTCAGCTCTGTTCTTCCCATCAAGAATGCTTAAGAGTGTTCTATTAAATTAAATATTTCTATTAAAGATTTATTAATTTTCCCTCTTAAGGGATTGCAATGTAAACTATTCTTGGTGGTAAGGCATTACCTTTATCTGGTATGGTATATTCCAAGATTCTATCTCTTTTACAGTAGTGATGCCTAGTCTTGTATGACTTTGAATATGGCTCCCCAGTACTTGGATTTTTTCATTTTCTGCCTATAGTGTTTTTTTGCTTTGTTGTGTAAGCTCTGGGTTTTGTCTATTATTTTGCTGCGCATTTTCAGTTTGGATTCTTTCAGTATGTGATCGGTAGATTTTATTTGTTTAATTAATTTTCCCTGTACCTTCTGTTGGCATTGGGCAGTATGGGTTATGGGTTTGTGATTTATTGAAATATGATTTCTAAATTTTGTTTACTTCCTCGTTTTTTAAATAAGTTGTTTTTGAGAGTTAATACCTTATATTTTCTTATCATTTTTTCACTATTTTAACTTTGCTCTAATATTTCATAGTGGAACCATTGAGTTCTGCTTTTTTTCCTTTCCCTTCTTTTTCAGCTATTTTCTATTCAAGTAAGACTGTCTACCTTCTGTTTTGGGCTATTTATTATTCTTTCTTTTTTTTCTTAGAGTCATTTGATTTTTACTTTCTTTTAAAAATATCTTTCTTCATTTCCTCCAATCACTCTTGTTGTCCCTGTGACCAAGCCATCTTTTTTCCTCTAAAACTATGCTTTTCATGGGGATTTCTATGATAATCCATACAACCATTCATACTAGAATTCCATGTAACATTATTCTTAAACCATTCCAGGAAAACTCTGTGTATCCTGGAAGCTCTTATATATTTGATACTTGCATCCAATAAAAAGTAACTACATAAAACATGTTCAAACTATTGCTGATTAATAATGAAAGTTCACAAGCTTAAGGGCAACCTGAAAAACATGTTGATTCCTTATAGCTGTCCATATTATTCTTTGGTACTTGTTTATATCAGTCACAATAGTCTCATTGATAGCTTTTGGATAACTAAATTTTAATGTATCATCGCAATTTAATACATAGAATAATCAACCTCAAGATGGCATCTTTGATGGGGAGTAGACAGATCCCAGAGGTGTTAACAGAGGTAGAAAACACGAGATTTGACAAACAAATGGACATGTGAGGTAAAGAAGGGTATAGAGACAAAGAGAATTCCAAGGTTACAAACCTCTGACAATAGAAGTTTGGTGGTATCTTCTACAAAAAGGGAAGTAACAAAGGCAGACTTTCGGGGGAAGAATTTGATGGGGAAGGGGTAAAGTATTAAGTTCTGTTTTATTGTATTTAGTTTGAAATGTCAGTCAATAAACATTTCTTAAATGTCTACAATGTGGCAGGCATTGTGCTAAGCAGTGGGGATAAATATGGAATAAAGAAAGACATTCACTCCCCAAAAGCTGAAAAGCAGGGATGGAGAGGGAGACCAGGGGGGATACCTGAACAGGGGATGGTGGAAAAGCCCCAAAAATTCTAATGTAGTGTAGCCAAGTGATAAATGCAGTGCTCTGCATCATGTTCTTCCCTTAATGGAGGTTCAGGGGTTCATGTTTCCACTTTCTAATCAGAGACACTGAGGGGGTGAGGAAGGGGAACCTAAGCCTGATGGCATCTTGCGAGATGATGAAATATTTTTCATCATTGAGTTTCTTGGGGTCTGGGGAGAAAGCCAGAGAAGTCACAAAGTAGTTTAGCCAGTTAAGAAATGAGGAAGGTCCGATAAGCAAGTGACGATGGTAGATTAGAACCAAGAGAAGAGACAATGGCTGCATACATAGATTTGGAAATGATTTGCATAGAGATGATAATTTGGCCCATAGGAGTTTATGAAGTTTCCAAGAGAGACTATAGAGAGAAGAGGAATATACCCTGGATGGGCACTTGGGGGACACCAATGCTTTGGGCTCTGTTGTCACAAGCTGAGGGGGAGAATGGAAAGCTTTGCTTTTGTTTTTGTTTTTTTTTTGTTTGTTTGTTTCATTTTGCTTTTTCTCCATGAAAATGGCAAAAAGAAACCAAGGCTTTTCAGAAGATGATGTAAAGGTTCACAGGATTTGTCCAAGAAAGGAAGGGGTCTGCAGTAAAAATTAACGAGTGGATTATTTCCTTAGAACCTGTTGAAGCTCACCCCCCCAACACACACATACACACACACACACTGCAAATCATAATGGAAGCAAGATTATTGTGCTATCATAGTTATCTGGCTGAAAACTCATTATTTAATGGATTGAATGAACTATTGATTTATCTAATGAGAAAATATTTGCAAAGCACATAGCACAATGTCTGATACATAGTAGGCACTTAATACATGCTTGATCCCATCCCTAATGATAAATGAAAGAGAAAACCAAGCATTATTGTGCAATAGGCATCAGCACTTTTGGAAAACTACAAACTTACTCAGGAGTAGGCAAGGTAGGTGTCTGCCCAGGGCATAGCACATGAGAGGTGGCAATGACAGACATGGTTTGTAGAAATTTTTGGAAATGATTGTCAGTATCATTAGACTGAAAACTCCTTGAGGACAGGTACTGTTATTTATCTTTATTTTGTATCCCTCACACTTAGTCCATTACGTAGCAAATAAGGGTTTAAGAAATACTTGTTGAGTTGACTAGACTTGACTTGAGTTTTACTGACTGGGAAGTTCTCTCTACCCGACATGGGGATTTATTGTGTTACAAGTTGTTGACTTACCTGATTTACAGGGAGGGATCCAGATCTCTCTGGGATAGGAACCTGGGAGAGAGAGCAGAGTCCTCCCAGTGGGGCATCTAGTTGCCAAGGTTTAACTCATTTACCCCAATCACCTTCTGGCTTTTAACCAAAGGTCTTTTTTGTTTTCTATAACAAAAGAAGATGCCCAGGCACCATGGTAACAGATGGTCTTCATTGTGAATGATGAGAAGGCATAACAGGTTGGCAAAAATAATCCTCAAAATGATGCCCACAGACTAATGGGTCTGAATCAGATTTAACTTCATGGAAATGTGTCACCATAGAGGGGAGCTTGTTTGAATAAGCAGGAGGTGTTTGTATCAGGCAGAGAATAACAAAGAAGTAGAAAACATTATAATTCTGTTATACAGGTGGATATCCTGACCCCCTATTAGGTAGTCTGATGTATTTGAATAGCTTTATCTCAAGATGCACAGAGAGAAAAATGGGAAGGAGTCAAAGGAACGGGGCCTTGCCCTCTAGTGTGGTGTTCTCAGGCCAGCAAAGGAGCTGTGCAGATCCTGGTGATCATCAGGATGGCAGGTGCCTATGGCTGGCACACTTCTCTCCTAGATCAGATGGAGAAGGAAGCATGTTATGAAATGGATAATTCACCAAAGGATCATTTACATATTTTCTACAGATTTTTCCAGACAATGATGACAGAATTGAAGAGAAGGCTTGTAAAGAGCAGGGATCACATTCACATTGTCTGTTTTCATTGTTCTAACCACACCACCGGATAGGACAGAATCCTTGCCCTCAGCAAGTTCTTCCTGAGAATTTATTGAATATACAAATGAGATAGCCCTGGTTGTAAGCGACAAATGAGGAAATGTCTAATTTGTTTATATTGTGTTTGTTTTCATGTTGGCCAAAAAAAGTTTACATTCTTGAAATTGTTATTTTTTGTGATAAGTTCTCAGTTATATTTTTCTTTTCTATATTGTGGAATGGGAGGTACTGAGCACTCCTTACAGTACACACACACATAAACATATACTTACAACCTTTCAGTCTCATTTAGGGGGTTTAAAAAACCTCATGATTTCATTGATATTATTGTTCTCACTACCAATAGAATCCACAATCATCTTCCTATACTTTAAAAGAGAGAGAAGAGAGAGAAAGAGACAGATAGACAGAGACAGAGATAGAGGGAGAGAGAGACAGAGACAGAGAGACAGAGGAGAGAGAGAGAATAATGTAGTAACATGAACATTACTACTACCACTACTACTGCTACTACTACTACCACTACTACTACTGCTGCTGCTGCTGCTAATGTGGCCAGTATTATCTATTGATTTAAAGTTTGCAATGCACTTTACAAATATGATTTCATTTGACTCTTAGAAAAACTCCAAGAGGGAGGTGCAAATATTATTCCCATTTCACAGATGAGGAAACTGAGGCAGACAGAGGTTAAACGAATCATTGAGGGTCACACAAAGAAGTGTCTGAGGCTGGATTTGATCTCAGGCCTTTCTGCCTCTAGATCCAGTGGGTGACCAGAACCCCCCTGCACATCTGATGTTTAGCCCTCTGCTGACATGCTTTTCTGGGCTTATCTGGGCTCAGCTGGGCCTCAGCAGGCACCTAGTATTTCAGGTGCCTGTACGTAAAACCTTCTCCTTTGGTTGGATGTCAGACTGGGTTCCAGGGGCTCACTGGGCTCAGCCTCCAGAGTGCTCTTTGGGCCACAGAGAATGGTTAAGGACCTGGGTAAAGAATTCTGTGCTATGAGGCTAACAAAAGCAGAATCCTCAGCACTGGAGCCCACGTCTGCACGGACCATTTTGATTTGCTGGTGGTCCTAGCACCTCCCATCTCAAACTCTGCCTCCTGGGAAGGGCCTTGTTCTCCCCTGTCCTTCACACTCCCTGACCAGTGCGCCTCATGGCCTTCAGCGAGTCACTTCCTTATAAGCCTCAGTTTTCTCCTCTACAAATAAGGGGTAAAGACTAGGCAGCATCTCAGGTCCCTTACCCTGGTCATTCCAGAACAGGCTTCATCCCATTGTTAGGAAAACAGAAGCGTGAAAAGTTTGGGGCAGGTGGGCAGCCCTCAGTCTCAGCGGCCTCAGGCCTCAAGATCTTCAGGTCATTCCCTGACAGTTCACGCTGCCCTCCCGCCCCCAGAATCAATGTTCTCCCTAAAGGCTCATGAGCAGGGCTGTAATCCATTTGCCTGGCTAAGACCCCAGGTATGGACAATATTGAGAAGAGAATTCTCTGTTATGAGCTGAAGCATGATTCTCTTGACACAAGACAAAGTTGCTGAAATGCCTTCATGAAGCCCGGGTGGGGCTGTCATGGATCAGCAGAGGCAAAGGATGCCAGAGCCTGCAGAATCAGAATTGGGAGCCTAGCCTTCTCCCCAGGAAAAGGAAGATGCCACACAGGCCAGGTGCTGGGCCTCATTAGGAAAGTTGAAACTCATCCCAGACTCATGAATATTTAAGAATTGAATGTGAGTTTCACCAGATTAGGCACATTCTCCCTAAAGTTTGTGGAACTTTAAGACACTGCAGAACCCCTTCTCTCTGGTCGATGCCATTGGTGGAGGTCTATTGACTCAATTAAATTAAACAAGTCTGTACAAAGGCCCCCCAACCCCACATTGTGTGCCAGCCAGACTGCCTGGCACAAAGACAGAAGTGAAACAATCCCTGTGCTCTGGGGGGCGTCCATCCCACTGATAATGACCAGAGCTGAAGTTGATGTGACGCTTTGCTGCACCCATTCTCTGGTTGGAACCTCAGAACAATTCTGAGAAGGAGATAGCCCAGGTGGGATCACCTCCAGGTGACTGACAGAACCTGAGGCTGGGATAGGTGAGGCGCTGCCTGAAGTTCCATGAAGGGGTGTTTGACAGAGCATTTCAATATCTCAGCTGACTCTACATGTAGCAGCACATGCTTTGTAGTGATGGGAATACCCTCAGCCTTCCCCAAACTGAAGACAGAGAATACAGTGACCTAACTAGGCCCCTGGGTGGGGGATGTGATTGTTTGAGTATAGCTCCCTGTAGCAGCCTGGGGCCACGTTGGAGTCATTAGGAGCTGGCCTGCAGCTAAGTGACCAAGCTTCCCAAGTAGGACCTTAGGGGAGATGAGTGTGGGCCTGAACATGAGGCCACTCCCAAACTTCAGACCTGGCATTTTCCAGGGAGCTCCTTCCTTCTCTATCCTTAAGCTAGTGACAACTGAGATATTTACATCCCAAAGTCAACACACACACAGTGAACTCCATGTGTGATCCCTCTGGAGAAATGAGAAAGCCATTGGTTTTCCTAACAACTGAGCTTTTCTCTCAAACCTGTGGAATTCTGCTATGGTCCTTTATGGGGCCAGAAAAGCACCATTGTTCATCTGGACCCCAGACTAAAAAGTTGGCGTCACATTTCACATTGTGGAGGCAGCCAGAGCCTCAGAGCTGGAGTCACATGGATGATATAGAGAGTCAGGGCAGGCATGCCACTGTCGGGGGTGCTTAATAAGTGTTTATTGGAGGGAAGGGAACAAGCATTTATTAAGCACCGATGCTGTGCTAAGTGCTTTACACATATCTGCCTCATTTAATCTTTACCACAACTTTGTGAAGTGGGTACCATCTTGGGATGCCTTCCCATCTCACCTCCGCCACTTAGGTCGCCTGGACTTCTTCGATATTCAGCTCCAATTGTACCTTCCTAGGAGGCCTCTCCCCCTCCTCCAGCTGCTAATGCCTTCTCCTGACAATTGGCTACCATGTGCTCTGGACCCAACTTGGAAGTATGATGTCTTCCTCATTGCCATGTCATTTCCTCTAGGGCAGGGAGGATGTGCAGTGCTTGCTATTCCCCAAGCAACCAAGGCTCTTGTGGAGCTAACAGTAGGACTTCTCATTCATTTCTTCCTAGGAAGGAAAGCACTGAGAGATAACGGGGCCCGTTGGCCATGGTCAACTGAGAAGACACCAATTCAGGTTCAGAGGTCATCGAGGATGATCACCGTCCTGAGCTCCCCACTATTTTATTTGCATGTTATTCTCTCATGGTGCCATGACTGTGTTAGGTGGTGTAGTGGAAAGAGTGTTGGGGCTGGAGTTAGGAAGGCCTGGGTTCAAGTTGTACAACCTTGGGCAAGTCACTGAACCTCTGTTTGCACAAGTTTCCTGAATAGTAATCTGGGCATAATAACAATCCCTCCTTCTTGGGTTTGTTGTGAGGATCAAATGATTTTATTTTTGGTAAAGTGCTTAACACAGTGCTTGGAACATATTACGTACTACATGAATGTGATGGTGATGATGGTGATGATGGTGATGATGATGGTGGTGATGATGGTGATGATGATGCTGACTACAGTTCTCAGAACTTGTAGGCTAGATCTTGTAGTAAAAAAGGGCAGAAGTGAAAATGTTAATTGTAAAGACATTTTTGAAATAGTTTTCAATACTGTTTTATATCTGAAATTTCTTTTGTACCCTTGAAAAAAAATGGTCTGAATATCTTCCTAAAGGTTAGTAACTCTGCCCATAAATCCTGACAGCATGCTAAATGTGCCACAAGAAAGTGTCCCATTTCTAATTCCAGCACTCCCCTTCCCCATTAAGCCTCTAACTAGATAATTAACAAAGAAGTAAAGAGCCTGCCATCAGCTTTCTCCTCATCTCTCTCCTCAGCACCTCCATTAAGAAACTGAGTGCTGAGAATGATGTACGACCTCGACTTTTCAGCTTCTCATTTTATTTCCTCGCCCACGTCTGGGAGTGACATTTTGTGTACCCTGGCAAAGCCAAACAATAAGTAAGTACTTTTTAATTTTCTCCAGAAAGATGAATGCTGCTTAATTTCTGACAGGTGTTTGGATGTTACTGGTGTGATGTACTTCATCAATCAATCACGCTCAGTGATCAGAAGAGCACAATGACTTGAGCAGATAATGAGATCAAAGTGGCTGATAAGGGCTCATCTGCAGCTGTTGTCTTTTGTTTCCTTTTTAAATACTAGGGCGAGGGATGAATAAGTGCTAAAAGCATCCTGGGAAGTCCAGGAGGTGGCATTGAATTCCCCAAGCCACCCCATCCCCCACCCTCCAGCTCTGTTTGGTTGGGTGGCCAGAGGAGGTGAAGTGGCCTTCTGGGGAGGGGGGTTGACTGTGCTAGCAGCAAAGGAGTCAGAGAGAAAACTTTTGTCCCCTTATTCACTGGAGATGGGTAATGAACTCTGAGTCCCTGTGTGTGTGTGTGTGTGTGTGTGTGTGTGTGTGTGGTCTTTGTGTGCACGAGGAGAAAGCTGTTTCTCGGTTCTTTTTGCATTTCAACCTGACAAGCTTACTTAAAGTTTTCAAAGGAAGATAATTTGCTGGTTAGATTTTTTATGTTTATTTTAAACCTCAAAAGCAACAGTCACACAACTTTCTCTGTTCGCTATTTGAAAAGTAAGCCATGATAATAATACTATCAATAACAGCAGTGTAGTCATTTCAGGTCTGCACAGCACTTCACTAATCTCTCGGTTTATCCTCCCAACAATCCTGCAAGGCTGGTGCTATTATCATCCCCATTTTAGAGGTAAGGAAACTGAGGCACAGAGAGGTTACGTGATCTGCAGAAGCTGATACATTTCTGAGGTCAGATTTGAATGCGGGTCTTCCTGATGCTTCCAAGGTGGTTGAACATGGGAGCCAAGGATCTATTTGATAATCAAAACTTTTGCCTTGCTAGATACAGGAAGGGATGGAAGATTTCAAGTAGAGACGGATGGATATATTTGAACCTAATTGCCAGATGCCCTGCCAGAGCAGCGCAAAGAAAGGTTGCCCTGCATTGCAGTCATTGATGATCCAGGCTTTGTGGGAAGTGTGTGTGTGTGTGTGTGTGTGTGTGTGTATGTGTGTGTGTGTGTGTGTGTGTTATATGTATGTACAGCACATACAAGTTATGTATATTATATGCTTGTGTATACATACATTTATGTGAAACACATAGTATACATGCACACATGTGTATTTGTTTATTCTTTTTATATAGAAAAGTCAGCAAAGTCTCACTACTGTTCTGCTCCTTCTGGCTCCCTACCCAGCCCCTCTCCACCCCCACGCACAGGTGCCTACAGAGCCACACTTACCATTTGCCAGCACTCGTGTGAGAGCGTGCGCGTACACACACACACACACACACCCCCCAACCCAACACCATCCCAGTTGTCCCACCTGGTGCTACCTGGGGATTTTGCTACAGGCACGGCCCTGGGGCCCAGGCTGTCCCCCCCTTCCCAGGTGTTGGCTCTTCAGCCTTTTGTGACTGGAGGCTGTGCCTTCACCTCATGGTGGCCCTGAGTGACAGCTGGTTGAGTCTGGGGATTGTCTCCCCGCTTCTCTAGAAGACCTGCCCTCTTTATGGATCCTGTCCTATTTGTTGGGGTTTGAGAAGATAATGCTGAGCCTGCTCTCTGAGGACTGAGGAGGGATCTCAGTCTGCCAGGTTTTCTCAGTTCAGTCTTGTGTCTTTTCCACAAGTGAAAGAACAGGGGTCTGTGCCTTGGAGAAGGGTTGTATTAGTGGGAACTCAATCACTGGGGTCCTGGGGGAAAGGGCTGCATGTGGAAGGGCGCTGGACTGGTTTTAATTGGCCCCAGCACATCCCATTTCCCTCTCTGGGCCTCAGTTACCTCATTTGTAAAATGAGGGGGTTGGACTATGGCTTTACGAGTCTCCGTTTACTCACAAAACCACCTCTGATGACTACGCTGTTACTAGGTGAGGGTGATCTTGGGCATTATCAGCAGGAATTCGGATTCACCGAGATTGAAATGCAAGAGTCTAAGCTTCAGAAGTCACAAAGATCAGTGACTCCCCCGTGGTAGAGAAAGTTTGACGTGATAGAGAAAGTCTAAAGGACTGTCTTTTACCCAGCAGATTTTTTCAAAGAGTTGGTTCTTATCCCAGAAACTGGGGTCTTTGGGTTTATGGCGTAGCCCGATTTCACTTGTGCCAGTGAGGAGAGTGGGAGAGCAATGCTGCACCATCTGACGTGTAGCCCCCCAAAAGGCCATGGCAGGAATTCTAGATTCAAGGTAGGAAGACAGAGATTCCAGGCAGAGACCCTGGACCGCTCTGTAATGGGAGGCAGTTCACTTAAGCAACCTTCGCTTAATACTGAGGTGTGACCATTGGTTAGACAGAAGCAGCATCACTTGGAGTACTTGCCTCAAAGGGATGTTGTGAAGAAAGACACTGGCCCAATACTATTAGAGGGTTAGCAGTCACAGGCAAGCCATCAGTTGGCAGGTTTTTGCTCAGGACCCACTCTGTCCCAGGCACTGTGCTAGGCTCTGAGATTGATAGCATAGAAGTGAATTGGCCCCTGTCTTCAAAGTGCCTACCTTGTGTTGGGAGAGACAAAAGGAGCATATACAAGCAGCAGCAGCAAATAACAGTAACAATCAATAGCTAGTGCTTTAAGGTTTACAAAACACTTATTTAATCTTCACAACAACTGTAAGGGCTATTGTTGTCACTAGTCATTTGAGCCACGTTCAACTCTCCTAGAGCTCAGGTCTTCATGACTCCAGGTTCTGAGCTCTAGGCACTGTGCAACCCAGCTAATGTATTCAGAAAAACAGGGACTTTTGTTTCTGAAGGAAAGCACTAGTAGCTGGGGGAATTGAGAAAGGGGCCAAGGCTCAACCACATTTGACAAGTGACTTTTCCCAGTCCTCTCATATATAAATGCATGCTCATATGAACACATGTGTGTACATATATTAAGTTATATGCCTGTGTACATAATGAATCCTGACAAAAGGATATATGGATACATACATCTTGAATACACATACACACACGTGAAATGCAAGGAAAATCATTCACTCTCTTTGCACACAAAACAGCTTTCCTCCTCTCTCTAAACTCTTTATAACCAGTTGTATCAAGAACTCCCACAGTATCAATGATCCTTTCTTTCTCTGTACATGATGCCCATTCATATACATGTATGTGCATTTGTGTATGTATATAGGTATATACATACATATATGTATACGTATACATACATAGAGACAGACAGATCTATTGTGCGTGTGTAATTGTTTGTATGGTGCATTCCCTGTCAGAATGCGAGCTCCTTGAGGACAGACGCTGGACTTGCCTTTCTTTGCAGCTACAAAGTTTAGCACAGTGCCTGGAACATGTTGTGGTTGTTTTCAGTCTTGTCTGATTCTTTGTGACCCACTTGAGGTTTTCTTGGCAGAAATATTAGACTGCTTTGCCATTTCCTTCTCTAGCTCATTTGATGAATGAGAAAACTGAGGGGAGCAGGGTTGAGTGACTTGCCCAGGATGGTATAGCAAGTAAGTGTTTGAGGCCATATTTGAACTCCGAAAGATGAGTCTTCCTGATTTTAGACCTGGAACTCTATCCACTGTGCTACTTAGTGGGAAGAAACATAGGGGCAGGGAAATAAACCATAAGGCTATTGCAATATATTGTCCAGGTGAAACGTGATGAACAACTGCTCCAGGGTGGTGATGGAATGATAGAGGTGTATTATCAGGGATGTGAATGGAGAAAGGGAAACCTATATATGAAGGATATTGTAAAGGTTAAGTGTGTGGGGTGAAGATGGGGAATGAGGGTGATACAGAGCCTGTGAACTTCGATGAATGAGAGCATGTTGGTGCCCTTATCAGAAATAGGAAAGTTTTGAAGAGGGGAGATGTGGGAGGGTCACATAAAGAGTTGTGTTTTGGAGTTGGAGATGCCTGTGGGACACAAGGTTTTAGATAAGCACTTGATGATGTAGGACTGTAGCTCAAGGGAGAGATGGGAGCAGGATCTGTAAGAATGGGAGTCATATACATAGACGTGATCATCAATACTATGGGAACTCTTGAGACCACTGATAAAGAATGTAGAGAGAGGAGGAAAGCCATTTTTCAGTGCAAAGAGTGTGAATCTGACCTTGCTGCTAGGTACATTTCCACCAACACATTGTCAGTATTGTTGGGAAGTGTTCTGAACACGAATCTTCAGTGAAGCAGATGATCAAAGACACGGCAGTAGGAAATGACTTTCCACCACAGATGGTAAGATAAAGACAAGGAGAATGACATTAGAATATGAACACAGATGACAGTTGAACAGAATGGTCAGGTAGAGACTGGGGTCTAAGCCTGTGTAAGAGAGGAAGGGGCACAGGATTTTGAGAAAGAGAACATTCAGTCAGATCCTATAACTGTTATTGAGCATCTGTGTGGCCTTCAGTAAGCTAGCTCTTCTCCCTCCCCACCAAGTAGTTCATAATAAGCCTTTGGCTTTTTGGATTTCTTAATCCTAAAACAAATGTTTTGCCATGTTTCTGATTGCTAGACTCTATGCCCTTCTTTGGAATTCACAGAGTGTCCAAGTATAGTCTATGTTATCTATGGAAGAGCTTCTTTTGGTCATAGAGAACATCTCTAATTTTGTGCTGTCAAAGTTGGCTCGTGAGCTGTCGTCACTCTCATGGAGGTCCTTTTGCTTTTACTCATCATTATCCCCATGAGGTGAGATGACGTATTTCCAATGAATAGCGCTCCTCATTGCATCTGGCCGAAGAATGAAATCGGCTCTTTAGGCTCTTTTGTTTCAGCAATCCTTTCTTTGGATGGCAACTTCCTCATGTTTTCTAGTGTCCTTTGCAGTCAGAATGTCAATATTGATGTTGTTCTATTCTTTCAGTAGCAATATTAACTCAATGGCCAATTGACAAAGATCTCACGTTTAGAGAATGCACAGTAAATCAGTTCTTGCCAAATGAAATACCACAGATAACTTTGTCCAAGTATTGTTTGATCATCAATATTCAGTGAGGCCAAAAAGAAGGAGATGTTCACTCATGAAAAGAGCTTTGCGATGCAAGGTTGAATGTCTTGTAGAGTACAGGTTGAAGAGTTGGGGAATCTTTATTTTGGGGGGACTTTTCTTTCAGCTTCTTTGCATTGGGCCCCAGAATGCTACAGGGACCCTTTAATGAAGCTTTAATGAAGGATATTAACCCAGAAATCTGCCCAGAATAGAGAATGGCTTATGATGGGCAGATGCATGGGCATACCACTGAGTTAGACTATCAGAACATACATTTTGGACTGACGTTGGTTGGGCTGTGAGTTGTGTAGAGGACCAAACAGGCAGAATATGTGTGTGTGTGTGTGTACACACACATACATATGTACATATATATGTATATCTCTATGCTTGTATATATATGTATATATACACACATATATGTATGTGTATATGCACACATGTTGTATGCATATATGTGTATACATACATACACACATATACACATAGTCCTTATGGTATTTCATGGCTGTGAATCATAGAACAAACATAATCTGAAGAATAAAATTACAATGTCATCCAGTGGACCACAGAGAGAGAGCCACAATGTAGGATGATGTATGTTGCACATGACATGTATAGGGGAGGTGTGTCATGAATGATTCCAATTAGAAAACGAATGATTGGAAAACAAAGTTGGGTGGACATGGAATGAGATTATGTTGTTATAGCCAGCCAGGCCTCATACTACACTGGTTTCTGGAAAATATTTTAATAGAAAATGGAAAAAAAAATCTCTGGTTTTAGGTAGGTCTTCAATGAGGAAATAAAACTGGGCAAGGAGAAGAATCACACAGGTCAAGAAGATGCTTAAAGACCACACATCTCAGTTCATTTCCATATGGAGAAGATCATGTCCCATTTGGAAAATGGATACTGTGACTATTTGGAGATGGCCTTTACATAAGTATATATATTGACTTTCTGATAGTCAAAACACTTAATGACTCGGGGATCTACATTTGTCACAGAATATTTTATTTTCTGTACTGTAGAATGCCAGCTAATTGATGGAAAGGGCTACTTCCATTTTTCATTGTTTCTCTAATGTCTTGAGGTGTGGAAGGGCTGGGGCTCGAGCCATCTCATCCCTCCTACATGAGGACTTGCCTCATCCCCAGGGTGGCTCCTCCCTCCCACCCCATTACTTTGTGTTTACTTTTATATATGTTGGATATATTGATATAGGGGATTTTATTTTCCATAGTTGAATATAAGAACTTTTTTTGCAGAGGAGTTGTATCTAGAATCCGGAACCTAGCACTAAGCCTGGAATATGCTAGCCGTTCATTAAATGCTCATTGAATGAATGAAGATGGAATGAGACTTTGTATTTACTTAGTGCTTAAAGAATACTTCTCAAATTGAACTGAATTTTCAGCCTGAATGTTTTTCAAGAATACATTGCTTACTCCACCTCTACCACCACCACCACCAAAACCAAAACAAAAAAAAAAATACATAAAAACAACAAAACTTCTGAGATTGGACCTTTAGGAATTGGTCGAAGTCCATATTTTATTTTCAAAAAGAGTGCCCAGCTTAGCTGGGGAGCTAATTTTGCTATCAAAGTCTGGGCTCCTTAATTAATGCCATATAGAGAAAATTGGATCGTGTTCGTAATCACTTGATGTATTTATTGCATGTGTTTGTTTCCTGTGAGATCTGAAAATATTAACATGTAAAAGAAACATTCAAAAGGAGTGTTCTGTATACTTCAGAATAGTTTTCGATGTTAATCTTTTGCAATTAAAAAGCAAAGCTCTTGCATTTTAAATTGATGTTTTTATTTTTGTTTTATTTTCTGAGAATCTTATGTGGGTCTTAATGAATGTAGTTTTGAAGTTTACTGATAATCCATCTGAATGGATTGTATTCAGGGTCTTTCATTTTTTTCCTATTAATTCTTTGAGTGATCTGTCCTTTTTCCTCAACACTTCTGAGGAAATTTCCTGTATGCTTTCCTGAAATAGTGGTCTGATTATTATCATCTTCATACTTTACTTGAAAGCTTGATAAGTCAGATTTTCCCCTCCATGATGTGTTCTCTGGGTCAAAAATTTTCATTTCCTTTGCTTTCAAATCTTTGTTTTTTCATATTGGGTTACTTCCTGGCTTATGTTTCCAGCTGCCATTTTTGAGATGTGCCATGATTTTCTTTCAGGTATAAGAATTCTTTTGTTTTTTTGTTGTTGTTTTAAATTCCGTTGCTGTTTCCCATATAGATTCCCAAAATTCTACTTTTTATATTGCTGAAAGATGACTTAGATATATCCAATCATTCCTCGTTCTTCTTATAAATTTTTCACCAACTCTCTTTATCCATGTAAGTCCTTTGGTGCATCCAAGAGCTGTTTTATTATGTCTGGAGAAATCACTTGTTCCATTTCTGATGTTACTGTTGAGGTTGATTCATACATTTCCTGTCTCATTACATTACCTCTGCTTCTTTTAATCTGTGATTTTTTATTATATTATGATATTTTATAATTATATTATCATTCATTGTATCTGAACTAATTGACTTGCTCATTGTTTTTTTTGTTATTTTAATGATTTTTTTCAGGATTTCTGTCATTTATATTTTCTTTTTGATATTTCTTTCAATGTGCCTGGTGATATTGAGAAGGTATGCTCTACTGGGACTTCTTCCATTATCTTCCCAGAAATCTAGAAATTTCTAAAAAAAAAATAGTTCCACTACAATTCACCATAAACTTTCTGTAATCTTTCCTATCTAAAGTTGGCTTACCATTTTGACTTTTTTCCAATTTTATCTTCCATTTCTTTGCTACATGAACTTTCTGCTGAAGACAGATTACTCGTTTTATCCTGAATGTGAGGGAATATTCATGCTTACCTCAAAATTCCTGGTTATGGTCCTTTCCCTGCCTAGAAGGGTGTCTCCATTGATTCATATCCTACCCATCCTTTCAAGTCCCTGATAAGGTCCTCCAGATTGGCTTCCTGTATTCTACAGGCTCATCAGGGATCCCTTCTTTCTTTCAAACCCCACCATTTGAACAGATAGCTCAAACTGCTTTTTAGTGCCTCTCATGTTCTGACATTGTCTTTTTCTTTTATTTATTGGGTGTCTGCCTTGCCTCCCTGTCTAGAGGAGAGGTGCCACCAATGCCAGGACTGGGGTATGACAGTTGAACACCATGGTGACTATCTTAGTGTCATGTAGACAGTACATACCAGCCTCTCTCAACCACCCCTGAAATAATGGCTCTGATAATTCTTTTGGAAAGATAACATGGAATCAGCACAGATAGTGCCATTCCTGTATCATGTGAAAATCAATTATTTTACAAGCCCTGTGACCCAGAAATGAAGTTCATGTTCAGTGACTTCATAAAGAATTGGGGATTTGTTCAGTGTGAAAACTCTTTGTGATTGGTGACTTGTCAGGATCAGAACTGCAGAGTTGGAAGAGACCCTCAATGCTGGGTGTTGCCTAGCCTGAACAGAAGAAGAATCCTCACCACCACGTTGCTCCAAGGGGGTCATCCAGAGACTTTGCTTACAGACAAGACCTTCAAGAGGGGAACCTGTCACCTCTCCAGGCAAAACATTCCACTGGAGGAAAGCTCTGATGGTCAGGGAAACTTGGGGTTTTGATTTGGCCTAAATTTGCCTCTTCTTGTTCCTTGTTCTAAATCCTGTGGCCAAACAGAGGACACCTTATCTTGAGAATGATTAAATCTTCCTTAAACTTGCATAAGGAATCCTAGGTCATCATCTGAGGAACAGGGAGATGAAGCCACTTACCCAAAGCAATAATAAGAGCAGGAAGCAGAATTTGAACCCAGGCCTTTTTGACTTCAAACTCAGTTATTGTTCCACTGAGCCAAATTTTGCATCACAAATATTGTAAACTGAGACAGGAAACCCCTGAGAGAGAGCTGGCTGAACTAACGGATGGACGGACCAAATGCCAACAGTCACCACGAGCCAGCCACCAGTGTAGACAAGCCTCAAGTGGAACTTCATGTCCATCTGGACATGGAACCATCAACTGAGACCATCTTGTACTATGCCAAGAAAAGAGGGATCCCACTTCCTGCCAACGCAGTGGAGGAACTCGGGGACGGCATTGGCATGGACGAACCCCTAAGCCTCCCTGGGTTCTTGGCCAAGTTTGACTTCTACACGTCAGCCATCGTGGGTGACCAGGAGGCCATCAGACTGGCCTGTGAGTTTGTGGAGATGAAAGCCAAGGAAGATGCGGTGTATGTGGAGGTGAAGTATAGCCCCGACCTGCTGGCCAGCTCCAAGGTGGAGCCCATTCCTTGGAGTCAGGCTGAAGGAGACCTCACCTCAATGAAGTCACGTTTCTGGTCAGCCAGGGCCTGCAGGAGGGCGAGTGAGACTTCACATCAAAGTGAAGTCTCTTCTATGCTGCTTATGCCACATGTCAAACTGGTCCCCTGAGGCAGTGGAGCCCTGTAAGAAGTATCACCAGCAGACAGTGGTGGCCATTGGCTTGGCTGGAGCTGAGACCATCAAGGACAGTAGCCTCTTCCCTGGGCATGTGAAAGCCTATGTGGAAGCTGTGAGAAGTGGCATTCATCGGACAGTTCACGCCAGAGAAGTAGAGTCTGCAGAGGTTGTACAGTAGGCGGCGAATGTTCTCCATATTGAGAGGATAGGGCATGGTTACCACACTGTGGAAGAGAGCACCCGGTCCGAGAAGTTGCTGAAGGAGAACACGTACCATGAAGGATGCCACTGGTGGAGCTATCTCACGAGCCTGGAAACTGGACATCTCGCATGCAGTCACACTATTTAGGGTTGATAAGGCTAACTGTTCACTCACCACAGATGACCCCCTCATCTTCAAATCTGCCATTGACACAGGTTACTACATGGTAAAAACACAAATGGGCTTTACTGAGGGTGAGTGTGTGAGACTGAATATCAGTGCAGGCAAGTCCAGCTTCCTTCCGGACAATGAGAAAAGGGAGCTCCTTGACCAACTGCACAAAGTCTATCAGGTACCACAGCCAGTCTCTAATGTGTCAGAGTGGTGATGCCTCCAGCACAACGGGGCAGGAGAGAAAAGCTCCTGATGCCATGACGCCTCAGGAGCCGCCGTGCCATAACTCAGGAACCAGGTTCGAGCTTCCTTCCCAGTAGGGCAGAGGTGCTAGAATCTTGCCTGTTTTCTTTCATGGGGCAATGCTGATTAGCAGATCAGCTCTTTTCTCACGGTACATACAGCCAGTTGTGCATCAGGATACCTCAATGCAAAACCACTTATCTTAATATAGACTGCTCATCACCCACAACACTCGGGGCTTTTGCTTGTACGTCATTTAAAAATAACTCTGCTGAGAGGGCCAACTGCCAGGGGCCAAGTCTGAGGTGCCTCTGAAGAAGTGATCCTGCTGGGTACTGAGCGGGGTGGCGGTGATCAATCAATAAATTAACCAATCCAGCCTGTGTGTTACTAAAAAAATAAATAAATAAATATTGTAAACTAAGTAACCCTGGGGGGAAAAATAACCTCTCTTCTACATTGGTTGATGAGAAAATGATAAAAGCACAATGGCTGATTTGGAAGGGACACCAGGTGCATACAGGTGAACAACAGTCCCAAAAAGAAGATGCCCAACAGATAGTCGACCACCATTGGTGGGAAATGCCTGCCTCCCCAAGCAGTCATGCCCATCTTTTGAATAACTCCAACTGTTAGGAATTCTTCCCTTGACCCCAACAATCCCAAACAAAATTTGCATTTCTGGAACTAACTGCGCCCCCTCCCTAGGGAAAAATGAAGAGAAGAGAGCATCATTGTTAAATGGTTAGTTTGATGATACTTTCCATTGCATCAATATTGCCCTTAAATGTACAGAGTGTGGAGGAAGTGTGATTATTCAAGAAATGATCCCACAATGGGTGAGGTCATACTCAGAGTGCAAATAGTTGCCTTTCAGTAATCCAGGTTACAGGGCGCTGATCTTTGGGTGTGAAAAAATCAAGAAATATGATGGTGGAGCCAGTCAATGATCTTTGATAGTCAATCCAGAGAGACAGAAGATAAACAGAATTAGAAAAGGACCAATGCTCTGGTCTTTCCAAATAGGAAGAGAATAGAGCCTGCAAATTCTAGACTAGGGAGGTTAATTTCTGGTGGAAATTCAAGAGTGCATTATTAAATTATTATTAAATGACTTGTATCAAAGTTCTCTTGGGGCTGCAGTAAATAGAGCCTGGGCTTGGGGCGTGTGACCCTGGTCAAGTCAGTTAACCTCTGTTTGCCTCCAAGAAAAGGCAGCTAAGGGGCTCAGTGTGTATGGGGTGCTCAGAGAGAAGTGGCCCCTCTGGTGGGAGGGCTGCTCACCTACCTTTGGTCCACCTTTCACCCAGCTCTCAGCTGTGGCTCCAAGAAGCTGGAGCATGTGCAGCGACACACCCTGGTAAAACCATTTTGGCAGATGGGCTAAACCAGATGGAGGATACCTGACAGTCTCAAACCAGTCAGTGAGTTAGGGGGATATCTACCCCACGAATGTGAAGGCCTGCCCCTGGTGGTGGGCAGATGAGAGCAATTTGTTCCAAAACTCATGAGGGTGATGGAAGCAGGCACTGTGGAGCATTTAGAGCTTGGTCAGACATCGAAGATGCCAAGGCATCCTGGCGCTGCATCCTGGGCCATCACTAGTTGTCCTGATTTCTTGTGTTGCCAGTGGACTTGATGACTCAGGAAGAGAGAGTGAGTCTGAGGACCTTGTTCACCTCTGCCTCACTTAAATCCAAGTCATGTTCAAGTCAAGACATCACCCTGTGATCCCATCGGTCCTCTTTGAAAATGAAAGACAAGAAACAACAACAATGCTGCTCAGTGGATAAAGTGCTGGGCCTGGAGTCAGAAAGTCCTGAGTTCAAATCTGGCTTCAGACACTCACTAGCTGTGTGACACTGAGGAAGTTTGCCTTTATCAGCTGGAGAAGGAAATGGCCAACCAGTCCAGTCTCTGCCAAGAAAACCCCACGTGAGGCCACGAAGAGTCAGACCTGGCTTAATGACGGAACAACTGCAGCAAAGGTTCTCGTGATGGTTGGAAGCATACTGTGACTTCTTGATGGCTCTGGCAGGAGAAAGCAATAGGTGTGCTTTCGGACCAAGCCAGAAATCCCCAAACACAAGGCTGGCTGTGACCCAATTGTCAAACAACCAAGGACTGGCATAGCAGTGACAGATAGCTCTTGGCAGATTGTCAGAGGCAATGCCTTTTTTTGCCATCTAAACTCTTAAAGATTCCTTACTCAGTTAGTCAATAAATGTTTATTAAGTGCCTACTAGGTGCTAGGCACTGTTTTAAGCACTCAGGATACAAAGAAAGTCAAAAGACACTCCCTGATCTCAAAGAGTTCAGTCTAATGGGTCGGGGGGGGGGGGGGGATAACAGGCAAACAAGTGTTTATAGACATGATCGATCCAGGATAACTTGGGGATAATCTTAGAATGAAGACACCATCATTGAGAGCGATAGGGAAAGGTTATTTGTAGAAGGCAGGATTTTATCTTGGGCTCTTAAGGAAACCAGGAGGCAGAATTGAGAAGGAGGAGGTCTCCAGGCATGGGGGACAGCCAAATAAAATGCTCAGCAGTGGAAGCTGAAATGCTTCTCGATCACAGAATCCATGGGGTGGGAGGCTGGTGATATGTAAGAAGATTGTAAAGTTGGGGAAGGGAGCAGGTTCTGAAGAGCTTGGCGTACCAAACAGAGGATTTTCTATTTAATCCTGGATGCAATAGGGAACCACTGGAGTTGATTGAGTGTTGGGGGAGGGGGAGAGAGTGTGTTCGGGATGACCGGACCTGAGCTTTGGGATGATCATTTTGGCAGCTGGGTGAAGGATGGCCTGGAAGGAATAGGATTGTGATTTGGCAGGTTATGAGGGTCTGTGTATCAGTGTCAGAGGAAAGAAGGAAAGGCAAACAAGAAATGATTTGGAGGTATAATCAACAGGTTTGGCAACAAATTGGATGGGTGTGTGTGAGAGAGAGGAAGTGAGGAGTGAAGGATGATACCTATGTTGTGAGTCATGGCAACTAGAAGGAAGCTTGTATCTTCCATGGTAATAGGGAAGTTAGGAAAAGGGTAGAAGTGTGTGAGTGTGAGAGAGTGTGTGTGTGTGGAAAACAATGAGTTCAATTTTGGACATGCTGAGTTTAAGGTATCTCAAGGACATCCAGCTTGAGATGCTCAGTAGCAGTTGCAAATGTGAGGCTTGGAGGTTAACAGGAAGGTTTGGGGTTGGATCAGTACTTGACTCCAGAGGAATTAAGATTCAATCTGCAGAACAAGTATCCATGTGGATGAAGTGATAGCTTACTGAAGAATTAGTCAAATGAACATTGAGAAAAGGAAATGGCATGACAAGGAGCCAGCATGGCTTAATTACAAATATGTTATGGAGGATGGAGCTCATTTCCTGTTTTGATAGTTGTGCTAGATGAGTCCATCAAGGGAATGCTATAGATATAAGTTACGTAGATTTCAGCAAAGCATAACAAAACTTCTCTTGCTATTCTTTTGGGGGGAAATGGAGGCCTACTACATCAACAATCATACAATTAAATGGAATGGAATGGAAAAGCATTTATTAAGCTTTTACTGTATGCCAAACACTGTAGTACATACTAGGGTTACATGTAAAAGAGGGGGGTAATATAGACCCTGTTTTCAAGGAATTCAAATTCTCATTAAGGGAGACATTACCTAAGAGATAGTTCAGGTGCAGGGTGATAAAGGTCTAGAAGTCTATAGGGTGCAGCAACTGATGTCTTTGGAACTGCTTGACTTGATGGTGTGATTTTAGCTTGTCGGTCAGACTCTTTTTGAGCATCTCAGAGGCACGTGCTAGGCCTCGTGCTCTTCTCAATCCAATGTTTTAGATAAAGGCATAAATGACATGCTCATAAGATCTAATGTTGTGATACATCCATTCATCTGGAGATGAGATGCATGATAACCCAGCAAAGGACAGTGAGGAGTGCTTAGACAGGCAGGAGGATCATCACCAGAATGTGGTCAGAATAAAGGACAGGGAGGAAAAAACATGTGGGAGCAGAAAAAGTCAACAGCAATTACAGAATTCAAAATGTTGCAGAGAGTTTGAAAAGGATGAGGATTGAGGAAAAAATGACTCTCATCCAATGAAGATTCTGATAACTCTCATCCACCAGACTCCCAAACATTCCTTTTCTCAGTGAGTTCAGTCCTTGTCTCATGGACTTTCTCCCCCTTGTAATTTCTGCTCTCATGCTAGGGGACCTTAACACGTATATTGACACTCATGTAAGCACTCTAAACTCCCAGGTCTTCAGCTTACTCATTTTCCATGACCTCGTTCCTTTTCCATCCTCAACTACCCAACAGAGATGCTTAGGGACATGACCTTATCCTCTCCACAAAAGCTTCACTTCATGAATTCTGATGTTTCTTTATCAGATCATATTCTGTTGCTATTCCAAATCTTCCTCTGCCTTCCATACCCTAACCCTGTTCTCGGTCCTCAATATAGCCTCCATTCCCTCCATTTCTCACTGCTGTACTTGGTCACCACCCTCAAACTAACTACACTTCTCCTCCCTCTGCATTCTTGACCCAAATGATTTCAGATTAATACTGATCTCGTCTCTTGAGTCCCTGGGCCCCTTGTCCTGTTGAAGGTATCACCCTGACAATCCCTAACTTTGGATTGCTTCCACCATCCATGGACTCCTTAGAAAGGAGCTGTAGAAAATCGGGAAATCCTGCTGAGTACGTCCACTACAAATGATTGCGTTATGGACCCTTAACTATATGCTCTCTATAGCAAATTGATCCCTTTACATATCTCCAATCCATTCACTAACCCACTCCCTGCCACAGCTTCTCCAATCCCTTCCCTCCCTCCTCAAGCACTGAGCTGAGAACCTGGCTTCATATTTCACTGCAAAACTGAGACCATTCACCAGGGCTCTCTCTGCTCTCTTCCTCTTCATCCTGTATCATTTAGACACATTCTGATATTGTCTCTTCCACTCTTATCTCACATGAAGAGCCTGCCCTCCTCCTTGCCAAGGATAAGACAACCTCTCTACATGTACAAGTGATTCCATTGGGTTCCATCTTTCCCAGCACATTTTCTCCTTTATCATCTGACTCCCTGTCTTGTCTTCAATATTTCCCTGTCTGCTGGAGACTTCCAGGCTGCTTATAAACAGACCAGTGTGTTTCCTGGACTCAAAAAACCCTCTCATTTTATCCATCTATTCCTGGTAGCTGTCTTTTGTCTGATATCTCTCCTCTCTTTTATGGCTAAATTTCTTGAGAAGGCCATCTATGAGTGATGTCTCCAGTCCTTTACACTCACTCTCTTCTTAACTGTGCAGTCTGGCTTCCAACCTCATAATTCAACTGACAGTTACTCTGTGCCAAGAACTGTGCTAAGCCATGGGAATAAAAGTGCACAAATGGGAAAGGGAGGAGAGTTGAAATTAGGAGGGGGCCCATGGTAGAGACTCTGCCCTCTGGACAGAGTCAAGAGCGCAGCCTGGAGAGGAATGAAAATGTGGTTACCATGGGTTCCTTAAAATGGAGGTTCTGGGATACACTGGACAACCAGAGGGAGAAGCCACAAGAGCCCAGGAAATTTCCAATCTGGGAGATCCAGGGGTAGAGTGAGCTTCCAGGGGGAAGTGGTAGAGAAAGTCTGAAGGACTGTCTTTTACCTTTCTTTGTGCTTAGCACAGTGCCTGAAATATAGTTGATGTTTAATAAATGTTTATTTATTGACTGACTGACTGACTGGCAGATGAAGACGCAGCTGTCAGAGAAGAGCAGCCTATGAGGAGCCCTACTTAACGAGCCCCATGCTTCTGAGGCTGCTCAATAATGCCAGGATTGTAAATGATTAAGCATGAGGCGTTCTCCATTTTTCCATAGGATTCCTATCATTTGTGGACACCACAGAGGATCTGGTTTGCCACTTGTAAACTGAGAACTGTTAGGCCCTTTCCTTTTCTCACGTGCCCCTCAGTCTTATTATTTGTCATTCTCTCCAGTGAAACCTTACAAGCCCCAGGTGGGCAGCACCACCACCCCTGGGGCCGACTCCAGCACGGCACCATTTAATTGGGCCTTGTGGCTCCTGTGAGTCTGAAATGGTATCTTTACGGTACGGAATGATCTAGGAAAAAATGGAAGACGTGCACAATGTGATGAACCCTGGAGAAGAAGGGTAGTTCCCCAGCGTTAGGCATCAGATTTTTGTTAGTGAATGTTCTTGTCGCTGCTGTTCTGACCTCCTGGTGAATCCCAGCACCTTGAACTGTGGGCTCAGCTTCTGCCAGCATTGCCTGGCTCTGTGCTGGGTGTTATCAGAGAAAACAGGGTCCAGAGTGCCAAGAGAAATGGAAACATTTTCCTGAAGGATGGCGTTAATGAGTTGATTCCATCAAGTTGTGATTAGAGACGCCAAGCAGAGCAGTGCTACGGTTCGGAGCCTCCCAGCCTTTCATAAACAGGGGAATGATCTGATTTCTCCAGCTCCAAATGCAGGACGAACAAAGCCTCAAAGAGGAGGGAGATTTGTTTCTTCATTAGCTGGTGTTTCAATGCTCCTGCGTGTATATCATGGGAGAAGAGAGAATCAGAGCGTGACCGGTTCCTTCACAAATCTGTTGCAAAATGGACAGCTGAAGAAGTCATCTTCTGGTGAGAACAGGAAGGCCCTTGGGCCTGTCTTTACCAAGAATGATTTTTATCTCAAAGAGTTAATAGCAGGATGTCAATCCAGGCAAGTCATTATTCCTGTTTTACACCCTGAAGAGCTCCCCAACGTTTTTAGTATGCTGTATCTGGACTTGTTTGATAATGCAGAAATCTTGCTTTTCATCCATACAATGTGCCCTATGCAAGAAAAAGAGGTTATCATCACGAAGTTTCTTGACTTTAAAGAGCCCACTTGGAAGGAGCAGAGAGAATCCCTTGTTAAATATTCCACTGATTGCTGAATTTGCCTGGGACTGGCTGAATGTACACTCCCAAACCACAAGACTTCCTGCTGTTAATTCCATGGTGCTCTCTCTTCTGGAGTTATTTTCTTTTTGGAAGATTTGGTCAAGGAATGAATTAAAAATGGTTCCTCACATAATATGGAACCATTTTGGAGCAGTATTGATGCAGGGACTCTTGTGGCCATTTTTTGGCTTATTATTCCTAAGTTTATTTACAACTGTTTATTTTACTGGGTCCTGCACTTTAACCCAGTTATCAACATTGATCTTGTGGTCAGTGAACTATGCTCATTAGAAACCTAAGTGTAGTAAGCAATACTGTCCCAGCCCCGAGTTAAACCAGCCTCCAGCAGGTCTGTGCTTAGAAATTTAAAGAGTGGCGAAGGCTGCTGGGGGAGTGCTGGAGTGGGAGTGGGGTGCTGCTTTTCTATAAATATTGATAAAAATAGGGCTTTTGTAAAAAGCTTCACAAAGATTGTCTGTGGGAAACAGGCCTTATTATTCCTAAACCAGGATTGATTTACTCAGATTGTACAGTAGTGATACTACCTCACAAAGGAGATGATGGCAGTGAAGGACTCTTAGATCTCCTCTGAGAATACAGGACATACATTAAGGTATCATAGTATTAGGTTGTGTGTGTTTGCTTCTCTGCAGGCCTTCTGAGGCATTGTTTGATAGAGCTGGTAAGTGACAGAAAATCGCATTTGGAGCTCTGATGATGGGGAAATGAAATGAAATTCTGCTAGGCAGGACCTTGTCTTCAAATGTTGTCAGTAAGTGAACTTTTTCAAAAATGTGGCTTTGGTTCTATTATAATAGACAAACAGCTGCAGACCAGATGTGCATATGAAAATAAACTGCACTTGGGTTCAGGAAGTTTTGATTTTGTGTCCTGTTTGTGACTTCTTGGGACATATCAGTGAAAACTCTGAAGGCACTGAGTTGCTGATCTATTCCCTCCTAACCACTTTTAGCCTTTTTGGGGGGAAGCCAAGTGGTGCAGTCCCCTACTGGAGCACTGTCTTGTTGTGGTGAAGGGGTTTGCGTAGCTCAACGAAACTCAAGAGTTATGCCATTTAGAATTACCCAAGAAAAGCAGGTCATAGTCTAAAGTTCTGATGAAAGATGACCCACTGGAGAAGGAAACGGCAAACCACTGCAGTATCTTTGCCAAGAAAACCCCAAGGACAGTACTAAAATTATAAAAGAGATTAAAAGATGATCCCCTTGGGCTGAAAGGTGTCCAACCATGCCCCTGGGGAAAAGCAGAGGACAACTACAAGTTCAAGAAAGAATGAAATGTTTGGGCCAAAGCAGAAAGGAAGCTTAGCTGAGGATGGGTCTGGTGACAAAAGCAAGGTCTGATGCTATAAAAATCAACATTGCATAGGAACCTGGAATGTCAGATCTATGAACCAAGGTAAGTTGGATGTGGTTAAAAAAGGGAAATAGAAAGATTAAAAACATCAACATCTTGTCAGTGAATTTACTTGGATGGGAATGGGGGAATTTAATCCATGTGATCACTACATCTACTACTCTGGAAGGGGAGAGGGAGGGGAAAAGAGGGAGAGGGGGAGAGGTTTGGAGTGGGGGAGCACAGTCACACTGACCTGTGGGAGAATTTTTTTAAAAAGAAGAATCCTTTTAAACTCATAACAGTTACAAAAAGCAAGGCAAAGAACGTCAAGCTGTTTTCTGCGTTCATCTGATTCTGAAGGACCTACATGTTAGCTAAATGTTTCGACCGACAAGATTAAACTGTATTCACATCCTGTATTTTAAGGTCTAATTTTAACTTGCCAACATTTAAATGGATTGGAGCTATTAGTATGTAAAGTGATGGGTGTTTTTTTTTTTTTTTCCAGCTCTTCTCCATCATCCCCTTTCCCCTAATACTTCTCTGTTTCTATGTGGTTTCTCAGTTAATACATAGCTCTTAGTTTTTTCTTATGTTTTTAACTGCTTGGGTCCATCTGGGAATACAAAACCATTTAGCAGAAATACTTGTGTATATTTAAAGACCCAATTGCCCCTCTGGACCGGGTACAATCAAGAATGATTAATCTGTGTAATAAACTGATTACTACAGTCATTATAAAAAAAATTGTAAATTGTATCTGTGACAACTTTAAAGATTATACTTTTGTTTAAAAACATTTGATATTTGACCTCACAATATATCTTTGTCTTTGTGGTGTGATATATCTGTACCAAGGGCCGTGATTTGTAAATGTGGAATGATCTGAAATATGGCTTTTTGTGTATGAAAATAACTGGTGTTAAAATAACAGTATGTGAGAACAGGCCATGTAGAAATTGAGGACTTCTAGCCAAAGGGGGTGTGGTGGGTTCATGAACCAGTCTTTGTTTTTTTGCATCTTGTCTTAGAAGTGCGGATTTCATATGTGCTTCTGAAGGTTTCAAAAATTTACTTTAAGCAAAAATAAAGTGTTTTTCTAAGAAAAAAGAAACTTTACGGCCAATGGCCAACCCCTGTGTACTGCTATTGCCAAGGCTGCAAACGGGGCCGGGCAAAGATGCCAACACCCATTACATTCAGAACTGTCATGATTCCTCCCTTCTCCCACATCCCAAGACTGTCAGGGCAGCGCTGCCTGGGCAGAGCCCACATGGGTGGAGCCTGGGGAGCATTGACTAGATCGAGATATACATCAATATGGATGTAGATGTTGCTATAGATATGTCTTACAAATTGAACTGTGAAAGCTTAGCTGGGATATGGCATGTGTAAGAAGTATGTTCTCTGTATGCATGTGTGTACTTGTATGTGTGTGAGTGTGTGAGTGTGTGTGTGTGTGTGTGTGTTTCAGAGAGTTGATGGATCTCAGCTCAACCCAATGAGCACTCATTACTCATCTTCTAAGTGTATGCCAGGCTCTGTGCTGGTTTCTAGACATGCCAATGCCACCAATATGGCAGACTCTGTCCTCAGGGGGCTGTTGGGAGAATTTTCATTCTATTGAATGAAAATGTCATTGCCAGAGTCTGTTGCTGGGACGGCACAGCACTCCACAGATGAATGCTGAAGGCAGCAGGCCTTTTGATTTGCTGTATTTGAGAGATCCCCAAACAAAAGAAAAACTGAAAAGGAAGGCAGCTTCAGGTTTGGGGTAAATCCCAGAGGGTGATTTGTGGTGTGGGGGCCTGCATGCATGGTCGCATCCTGGGGTTCCTTCCCCTCACCATCTGTCTGCCTGCCTGCTTCAGATAAAGCTGTGCTCTTGTGAAAGATCAGTGTGCCCTGATCATCATGGCCTCCGCTGATGGGCCGGGCCCTTCATTTCCCTGGCTCCTGTCCTCACCTTTCCTCTCAGAGAATTTCCTTTCCCCTACTTTCCCCCAATTCCTTAGAGAGTAACAGTCCCTTGGGGAGTGAAGCCAGTCTGGGTGTTCTGCATCTCTCTGCTAAGTTGCAGATTTGACCCTGACCTTGGGTTGTTGGGGATCGTGCCTCACCTGGTCAGGTGTCTCATTCACCATGCCAGCCCTCTTGCAGCCGTGGCTAAAGGCATGAGAGGCTTGGGTATAGGCACAGAATGAAAAGCTGTGATACTGTAAATGAAATAAGAAAATATTTATCCAAACTTTTTTAAAGAACTGTCTTTTCTGCTTGCAAATGGCATCCTGCAGGCATATGTCAGCTGAGCCTGCCCTGGGCTCAAGGAATGTCATGAAAAGAAAGAGTTTTAATTCAGTGGGAGCCTGAGGCAGCTTTATGCTGGCTCTCCTCCTTAACCATATGCTGTTCTCTGTGGCTGGGCTCAGTGGTTTATCCTAAGTCGGGATGCAGAGCTGGGGCCAGAATCCAGATCTCCTTGCAGGACCTGAAGTTCTTCCTCACAGCTCTGCTTCTGACAGCTGCTGAATGAATGAGGGCAAGCCTCTGCTGCCGGCATTTGCTCTGGCCTCTGTCCCCACAGGGCCACAGCCAAGGCAGTCTCTGAGATAATGCCAGCAACCACTGCAGGCCATGCCCATCCAGGGACTGTGTGAGGGTGGGCCTATGTGTAGTTACCGGGGCTGCCTCAGGGAAACACCAGAAAGACCAATGGACTCTGCGAGTCCGGAGGCCCTGGATTTTAGCTTTGTTTGCCGCTAAAGCTTTGTGTCTCTGGCCTTTGGATGAGTTTAAACATACCCAGTGTTGCCCTCTTGGACCCCAGCTCCTCAGAAGCTGAGAATTGAGCTCTCAGCTGAGCAGAAATGGGCCCATTGCAGGCCCCGGGGACCTTCTTCCCCTTTCCACTAGGCCAGGGAGGTTCTTAACTTCTTTGGGATGAAATCAATGGTACTCTCTGCAGAAGAATGTTTTTAAATGAACTAAGCATATAAGATTACAGAGGAAACTAACTTTATTGAATTATGGCCCCCTAAAATTGTGCCTTGGATGCCTTGGGTGGGGGAGGGGTTTGTTCATGGACCCCAAGTTAAGAACCTGTTGCTTAGATGGCCCTTTTTCTGACTTACTCTAGGGAAGTTAAATAATGCAGTGGGTAGAGAGCTGCGCCTGGAGTCAGAGAGACCTGAGTTCAAATTCCATGTTGGTTGTGTAACCCTGGGCAAGTCATTTAACATGTTTGCCTCGGTTTCCTCAACTATAAAATGAGGCTAATAATAGCACCCACCTCCCAGGTTGTTAGATGATCAAATGAGATAATATTTGGAAAGAGCTTAGCACAGCGCTTGGCACATAGGGGGCACCATGGAAAAGCTAACTAGCTATTGTTATTGTTAAGCTACGGCAACACATGTGAGTGTATGTGTGCTTTGAAGGAGGAAAGAAAGGAGAGCAGAATATCACTTAAGCAAATGGGTTAATCCTTACAAAGAAGCACCTGGGACTCATCCCCCTCCAAAGATGGGGAGGGGTGACACAGGCCCTTGCTCTGGGGGGGCTCTGAGGAGGGGAGGGGGCAGGGCGACGTTCTCTGCCTTTCAAGAAAATCTGATACGTGCGCATGTGTAGATGTCGATGACATAGGTTGAGCTGGACGTTCGCATGTCATCTCCAATGGACCCTGCAGCTCATGCCCATCACCACCCCTACAGCCCACGACCAAAAGACGATCCGTGTGGTTATTAGGATTTTCTGGCATTTGCTGCCTTGGCAGAAGTATGTTCAAAAACAGAGCAGTGTGTGTTGTGGTGGTTTGGAATGCCAGGGCGGAGTTTGAGATGTCTGCAGGCGCCTTTGACTTACTGAGATGGGAGATAACTTTCTTTCCTCTTACCTTCTAAATTCTGCACTCAGTTCAGGTTTCATCCTCTGCGTGTGTGTGTGTGTGTGTGTGTGTGTGTGTGTGAGAGAGAGAGTGTACATGTGTGTGAATGTGTGTGTTTGTGCATGAGTGTCTGTGGTGTGTGTGTGTGTGTGAGTGTGAGTGTGGGTGTTGTGTGTGTGATTGTGTGTATGGTGATGTATGGGTCTCTCTTAGTCTGGAAGGTAGCTACTAATCATTCACTTGTTTTTTCCTTTGTGCATAGTCAGGCTAAAGTCTTTGAGCATCTGTCAGCTGCATGAATAAAGCCCTTCTATCATCAGCACATTGTGTTTTACCCACAGGAATGCCTGGAAGCCTCAGCTTCCATTGAACTCTGGTGCCATCCCTTAACCTGCTGAGGGTCTTTGGGGAGCACCTTTGGGGAGCAGATACCTCCCAGCTCCAGCATTGTTGAACAAAGCTCCCATTGGGCTAACATCTTTCCAGAAATCAGGGCTGGTATTTAAATTTAATACAGGGGGAACGAGTCTTTGAAGAGGAATGTCGTCTGGGCTGCAGCCGGTGAGCTGCAGTCCAGCGCTGGCCAGTCCACACACGATGACTAAAGGAGGATCTTCTCTTCTCTCCACTTTTCTGTCATGTGAGGGAGAAGGGGTAGAAAACCATTTCTGAAAGTTGGCCTTTGTACGTCCTTCTCATCTAGAAACCGAAGGATTGATTTTCAAGATATTTAAAAGAGGCAAATCACCAGATTATTTGGGGGGGGGCATTGAGAGGACATTCATAACATTTTAGACTATGAGCTTATGCTTTCCTGAATAGACAATTTATAAGAATGTGATAAAGGAATTTTCTGTCTAATTAAACTTAGTTGAAGAAAAAGAGAAGTATCTACTGTGGTGGGCACGAAGCTGCTAGAGTAGGTACTAATGTCTTATTGAATGTTGAATGAATGAATGAATGAGAAAGAACATTTACTGTCATTAAGGAGCATATTGTATAATAGACATGCATGCTGGGCAGTCTGGTGCAGTGGGTAGACTATGGACTTTTAGTCAAATCCTGCATCTGATTCTTACTAGCTGTATGACCACCAACATGCTTCTTCCCTCCTTCTCATCCTGAACCTTCTCATCCATAAAATGGGGATAATAATGCTAGCATTTTCTCTGTAGTGGGGTGATTGTGATACTCATCTATGACAAAGTATGTGAGGTGAAGTATATCACTAAATATTAAGTCCTTTATAGGAATAGGCACTCATAGTGGTTAGGCAGACCCAGAGATAGAGAGAATGGACCAAGGTCAAGAGTGAGAGCTTTTCAGGGCTATAGCACCATGACCAGCACAAGGAGGGCAGTGAGGCAGCTGCCAAGTGGGTAAGCAGCCTTGAACACCAATAAGAAGGGCCTTGAAATTTCAGTCAAGAAAAGTACACCTAACCTCAGAAGCCTGGGCACAATGTCAAGATTTTTTCAGCCCCATGGCCAGGAAGTCTGTAGTAGAAGAGACACCGACCCCTTGGGTCAAAGGGCTCTGAAGTCCAGGAGAAAGAGCTGTCTGGGTTGGTGGGGAGCTGAGTGGAAGGATTGCAAAGGGATATTTTGAAAGTGAGTTCATGCTCTTGACTAGAGTTCCTCTATTTCTATGTGTGTGTTGTTGAAAACAGTGTAAGAAAGTTGAGCCAATAAAAAGCCTTAAAAAGAAATCTACCAATTAGAAAACGACAATGGACCTAACCTTAAGGATGACATGAGGCAGAAGTAACCAGAAGACAAGGGGCCTGAAATTGAAAGAAAGAGACAGAGAGAGAGAGAGAGAGAGAGAGAGAGAGAGAGAGAGAGAGAGAAAGAGAGATAAAGACCTCCTTTAATTTAAGTGTCCTTTCATAGAAATCTCTTTTGATTGGTTTACCATTCAATTAGGCATCTCTTAACCTTACCATGACATCTCTTCTTGAGTGACTTTTGCCCAGTGTCCATTGGTAATTCCCTGAACCCTCAAGAGGCCCACTCAACATGTTGGAGGCTCCAATTTCTTCATCTCTTGGCATATTAATGGGGCAGTCTGTAGGAAGTACCCACACTAATGAGATCTTATAACCATGTAAATATCACAGTAACACCCCCCCAAAAATAGAATATGTCATGATATTGTAGATTAGATTTTGTTTGTAATAGCCAAAGCTTGTATCCCAAGCCAGGGGATGGTTCTCAGGGTCTTTTCATAGGCCAATTTGGAAGTGGTAGGGACCTTGCTGTTGCCCAGACCAAGTATTTAATTTTGCTGTTGCCCAGGGTCAGATGGAGAGTGTGAGAACTAGAAGAAGTAGAGATCGAGTCCTGGGGATGCTTGGGGAAGCAGAGAAGAGAATCACGTGGGATTCGATGGCCCCAGTTATGCCCAGTCTTGTGGCCAGCTTGTCAGGCCCCATTAAACACAGGCTACCTGAGCCAGCTGCCTAGTTCGAGATGTACGAGGCAAGTGAACAATAAAAGAGAAGGTTCCTTCTCCAGCCATCCAAGGTCTGAGCAAAATTGAATATACAAACCCTAAGTGACCTTTTTGTATTCTGTAAAGATACTCATCTGCTTATTTGCCCATGAAAGGAATTTCCTCTCGCAGTTTATATCAGTAGATCAAGGCTGGGGAGACAGGGGAAATTATTTTCACATTTCATTCACATAACAAATGAGATCCCGTGTTCCCTGGAGGCACTATGTTTTGCATAGCAAACAGTAATACATTTGGCTTGTAAGCATTTGTCAAAAGCTGTTGGAACATCTCTCTGTTAAAAGCATAAGTAGTCATCTTCAGCTTGGGTGTATAACTTGATATAGCACCTGCCTGTCCTTGGTTAAATTCTCTGTCATTCCCAATTTATCAGCTCCAGTGTCTTCCCTCCTTCCACAGAAGTCTCATCCCTCACTCAGATGCTCCAGGATGGTGTGGGGAAAACCCTAGATTCTGAGGTGGCTGACAGTAGGGCACAGGCTCTCTGACTCATTCTCCCAATCTTGAAAGGATGGGGGTACCAAATCTGGTGGCAGTTATTCTGTAGATTACAGTGCCCAGGGAGGTTCACATTCAGAAGGATATCCACCAAGTAAGGCTCTGAGCCCTTCACCTCCACCATATGGGCCAAAGTGGCCATGGAAACCCATAGGTAGAATGAACAGAAACGCTGTTTCTCACACCTCTGTGATCCCCTTTCATTCTTACTTTGTTGGTGATGTGGGCATGGAAGGGTGGTCACAGAAAACTGGTCATCACATAATTAGTTAGACTGGCTACAAACATTAATTTTTGTTACTATTAATATTTATGGTTTGTCCAAAATACAAGTGGAGAAACCAAACAAAATCATTGTCAGTGGATGTGAAAATGAAAGTAAACACCATAACACACATGTGGAAATTAGTTAGGAAAGAGGAGCACTACTCCTTCCTAGAAAAACAAAGGCGTTAAGAGAGTTGGTTAAATAAGCAGACCACACACACAAAACAAGACAGCTTATGTGTCAACAAGTTGTTAATGAAAGGCTAATCAGCACACAGCCAAGGTCACATCCCCGTGGGACTCCACTAGTGACTTCCCTTCTAAGCCGAAGTCGATTAATGATTATTGTTTGCTGTCCTTCGTTTTCGAAGAGGACCAAAATGACATCAGCATACTGAAGTCAAGGTACAGTGTGTATAACTGCGGCCGATCAGATCGACATGAACTCAGAAGGCTCCACCACAGGTTAGGCACAAATACTACACGTGAACATTTGGAGCGGAGACGTCTCTAAATTTGTGCATCTCACATTTTGCAAGTGATTAATGACAACTCTTTGGACCCAGCTATTCAACCAATGCTGAATTCCTCTGTGGGGGATGATCATAACAAACATCTCCCTATCTTGTCCTCAAAAGGTGCAGGTGCTAAAGGTATACCCACATCATTCCACTGATGTGTCTGGTAAATCGGTCACAATGGGAGATGAGGTTCGTCTTGTCAGGATCTGGACATGCTTCCTACATATGAACATAGCTTTTATCCCCCCCTAGATGTGAATGAACTAGCCCCTTTAATATTTTATTCTATTTTCCCAGAATCAAGCTCATTGGCCAATAGTTCCTAGAATCCATTAGCTTTACTTTGTTATGGTCAGTATTTACTCATCTTTTACCATCCAGCGCCATTTCTATCCCCCCCCATCTAGCAAAGATCATTGGCCATAGCTTGGCAGTCCTGCCCATTCATTTCAGGTCCCAAAGATTGTGTCTATGCAGCAGGTCACTTCACCTCACTGTAGGAGGCTTGTGATTGCTCACTGACTACTGCTCACTCCTTCACAGGGGAAGTAGCCAGATGTTGATGGGGCCAGATGTTGCCTCCTTTGGGAAAAAATCAAATTTAAAAACACAGCAGAGTACTTTTGGTCAGTTGGAGCAGTGTTTCCTATGCCCCCCTCATCTTGAAGTAAATTATTAAAAGATCTTGTTAATCAGAGCGAAGAAAACAGTGGGGTCTGAGTAAACCCACATCATAACACACTTCCAGTGCCACTTGTCAGGGAAGTGTAGACTGTTTTCATCCATTTCTTTCAGAATCAAGAGCAGTCTGGGTATACCCTAATGGGAGGCTGAGAGACCTGACTGGTGTCCCAGAGTGAATTTCTGTGTAGCAGGAAGAAATGGGAAATTTCCCCCTCTGCCTTCTTTCTGCCATTCTGCCAATGTCCTAGCAAAAGCCCCCATCTGTCTGTTGCCTCTTTGGTCACCAAGGGCATCACTTTACCAAATCATTTTTAGTTCCACTGGTCCCTCAGACACCTTTGCCTTTTTTTTTTTCATTTCTTGTTACCTTTTGAAGAAAGGAAAAAATGGGGCAAAAGAGGCATACATCTGACCTGGCTATTTTCCCAAATAATGTGGACTGGAGAATTGTGTGACCAATCACATGTATGCATGCACACTCACTTACACAGACAGATAGACAGACAGAAAGACACACACACACACACATTTTGACTCCGACTAGTTCTGTTACTGAATCTCTGTGTTTAAGGGATAAAGCTGCTGAAGTGGTGCAAGCAGAGAGAGAGAGAGAGACTTCCTTGGCTCATTGGCTCTGACGGTGTGGACCACTCCATTTGTCTCTGGGAAGTGAATGGCATCACCTCAGCTTTCCTGGGACCTCAGACTAGTTCAGACTCTCAGAGCTTTGTTACTATGAAGGTTTTTTGCATTAGTTATGGAATTCTACTGGTATGTTGAACTCCTGATAAGGAAACCTCCCCACTACAAGTTGACACGTCCTTAAAGGGCTTCCTAGCATACCAAGTGAGCTCAAATAACTTACCTAAAGATACATAAGCAGTATATCAGAGGCAGGACTTGAACCCAGAGCTTTTTGACTCTGAAGTGAACCCTCAATGCTCTGGGGCAAACTTTGTCTTATTAGCACCTCTAAGCTTAGTATTAGTGGCTAGGCACTTCAAGGGGATCACCCAAATTGTCCACGTGTCCATGTGCAGACGTATTTGCTGGCCAGTGATTGGCACAGATTGTTGGTGCCAGTGGGTCTAATAACACTGTTCTTCCTCTTTCTGCAAGTCAGAGTGTCAGTCCCTTGAGGCAAATCTCATGATATAGTAATGGAAATAATGGCAGCCCAAGTGGATAAAGGAGGATCTCAGTGAGTGGCAATGATGTTCACATTCAGTGCTTTGACACCAGTACTGCTAGTGTGCAGGCATGGAAAGATGGATGGAGGGATGGAAGGATGGATGGAAGGATGGATGGAAGGATGGATAGATGGAGGGATGGATGGAGGGAGGGATAGATGGATGGATGGAGAGATGGATGGATGGATGAATGGATGATGACAAAGTATTTATTGACCACTATTTGCTAAGGTAGGCAGGTACAAATTGAAAAAAAAGTCCCTGCCATCAAGGTGCATATGTTCAAATAGTAGTGTTTAGGTCTAGGAAGTCACAATAATGCTGGTACTGGGCCATAAAATGGCTCATATTTTACCCAAGTTACCAGATCCAATTACCAATCTTAGCCTAGGTAACTGAAAGAATTAGAAGCTGATCTGTGTTCAGTGATCTTTGAGCAAGCCTGAAGACCTGAGGAAAAGTTGTAGGACTGGAGCAGGGTGAATGTCCCAAGGAGAAAGGCAAATTGTGTCAATTCTATACCAGGAGGTTGGCTCTTATTCCTAGCAGAGTTATGCTTTCAAATGCTCAAGTGGATCTTTGATCCCACTGCTGCGTGGCCATCGCCTGTAAAGATACAGATGGCAAGCCTACAGGTGACTGCCCAGACTGTGGCTCTTTGCAAGGCCCTCCCACAAGTTTGCCACATCATCTAGTGTTCTGGAAGCCTTCCTCTCTTTCTCATGACATGAAGAGGATGGATTCCTGTGGAACACATGGAACTGCCCCACAGTCATCTCTGATCCATATCTGGCCACTTCTTCTGCTTTATCAAGTCTGTATTCCACTGAGTATCCATTATATTCCATTCCTTATACTACTTCTCCAAAATGCCTTGTTTGGCATGAGCTGAGATGAGATGAGTTGTTACCATCTACATGTCTCTTTAACTCTTTGAATTAGGGATCTCTGATTTCATTCTTGAGAAGCTACTGTTTTACAATATTTGTCCAGAAAATCGGTGCTTGGGAAACTAGTACAATCATGAACATTACCAACCATCGCAGCAAGTAGGCAAAAACCAAAGCATACACACAGACACACACAGACACACAGACACAGACACACACACACACACACACACACACACACACACACACGCACAGGGCAGAGCCACTTGGCCAGGAAGGGAGATATGTATGCTGGCAAAGATCTAAGTGGTAGTATATGTTTGGACCAGGGAATTTTTGCACTTTAAAGATGGGCTTAGTTGAGCACAGGTAATGGATGTCAGATGTAGGAGGGGACATTCCTAATCATATCCAGATGCAGTGGAGAAATTCCCCAGTTCATTTATCATGAGTGGATTTGGGTGAGAAAGTTTGCTAATCAGAACCAAAAGTTGAGTCAGTCTGAATCAGTCATTGAGGACCCCAAGAATGGATATTGGTTACCATAGCCACTGTAGTGAGTTGGAAGTCCAGTCAAATGAGGACCAAAATGTTACACATTTGACACAGAGTTAAAATGAGTCAGGACAATGGAAAAGTAGACACTGTCTGGTATTGCTTATATGTTTATGGTGATTAGCTCCACTTAGTTTAAGTGACTCCATCTTGGAGTCCTAGTACAACATCAGATGGTTTTTTTTTCTTGTTGTTTTGTTTTGTTTTGTTTTTAAATCACAAGTGTTACATCCTCAAGCTCCATGATAATGATGAGCACATTTGCTGAGCAGCCCTCCTCCCACGTCCCATCCTTGGGACATCTCATAAGATATTAATGCTGAAATTTGGTCAGATGATGCCAGCTCAATTTTTATCTAGACCAAGGTAGCACTTGGGAGTACAATATGTGCCTTAGAGACACCTGCTTAAGGACAACTTTGCGGGCAGTGCTCTACACAACAGTCAACCTACTAAGCAGAACAATGGTCAAGATGAGGTCTATTCCAGTACGGTGCAGGCATCTCTCTCTACCAGTCTTTCTCTCAGAGGTTCCTCAATGGTTATGTTGATTCTTATAGAGTTTAGTATCATAAGAAGTGTATATAAGAATGTTGTGATGGACTTCCGCTTCCAGGAGCCAAGATGGTGGAATAAGAAAAGTCCAGAAAATATCAGCCCAGGAAAAACCCTGGAACAGCTGAACCAGAAGAAAGATGGGGTGCAGCAGTCCAGTAGCCCAGGTAGCTTGAGGAATTAACTGGAAAGGCCCCTCTTACCTTGGGGGAAGGGGAATAGTACAGAATGGGAGGCATCCCAGCAAGCTAGTGGAAAGCCCCACCTTGGCATACCAGGAAGAGATCCTGAAGCCCAGGTGGTGGAGCAGGCAAATACCAACACCTGGACCCCTAAGTGCCTCATTGAGGGGAGGGGGACTGGTGGAAATGAGCTCAGAAAACCACCAGGTGCCTCAGAATTCTACAGCAACTGGTTCTTCCAGTGCCTCAGCAAAACTAAGGGAAGCAGTGCTCCAAGGGGCCCCAGGTGGATAAACACCCTGCAACATCCATCTGAAAGGAGCTGAAGAAAGCAAAAGGAAGGAAAGGCCCAGGTGAGCAGGAAATCTCCAGGAGTCACACCACCCAGTCCTACCCCTAGAGTTTCAGTGTTGCTAATTCCAGCCCAACACCAGGTAAGCTGCCCTACAACCTCCGACTGCCAACATTGGAGGCCTCAGCACACAAAGCCATTGACCAGGCCCTAGGGTCCCAACACAAGAAGCTTGGGTCAGTGCCCTCTGCTCCCCAGCAGGTGAGCCCAATCTCTTTAAAGGCCAAGAAATAAGCAAACAGCATAAGCAAAAAGAAACATACGATAGATTCTTATTATGGGAAGAGTGAAGATCAAGGCAGAAATTCTGAAGAGGACAACATTGTCAACAAACCCACATCTGCAACCTCAAAATGGAATATGAACTGGTCTGAAGTCCAAAAAGTCTTCTTAGAAGAGCTCAAGAAGGATTTTAAAAGTCAAATGAGAGAGGTAGAAAAAAATGGGAAAAGAAATGAGAGGTATGCAAGAGAGAGTCAATAGCTTGGAAAAGGAAGGACAAAAATTAACTGGAGAAAACAAGTCCTTAAAAAATACAATTGGCCATCTGGAAAAAAGCACATTGAAGAAAACAAGTCCCTAAAAAATAAAATTGGCCAAATGGAGAAGGAGGTACAAAATCTAATAGAAGAAAACAATTTGTTAAAAATTAGAATTGAGTGAATGGAAGCTAATGACTATATGAGAGAGCAAGAATCAGTCAAACAATAACAAAAGAATGAAAAAAATAGATGAAAATGTAAAATACCTCCTTGGTAAAACAGCTGACCTGGAAAATAGATGCAGGAGAGACAATTTAAAAATTACTGGCCTACCTGAAAATCATGATGAAAAAAATAGCCTGAACATTATCTTTCAGGAAATCATAAAAGAAAACTGCCCTGAGGTCCTAGAACCAGAGGGTAAAATAGCCATGGAAGGAATCCACAGATCGCCTCCTGAAAGAGATGCCCAATTGAAAACACTAAGGAATATAGTAGCCAAATTCCAAAATTACCAGGTCAAAGAGAAAATACTGCAAGCAGTCAGAAAGAAACAATTTAAATATCATGGAACCACAGTCAGGATTACACAGGACCTTGCAGCTTCTACATTAAAAGACTGTAGGATATGGAATATGATATTCCATAAGTCAAAGGAGCTTGGATTACAACCAAGGATCAACTACCCAGAGAAAATGAGCATGATCTTCCAGAGGAGGAGATGGATATTCATCAAAATAGGGGACTTCCATACCTTCCTGATAAAAAGACCAGAGCTCAAGAGAAAATTTGATCTTCAAATACAAGATTCAAGAGAGATGTAAAAAGGTAAATGAGACAGAAAGAAACAACATGTTATTAATAAGGGCAAACTGTTTACATCCCGACAAGGGAAGATGACATTTGTAACTCTTGAGAACTGTATTGTTATTACCATGTTAAAGGGGTATACATAAAAGGGGTGGACATAAATTGACTTTTATGTAATGATGAAAAAAAATCTAATCGAGTGGGTTAAATGGATCCAAGTAAGTGAATTAATCTAATCTAACTAAGAAAAGATACTGAGCGAAAAGGAAAGGAGGAGGCAGACAAGGGTAAATTACATCACAGGAAAAGGCACAAAAACCTATTCCAGCAGAGGGAAATGAGCACTGTTTGAACCTTACTCTCATCAGATTTGGCTCAAGAAGGGAATAGCATAATCAGTTAGGCATAGAAATCTAACATGCCCTGTAGGCAGTAGGAGGGAAAAGGGGAAAGAAAAGGGAGGGGGCTAATAGAAGGGAGGTAGGACTGAGGGATGTTGTGGTCAAGAGCAAAACATTAATGAGGAGGGAAAAGAAGGAGAAAGAAAAGCATAAATGGGGGGAAAAGGATGGAGAGAAAGACATAGATAGTAATCATAACTGTGAATGTGATGTATGAACGTAATGGAATACTATTGGGCTATAAGAAATGATGAACAGGCAGACTTCAGATAAACCTGGAAAGATTTGTATGATTTGATTCTGAGTGAAGTGAGCAGAACCAGGAGAATGTTGTACACAGTAACAGCCACATTGAGTGATGACTGACTTTGATAGACTTAACCCCTCTCAGCAATACAAGGATCTAAGACATCTCCAAAAGCCTCATGATGGAAAATGCTATCCACATTCAAAGAAAGAACTATGGAGTTTGAAAGCAGATCAAAGCATACTATTTGCTATTTTTTCTTCTGGTGTGTTTTGTTTCCTCTTTCTAGTGATTCCTCCTATTGGTTCTAATTCTTACTTACATCATCACTAATGAGAAAATATGTTTAATAGGAATGTATATGTATAGCCTATATCAGATTGTGCGCCATCTTGGGGAGGGAGGTAGATAGGGAGGGGGAGAAAATTTTAAAACTCAAAAACTTATGGAAGTGATTGTTGATAAATCAAAATAAGTTAATAAAAAAATTTTAAAAAAAAGAAGTGTATGTACATGAGAAAGTAGCAATGGGACTTTTGTACCTTTGCTTGTTTTAGGGGAGCAATATAAGGGCTTCCATTTTGCCGATCTGCTCTGTATCTCCATAGGGGTTGCTTCCAAGGATAATGGCTCTAGGCTGGACATATTACTAGTCCCAAGGCTCTTAGGTTCAAGTTAGGGTCTGAGAGGAGATGGTGATCTAGGTGATGGTGGTAGTAGTTTGACTTTCGTGGCACATGATACCTCCTTGCTAGCTTCTGCTCTGTGATCCCCTTGTATTCCCTGACTGGGCATAATCAATGTTTTCTGTGTAATTGGGTATTTGTTCTTATTGGTGGTAGAGGGGGACATTGAGAGTTTGGGCTGATTTCCTGTCATGAAAGCCCAGCATGAAAGTAAAAGTCTTCATAACTTTCCAGAGCTGGAAACACAAGGAAACACACAATGTGAAGTTTGCATATGTGTGTGTGTGTGTGTGTGTGTGTGTGTGTGTGTATTAAGTGGTGGGGGGGAGGGTAGTGGCTTTAGTAATCTTGCTTAGTCTCATTGTAATTCGAGTTAATTTTGCACTTTATGGAATTATTTCCAGCCTCTCTCTCTCTCTCTCTCTCTCTCTCTCTCTCTCTCTCTCTCTCTCCCCCTCTCTCTCTCTCTCCCTCTCTCTCTCTCTTTTTTGGTGAGGCAATCGAGGTTAAGTGACTTGTCCATAGTCACATAGCTAGTGAGCCTTATGTTTCTAAGTCTGGATTTGAACTCAGGTCCTCCTGACTTCAGGGACCTTGCTCTCTCCACTGCACCACTTAGCTGCTCCTCCAGCTTCTCTTCTTGCTGGAGCAGTTTTCATGAGATGTGGCAGATCCGTTCCTTTTTTGTAGGTGATCGGAATGGGTCAGCCAGTTGGAAAGCAGGGGCCCAGCCATCTCTTTGGCGGCTCCTCCTGGCATTTTCAGTCACAATGGCTAATGCATTCACATTTGGACTACATGAGGCTGTTTTGGGATTGTTTTTGTTTTCTTCAGTGTTCTTTTTGAATTGAAGCTACTCTGCATCCCAGAAGTCAGGCACAGTTTAAGAGAGAGAGGGTAAAAGATATGTTGGGAGGGCAGGGGATTTGGGCAGCAGCTCATCCTTCAGACTTTCTGATTGGCAAATAGAGTCTCAACACTGACCTCTAGACAGCGCAAACCTGAAAGCAGCACAGCTCTGGAAGGGCCACCACAGCCTTCTGAGTGGGGAAGTTCAGATGGATTCTGGTCTGTAAACAAGTTAAATTTGTCCCATGCTAATAACCAGAAATAACCAGCTTGACGTTCTAGCTTCATCAATTCTACTTGAGCACTGCCATCATTTGGGAGAGCAATGTCCTGGTTTTCTGACATCAAACAATCATATTAGATTTTTTTTTCTTTTCAAAATGAAAAAAAATAATAATACTTAGATCTTATAGCATGCTTTTCATCTTCAAAGCATTTTCATGCACAAAGCTATAAAAATGAATTCCGATTTCTAAGAGTCATACTATAAAGATGCATGAGAATCATTGAATATGCTCAAGTAAAATTAAAATATAGTGCTAACCAAGGCATTATTTTATGCCCAGAAATGCTTAGTTACAGTCTAAAGAGCGAGCACATAGTGACAATCACACACTTAAAGCCCGTATTTTACTGCCCTTCAAATATTTAAAGGCAGTTTTTTTGTCTCCCTTTAAAGTGTTCTTTCTATCCTGCGTTTCTTTACTAAATTTTCTCTGTGCTCTGGCTTACAGAATTCATCATTATCTTTTTTGGTGTATTTCTGGAAGCATTTGAGTTTGACAGCTGTCTATTGATCATATGGTGTTCAGAATGCAACACAGTCCCAATCCCTATGAGTTGGGGACTTTGTTTCTTGATGCCATCTATTCAAAAGTCATTTGGATCTTTAATAAATGCACTCCCAATCGATATTGAGCTTGTGGTCCCTAGAGTCCCAAGTCATTCTTTACATATCCTGCTCACAATCCAGGTCTTTCTCATTCTATAACTGTCCAAATCATTGGTAGTACCTAAATATAGGTTAGAAATGTTTTTGCCAAAAGTAATTTTTATCAATTTTAGCCCAACATTCCAGTCTGTCAAATAATACTGAATCATTAATCTTGATTTGGGATTTTTCTTTGCAGGTTTGTTTTTAATCCACAAGATAACAGTGGGGGATTTAGGTCAATAATTCCTGAAATCTTCAAATCTTCCAAGTAGGAAATTTCCTTGTTATATCCCAGAATCACAGAATTTGAGAGTTAGAAGAGAAGTCATCAGCCCTATAGGCCAGTCCCCTCTATACTATGCCTGGCAATTGGTGATCAAGCCTCCATTTGAAAAGCTCTGAAAGAGCCCCTCCTTGGAGCTCCCACCAGCTCATGATACAGCCCATTCTACCTTTGGATAGCTCTCCTTATATGAAAGGTTTTCCTGACATTAGGACTAACTTTGCAATTCCCACTCATTTTTTCCAAGTTCTACCCTCTGGGGTGAAGCAAAGCAACTTTGTGACCTGATCTTCTGAGAGAATAACATTGTTGTTGTTGTTGTTCTGGTTTTTTTTTTCAGTCATGTCCTACTCTTCATAACCCCGTTTGGGGTTTTCTTAGTAAAAACACTGGAGTGGTTTGCCATTTTCTTCTCCAGCTCATTTCATACATGAGGAACTGAGGTAAACAAGGTTAAGTGACTTTCCCAGGGTCACCCAGTTAGTGAGGATCTGAGGCCAGTTTTGAACTCAGGAAGATGAGTCTTCGTGACTCTGGGCCAGAATTCCATTCATTATGCCACATTTGAACATAGCTGTCACACACCCATATTCTGACAATCTTCTTTTTTATTTTCCAATTTAATTGTGTCTGGTTCTTTCAACTATTCCTCACCTGCCATGAAGTCAAGGCCATTCACCATTTCAATACTACCCAATTTATCCACATCATTCTTAAACCCTCATGCCCAGTCTGCACTCAGCACTGCCAAGGAGACATGTGGAGGGCAGAACACAGTGGGATTCCTCCTCCTAATGTAGTCCAAGATCCCATGAGCTTTTTGGGCCACCACATCACATTACTGAGTCTTCCAGGTCTTTGTTTTGGAACACCTGCTAACTGTCCATACCTCTCCCATCTTATATTTGTGCATCTGATTTTTTTTTATACTCAGGCCTAAGACTCTATATACATCCCCAATGAATTTCATCTTAACGCGCCAGCCTGTCCAGGTCCTTTTGGACCCTGACTCTGTTACCAGTTGTCTTAATTGTAATCTCCCAGCTTGTAATTGTCGTGGATCAATTTGGTGGATGTGCCACCTTGGACCTTCATCTAACAAATGATAACAAAATATTAAATAGCAAAGGGCCAAGTAGAGATCCCGAGTGTCCTCCAATGGGAATCTACCACTTTGATATTGAACCATTGACTGCTACTCTTTAAGCCCAGTCCTCCAACCAATAGTGCAGAACTGATTGATTATATTATCAAACATCTCCATCTTCTTAACATAATGCTTGCTAAAATCTTGGCAAACTACCTCTATAGTGTTTCTCTTATTTATAATATATTAATCTTGTCAAAAAAGAAAATGAGGTTAGTCTGCCATGACATGTTTTTGATGAAACCATGTAAGTGCTATGTAATTACAATTTTTTCTTTGAAGTCTTTCGCTAGCCTCTTTAATTCTATAGCTTTCCTGAGAATTAAATTCAAATTCATAAGCCAGTCATTTGTAAACTCTATTCTTACCCCTTCCCTTTTTTGAAAATTGGAACAGCATTGGCCTTCCTCTAATCTTCTAAAACCTCTCTTAGTCTCCAGTTCTTTGAGGACCTGGTGATATATTGCATCTGATGGCCTGAACATCCAAAAGTTACCTTGAGAGAGAGAGAGCTTTCTTCCTGTTAACTTTTTTTTGGAGGGGAGGGGATCTTCAATATCAACTCTCTGTCAGTTATCTTGGTTCTATTATTTCTAGTCATTCTCTGCAGAAAAAAACAGAAATCAAGGAAACATGGAACAACTCTGTCTCTTTCCTCTCTGTTGTCAGTTACCGAAGTCCTAAAATAAAGATCTTGGGCCTTTTTTGATCCTCTTCCTCCCCAAAATGCAGCTAAGCTAATAAAGTATGTGTGGTGTCCTTACCTTTCCTCACCAGTCTCAGCTCACTGGGGGCTTTCACATTTCTCACATGATTTTTAGAGGAGGATACCACACTCATCTCCCACCCACCCCCACCTTTCATCTTCTGTACATTTATTTTTAGATCTCTAAGTGGTGTGTGTGTGTGTGTGTGTGTGTGTGTGTTTGGTTAATCTACCAATCTACCAACTCAAAATAAGTGACCAGTGTTATGTCAAACAAACAAACAAACAAAAAAGTCATCTTGGGCTGAATGAAGAGATCCCTAATTTTCAGGATTTGAGAAGGTGGTAGTCCCATTATAATTCACCCTCTCCAAATTTTTTCTGGAGGATTGTGTTCATTTGTGTTCATTTATGGGAAGATAAACACAATTTAAGGACATTGATAAGAGTGTCCAGAGGAGAGCAAGCATGATGGGGAAGGGTCTCGAGGACATGCTATAGGAAGATCAGTTGGAGGAAGTGGGGGTGTTTGCCCAGGAGAGAGAGACCTGGTGGGGAAAGGGGGAGGAAGACCATAGCTGTCCTCAAATACTTGAAATGCTGTTACCTAAAAAAGGCTTTAGAAACTCGTGTTTCTCTAAAAACAGAAGCAATGAGTAGATGTTGCAAAGTATCCAATATATGCCTGATGTTGGGGGAATGAAGAAAAAAAAAACACAACAAACCATTTTTTTTTCCTACTGAGAGCTGTCCATAAATAGAACCAGTTGTGCCAAGAGATGAGTAGTCCATCCTCTTTGGGGATTTTCAAGCAGAGGCTGGGCTTGCTTTGTGTTCAGCTGCCAGTTTGCTGGAAGGGCCGAGATATGTTCAGATTATCTTTCTCATGGATTCGAAGTGTCAGCCAATGTGGGGTCAGATGTAGGAATGGTGTAACATCAAGACCCCATTCTCAGAAGGTTCATTAAGTCAGGGTAGATGAAAATGAACTAACGAAGAATGGGAACATACTGCGAGTTAAATCTTAAGGAGTAGAATGTGTATGGATATAAGTATTCTCTTTTAGACTGCAGTCAGAATAGAAGACAACAGGTTAGAGGAATGAGGGAAATCCCTCTGCATTTCTAACATTTCTAGAGTCCATTGAAACTGAGGAAAACTGGTAAATCATTGTTTTTGTTTTAAAAAGAAATGTCCACATGGGCAAGTGGGAAGATTGGCATTTGTAATGGGCTAGTTTCTGGCTGTTGCTGCATAACAAGCAAGTACTTAGATCAAAAGGTATGCTTCCTTTCCTGACTCTGGTTGGATAAATGGCAGGTGAGCTGGCAGAAGGAGCAGGGAGGAAAGGGGGGTGGCATAAAGAGAAGCAATGGAGGAGGATGCCAGGAGTGAGAGCTGGGGCCTCTGAGAACATCTTGCAAGGGGAAGCAAAGCAGATTGGTATTTCTGTATGGCCTTTGGTAGAAAGGAAGAGCAGAATTTAATGGCAGGTATCACTATACAATGAGAGCATTTTTAAGAAAAGTTCACAGGCAGACCTGATTGAATGGCTTTCCATTGAAACCATCATGTACATGCTTATTCCAAGGAACATTCTGGAAACTCTTGCTTGACAATTGTCTTCAGAGACTGTAGTCTTCCCCTTTTGGATAACGATCAACAATCCATAAGCATTGTTAAACATCTACACTATGCTAAGTACTAGGGAAACAAAATTTAAAAGTGAGGGAATTCCTGTACTCAATAATCTTACAGTGCACTAGGGGGAAGAAACATAGTCACCAAAAAAATACAGACTTTACAAAAAAATCATAGAGATAGGGCAGCAAAACTGAACCCTTTGTCTTTTAAATGGGTGAGTAAAATAAATTGGAATTTAAACACACACACACACACACATACACATGCATGCATGTGAGCACACTTAGGATCTAAGTCTAATAAAGATGGTAGACAATCAAACCAGGAAATAGAATTTTTACTATAATAAACAAACCAAAAGTCCATACCAGCATAGAGTATAATTCCAAAGGAGAAAGATGGACTTGTTTTCTGGGCTGATTCCTCTGAAGATAATCCCACCAGAGAACATAGTCTGGAAATGACAGGAACTGTGTGAGGGGCATTGAATGCTAGAGGGGCTTCTTTCCAATGGGACTTTTTTTTTTTGGATGGGAGCTACATTCCTATATATGTATAGGTTGTTTCTGCATACACAGAATGTAAGATCCTTGAGGGCAGGGGTGTTCATTGTATTCCTGATAGCTCCTCACCCTTAATAAAGGTTTAGTGAATTAACCTAAAAAATTGAAAAAAAAAAGAAAAAACAAAATGAAGGGATTAAAGGGAGGTATAACTATATATACTCTTTGACCCAGCAATACCACCACTAGGTGTATATCCCAAAGAGATCAAAGAAAAAGGAAAAGAACTACATATACAAAAATATTTATTGCAGCTCTTTTAGTGGTGGCAAAGAATTGGAAATTGAGAGAAAGCTCATTAATTAGGGAATGACTTGAACAAGTTGTGATATGTGATTGTGATGGAATACTATTGGGCCCTAAGAAATGATGAGGGGGATAGTTTCAGAAGAAACCTGGGAAGACTCATATTAACTGATACAAATGAAGTGAGCATTGTAAATAGTAATAGCAATATTGTAAGGATGATCAACTGTGAAAGATTTTGCTATTCTGATCAATACAATGATCAAAGACAGTTCCAAAGGACTCATGATAAAAAATGCTATCCACCTCCAGAGAAAGAACTGATGAACTATGAGTGCAGATTCAAGCATACTTTGTTTTTTCACTTTCTCAGAGAACATGGATTTTTATTGGACTCATTTATCATGGTTTCATGATTTCTTGTGGTAGTGTTCAGCAACTTAGAGCATTTTTTTTCATGTGACCATCAGTAGCCTTGATTTCTTCATTTGAAAAATTCCTGTTGATATCCTTTGACCATTTATCAATTGAGGAATGACTTGTATTCTTATAAATTTGACTCAGTTCTCTACATATTTGACAAGTACTGCCTTCGTCAGAAAAACTTGTTATAATTTTTTCCCCTTGTTTCCTGCTTTCTTTCTAATTTTGGCTGCATTGGTTTTGTTTATGCAAAAACATTTTAAGGTCAATGTAATAAAAATTATTTATTAAAAAAAAAAGAAATATAGTTAGTTTTCCACAACATGACTACTATGGAAGTGATTTGCATGACTACACATGTGTAACCTATGTGAAGTTGCTTGCCTTCTCAATGAAGATGGGTGGGTAGGGAGGAAGTGAGAAAATTTGAAACCCAGAGTTTTAAAAAACAAATGTTAAAAACTGTTTCCACATTCAACTGTGAAATAAGATATACAGGCAATGGGGTATAGAAATCTATCCTGCCCTATAGAAAAATAGAAGGGAAAGGGGTAAGAGAAGTGGGGGAGTTGGAAGGGAGGGAACATTAGGGGAAGGGGTATTCAGAATGCATGCCATCTTGGGATGGGGAAGGGTCAAGATGGGGAGAATATTTGGAACTCAAAATCTTGTGGAAGTGAATGTTGAAAACTAAAAATAAATACATACAAAAAAAATTTAATAAAAAGAATTATATGTAGTAGGAGAGCAGCTAAAGGCATCTCTCTAGTGTAGAGATCAGTTGGTATGGTCCAAGGACCAATAGTTGGGGATTAGGGTTATAATTTGGGTAAAAATCCTAATTCTGTATCTATAGCAGTGGAAAGGGCCAGGAGCATGGATCTAAAACATAATAGAGAAGCTTGAAACAGTTTTCAAACTTGATGATGATGCTTCACTTCTGGTGATTTATGTATGTGCAAAGGTTGAAAACCTTGCCAGTGATCATGAAGGCTTGGAAAAATCACTGAAAAGAAAAGGAATCCAAGTTATATTTTTGTCAGTGTTACACTTGCAAGGTGCAGTGTGTGTAGATGAGATATTGATTGGGAAGGTAGACTAAGAAGTTAGTGTCTGAAAATGGTGGAAAATGACTTCTGGCCCATGGCTTAAAGTATGATAGACCCTGCCAGAGGTGGAAGATTACTAACAAATTCTAGTAAGAAAGTCTACCAGGTTTCTTGGAATCTTGTCAAAGATTCTCCCCCATTGTCCCTCCCCCCACCTCAAGATGGCATGCATTCTGAATACCCCTTCCCCTAATCTGCCCTCCCTTATATCTCCCCCACTTATCTTACCCCTTCCCCTTCTATTTTCCTATAGGGCAGGATAGATTTCTATACCCTATTGCCTGTATATCCTATTTCACAGTTGCCTGTGAAAACAATTTTTAACAGTTGTTTTTTAAAACTTCGTGTTTCAAATTTTCTCCCTTCCTCCCTCCCCACCCACCCTCGTTGAGAAGGCAAGCAATTTCATGTAAAAAAAAAAAGGAAGGAAAAGAGGGAGAAAACTGTCAGTGTAATTTACTTAAGATAAATAATATAGAGCAAGTTAAAACGAAGAAGATTGTTCCTGTGGCATTCAGCAGTTCACAGGAGATTTAAAAAAAAATAAGACATAAATGAAAACCTTTGCCGCAGATAAATATTCACAACAATATACATGTTTTCCAATATTTAGACTAATTTACAGGACTGGAATTCCTAAGGAAGAAAATTTGACCTTAGAAATATCATTAAAACTTAATAGGATGAATACCATGTCTGGATTGTGGCTTTAAGTGACTATACCTTATTCAAAAGGAAAATGATAGGTACAGCTGTGGGTGGGAGTCAGTACCATATATTGAGAAGTGATATGCATGTGAGCACATTCAGGAAATAGAAGAAAGAAAGCATGGTGGAACACTTTAGGGTGGAAGTCAATGTAGGGATAAATTCAATCAACTGATCATGCATGGATGTATGCTACAAACCACCTAGACAGAAAAGAGATAATAAGTAATGTGGGAAGAGATGGATCTTGATACTTTGGGAGACGTAGTTAAACTGGTAGCAGGAAGACAGGAGAGGAATGAGCCAGCCTCATATCATCAGATACTACTCTTCTCCATGTACTCCTTCCCATATAATACACTGTTGGCCTTTTTGTCTCCTGTCTGTCTTGCCATGGACTAACCGTTGCCCTTTTTTTGCCTTCCATTTTCTCATTAATGAAATGAGGGCTAGATGATGGTTAAAGGTCCCTTCTAGATTTAAATTCTGTGATCTGTGTAAAGAGGAAGAACTCAGTAAAGAAATATTTGACCTTCTCTCTATTAAAGTGCAAAGACTCGTGCACAAGTTGACCCCTTTTCCATTATTAAAAAAAAAAAAAAAACTTTGCATTTCAGGGATTGCAAATGCCTTCCAGGAAATTCTCAAAAAATGTCACAAACCTTGTTGTGGGTGAAGCTATCCAATATATATACAACTCCATATTTGAAGGGGACTGAAGTGGAGCAAAAGAAATGTCCAACCAAGTTCTGAATGAAAGTTTGAGGAGAAAGGGGTGCCTCATTACTGTGGGCATGAGAATAGGCTTCCTATATAAGTGAGCTGAACCTAGAAAGAAAGGCTTCCTTTGGCAGAGGCACAAGTGGGGGCTGGAGCCTGAATGAATGTATGGAGAAAGAAGAGAGAAGGGCAGCATGGCAGAGGGGTGTGGCCATTGGTAAAGTTTGGCTTAAAAGAAGAGAATAAGAGGAAAAAAGATGGGAAAAACAAAACCAGCCCAGCTTAAAATAAAAAAAAAAAGTCGATAATGAATTCTATCAGCCACCAGGGTGCTTGGGAACTGACCCGGGTTGGCTTTGGTTCTGGATTTTTTGTTTGTTGTTGTTGTGGGTTTTTTTTTTGTTTTTTGGGGGGGTTTTTTGGGCAGGGCTGGGTTGGTCAGTATGTTTATATTTAATGTGAAACTATTTTATAAATTCATTTCTTGAATTGTTTATTTTTCTTTTACTTTAAGTAAAATACTCTAAACTAGCCATGATAAAAAGTACTTAGCCATGTGCACTTGGTACTAGATAGCAGTAATAAAATGCATAATAATAATAATAATAATAATAATAATAATAATAATAATAATAATAATAATAGTTCACATTCAAATAGAACTTTTTTAGGCCTTGCAAAGTCATTTATATGTATCTCACAACAACCTTGTGGATTAGCTGCTATTATTATCCTTATTTTAAAGATGAAGAAATTGAGGCAGAGAGGTGAATTCACTTGCCACATGGCTGCATGCATACTCTTTCTTAGTCTCCACTCAGCTTTCTACCCACCTATCTATAGGCATTTAATGTATCCTATCTCTGTTTCTATTGCCCCTTCGTTTAGGCTTTCATTGACATCTCTAGTTGGGAAAATGAAGTCCTGATAGTAAGGAAGCAAAATGTTTGCAAATGGACAACTGGCCATGACTTGACTTTGCCTTCTCTGATGTTTACTGTGCAGGCTGCTTCTGAATAGAAGGTGAGTAGAGACCTTGCAGAATTGATGAGGCACTCTTCATAGATGAAGTAAATGTTGAAAAATTCAAGTCATGTCCTTGGAGATGTCAGGAATCTTAGAGACCATTCAGTGTCACCAGCCCCTTCCCTTCTGGGGTGAGAAACATGGAGCACAGGCCCTCACATCCTCTCATTTAGATTCTGTAACTAAGAATTCTGGCCAATGGGTCTTGTTTATCTTCCTCAGTTGTTCTCTGTGCCCCCTTCCTCTAAATTTCCGTGCACTCAGTTTTCAACCAAATGGCACATTTGACAAGAATGATAGAAGTCTTCTCTCCCTGCCACCACCACCACCACCACCACCACCACCACCACCACCACCACCATCACCCTTCTCAGTTTCAAAATCAAGTTGTTTGGGCCCCAAACTTAGTGACACATCAGCCCACAAGAGTGATGAATCTAATAGTGTAAACATGGCCTTTCTATCCCCAAGCCCATCCCAGGACTCTTTCCAGTCTTGTAGGATTTGCCAAGGTTTGAGATTTATGGGCAGAGCCCTTACCTCCACACCCAAGTGAGACTCTACTGAGAGACACTCACAGAGAAATTTATCATATTATGTAAAAAGAAACCTGCTGCCCGCCCACATTGATATAAAAATTATAGAGACTAATACCTCTATATCCATTATTTTATCAGATTCCTCCAACACCCCTGGGAAGGAGGCAGAACAGGTCTCATGATCTCCATTTTGCAGATAAGGAAAATGAGGCTCAAAGATGGTAAGGATCACAAGTCCAAGGTCATTTGGTTAGCGCGAGTGGCTCCTGGGGTCAGCCATGACCTTCACCCACACATAACTATTTCCTCAGTTCCACCTGGAACTTTTTTTTGGATGGATGTCCTGCTCATCAATGTTGCAAGTGGCCTAAACATGAATGTGGTAAGTAATGCCTGAGATGGCAGAATTAGAATCACCAAAAAAAAAAAAGGTTAGAAAGACTGAGACAAGAGACCCAATTTGTGAGAATAAATATAAAGTCCTACACTGCAGATTAAAAACCAAAGAAAATGGGAGTGGAGGGGGGGGGGTTGGTGGGAAGGCATGATTGAAGAGGCACGACCAGATAGCGCTCTGCATGTTAAGAATAAAAAGGCACAGCAAGCTCACAGTAGGGCAGCAAGGAATGCAGGGACCAGAAGAATGCATTCAGTCTCACTGGTCCTCTTCTCAGCTGGCTTCCACTGCTCCTGGTCCTGGCCTTGGTGATTAAGCCTAGAAAACCTCCCCTGCCTTCTAACAACACCCAGAACTGAACTGAAGGGTCTGACTCGACCAGGGCAAGCAGAACACAGTGAGTGATGCCTCCCTTCACATGCATGGCAGCCAGCAGAGACTAGATGACCCCCTTACTGGGAATGTTATGGAAGGCATTGGTGTTTTCCATATGGGTGGAGTAGGTAACCTCAGCTTCTTTTCCATATTTCAATTTCTGTGAGTCAATTTAGGGGATACAGGGCTGGGGAATGTGCACAACACAAAGAAATATGTAAATTGGTCCTTGCCCTTCAAGGGTGTGGGGCAACAAGAAAAAAGATGATACGCATGGTTTAAGATGGCTACATGTGTAGTCTCCAGGAAGCATAAGCATATAGAGAGATAATAACGTCAATAGAAATTCAAGGAGTCAAGCTATTGTGAGCTAGGTCCTTGAAGAGAGTGGAGAAAGGAAATGGGAAATGAGTTTAGGCCTTAAAGGATCACACCCATTGGTGGAAGGAAGATGACAGCATTTCCAGGTGAAGGAAACCAAGTGAACAACTTTGTAGGGATAGAAATTTGTCATACATGACCAGAAACAAGTGAGTTAAGAAGCCAGGCTGAATGGAAGAGTTTTTACTAAAGGTTAAGAAGAGGATATTACCCCTCCTGACCACTCCTCCATTCCCAGGCCACTATGCGGGTTCGCCTGCTCTCTTGTCCAAATATCTGTGAAAGAAAGAGGGCTGGGACCTGTCCCTACTGAGATATTTAAAATTAATTACTGATATCAGGGGTCTCTATGGAAATGGGTGGGAATTTCCAAATGACCTCCCTTCTCACCTATATTGCTTCAGTTTTTTTTTTCTTCTGCTTTATCAAATCATCCCCGTTTTCTTAATAGAGTTTCTTCATTTAATCTGACTGTGATGCTGAGTCGACCAAAGGGAAACTAACAAACCCTGGAAGACCTGTGGCATCAGCAGCTTCTCAGGAGGATTCCTCCAGCAAAGTTGAGCTCTGGGCACATGCATAGCCACACCTTTCTTCACTAATGACTGATTCTTTGAAGCTGGTTGTCCTGGAATAGTAATATAGCTACTGCTGAATGGAGCTCCCACCTCAATTCAATTCAATTCAATATAATGCAATGTAGCAAGCATTAGGCAACCACTATGTTCCTGGCTGTGCCCTCTTCTGGATACAAAAGGAAAAATGAAAAGAGCATCTGCTGTCAGGTAGCTCAGACACTACTAGAGGAAAACTCATAGATTTGAATAGAAAACATGGATATACAAAGGAATTTGGGGAAACCCCATTGGGAGGAATCAGGAAAGGGAGTGGCACTGTGGCTGCAATTGAAATGGAACTAGGGATGCCAAGAGTTGGGGACTAGAAGGGATGGCTCCAAGAAAAAAGATGTGGGGCACAGGGAATGGGATGTGGCATGTGGTAGATAAGGAGCAAGCACATCAAATGGGAATGTGCAGAGTTTAAGGAAGTAGAGGAATCTGAAATAGTTAGAAAATCTGCCTCCAATCAGATTGTGAAGGGCTTGAAATTCACAAGAAGGGAATTTGCATTTATTCTAGGGAGCTTGGAGAGCCACTGAATCTTCTTGAGAAGGGGATGATTGAGCCACCCTCTGATGTGTTAAGAATTTCAGTTTAGCAGTTGGGTAGAGGATGCATTGCAGGAGACAGAGGGGCAGTGTTCGAGACAGAGTTCAGTCACGAGGTTATTTCCATAGGCTAGGCAAGAGGTGCTAACGGATGGAATGAAATCTGGAGCCGGGTGGGAGTAAAATGGACAGGGGAGAGATTCCATCAGGAGATGGAACAGGCAAGACTCATCAACTGATTGGCTACAGAAAGTTGGGGGGGGGGAGAAGACTGTTCTGAGTTAACCTTGGTCACTTGAAAGATGGAGGTGCCTGAAACCGAATTTGCAAAGGTTGGAGGAGAAGTAATGTTTCTTTCTTTTCTTTTTTGGTAGGGGGATAGGGCTGGAGATGATACATCTTGTTTCGGAAATAATGGAGATCTTCATTAGGCAACAGATGAATGACCAAAACTCATGGGAGACGAACTGGGGTTTGCTAGATTTGGGAGTTCATCTGCATGGAGATGACAATTGAACCCATAGGAGCTGATGAGATTGACCTCTTTGTGTTGGTCATTTCCCATCCCAAGACACTCCATACTTTCACTGTTATTCTTTCAGTCAATAATGCTATTCCCTGCACTCCTCTCTTACTCTTATTATGAGTTGCCCAGCAGGAGCCCCTATATAAAGGACACTCGAAGACGAGGAGTTTGTGTACGTATGCTGTTCTCCATTTTGGGGAAGTGTTCTGGCTCTTCTCCATCTGGGGGTGCTGGACAGCTGACAGGCAAGCCAGACTTTAATGTCTGTATTTTCTGAGGCTCTGACTCTTCTAGGAGGTGATCTTAGAATTGGTTTTGGGCTGGAGACAGAAAAACTCAGAAGGGCTGGCTATCTGAGGAGGAGAGATCTGCTCTGGGCCCTCGGATAAATTGGAAAAGAAAGTTGTGGAGGGGACAGAGCAAGGCTGTTTCCAAAAGAGCAGCTTTTAGGAAGAAAGTAATCTTGGACTTGGGAATTGGGGGTCCCAATGGTGAGCTCCCTCTGGTACTGAAATATAGACTAAGAAAGCCTTAATGTGGCCAACCAGCCAGGGATGTGGAGATAAGTCAACTTGACTCTTTACCCTAAATACAGGGTGGTAGACCTCCCTGTCCTAACAAGTCTTAGATCTGGAATCTATAGTACTGCTCTTGACCTAGGTATGACAATCCAGGCCAGAGGAATTGTGTTCACCTCTTAGCTACCCCAGGGGCTGGTCTTTCTAGTGAAAGGGGAAAACGCCTTTTAGAAAGGATCCCAGGATCTTACAGTGAAGTTAATCTTGAGGCCATCTCACCCCGGTTGCAGTAGATTTTGAAAATCTTCAAGTGTACCTGTTATTACTACAAAGTGACCAATTGACCACATGTCGGGTTTAATCCTGGCCAGTGAGCCACTGAGCCTCTGCTCTCCAGCTTCCCAGGAAGGGGAAATCACTCCCTTAGGAAGTGGCCCAGGACACGTTCGGATGGGACAGATGGGGTCCTGCATCGTAGGAGCCCGCATTTGTGTCCAGGGCTGTTTTCTGAGGCTTCCCAGATCAGAAATGCTTCAGGACTTAGGCAGCATCCCAGAGCCCTGGGAGGAGCCAGAGTAGAGAAGGCAGATGCTGGCCTCTAGAACAAGCTGGCCACACAACATGGGGGCTCTGCCTTTGTGGATTTCCCTCAGCTGCACCCGGAAGGGAAGGCTGTCTTATCTGTCTCAGATAATAAGCAATCTGAGGGGCCAGGGAGATCAGGGCAGGTTTGGGAAAACAGGAAAAGTGGGAAAGTCAGGAGAAGTAATCTAAGGAATGTTGAAGTAGGGAGGGGCTCTGTATGGAGCATGGGCTATTCCAGAGTCTAGGAGGAGGAAATGGCACTCCTTCCTTGTCCCTCTAGAGTGTGTGTGTGTGTCTGTCTCTCTGTGTGTGTGCCTGTCTGTCTATGTGTGTGTGTGTGTCTCTGTGTATGTGTGTGTGTGTGTGTGTGTGTGTGTGTGTGTGTGTGTGTGTGTGTGTGAGAGTGAAATTCAGAGAAGCCATTCCTACCCTCTGTACAAGGTAAGGAGAAAGGAAAAGCTATTTGTCAGTGGAAAGCAGTTGAAGGGAGAGGCAGACATGCTGTATGTAGGGGCTGCTGTCCAGACCCAGAACTATGCCTGGACTTGGAATATTCTTGATGTTGGCATGCCTCCAAGGGCCCCCAGAGGCCCAGTTTCCAGACCACCTCTCTCTCTTCTCTGAATAATGAATGTCTGAATGGTGGCTTAGGGGGCTACAGCTCAGGCCCCCAGGGTGGGACATGGTCTAGTCTTTCTCAGACTTACTGATTTTGTCCTCATGGAATATATGCTGGTGAGGCTGGGGCATGAAGAATGGGCTGAGACTCCAGCAGGGTCAGGTTTCTATTTGCTCTTTTTCCTCTGCAGTCAAGGGCCAAGGGGACCTTCTGCAAATTCCTGGCCTTACGTACACCCATCCACACAGACTTCCTCATTCTCTGATCCCACATCAATTCATAAACAAATATACTTTACCCTCTCCTCTCACTGTCTGATGGCAACTGAATGCTTCCCCCTGCTACCCCCAAACCCACTCTTTGGGCTTTCTGGATCCTTCAGGTTTGGTGTTATATTCTAAACCGCAAAGGAAAGACTGCAGCCCTGAGCCCACTTCCTGGCAGTGGGTACCTCCTTCCCCAAAACCCTTTGGGAATTTCAAACTCTTGACTCCCTTCTCCGTTATCTATGCACAAAGAAGAGACTCTTCCAATGGGGCCTTCTGTTTCCCTTTCCCTCCCTCTCCTTCTCCCTCTGCCCCACTTTGCAAGCTCTTCTCTGATCTGCCTTGAGGCCTGTGCCCAGACAATTGGCCCAGGGTGAGTCTGGCATTCTAGACCTTTGTGATGGGAACCAGTGAGTGTCTCTTCCTCTGCTTCTAGGAAGGTGTCAGCCTCCTGCCTTCCCATGCCAGAACTTCTCTCCCAGAGGCCTGGCTTTTCCTCCTGGTAGGATTGTGGGTGGGGAGCCTCTTAGACATGCCCTGGCCAAGCCAGTTGCCACAGGGCCTTGTTCCCTCCTGCTCACATGAGGCTCTTCTCTCCTGCTTGCTCTTTCTCTGTCCAACAATGCTTCCTCCTCCCGTTCCAACCCCAGCAACACATGAGAGGCACTTGCGGACACTCCTTTTCATTCTGTAGAATGTCATCTTTTCCTCTGAGCTTGAAAAGAGCCTGGTTGCTGGGCCTTGGAGGAGGCCCCTGAGCTGGGCCCCAGTGGTCCTAGTCTGCTGGGTGGCTGGTGCCTTTCCAGGCTACCTGCATGCCTTGCTGCCTGGGCTGAGGTAGGGCAGGCAGGGAGGGAGCCAGGAGAGTCACCAGAGGAACTAGCTTTTGGTAAGGCAGGAAGGTGGGGTCTGGGTCACAGCCGACTCCCTGCGAGGGCTGAGATGCAGGGCGGAGAGTGAGGGTCTGAGGCCTTGAGCCCTGGAGGTGAAGCTCCCATGATAGTGCCTGGGCAGGGATGCTTGAGTCCTCCTCAGTCTTCCCTGGCTCAAATTCTTCTTCCACCATTGCGGGTGGGGTGAGGGTAGAGATGTCCCTCCAGTGCAGCTGGAGCCAATTACTGCGGCTATATCTTGGAGAAAGGGCTATAGGTCAGGGCAGGCTGTAAAGGGTGACAAGTCAAGGGGGAGAGAGGAGGGGAATAGGGCATGGGTCTAGGAAGAAGGAATGACCTCTGTCTTTGGGGACAGGGCCCAACCTGCAGTGGGTCAGAGGAGGGAGGGACAGAAAGGAAAGTCAGTCAACATCTTCTTTAGTCTGGGCAGAGAATCTTCAGTCAGGCCCTGATCTTTCAAAGCTCCGCTGGGGACGTACAGATGCCCTGATCCCCTCTTGGCCTCTTTGACTAGAGTTGGGCAAACCCAAAGGCCCTCTGACACTGGCCCCGGGCTGCTCTGACTAGCTGTTTTTGTCAGCCTTTGCAAAGGAAGAGAGGGATGGTTCTTTCCCCATTCTATCATCAACACCCATGCTCAATTTCCTATTTTGTCAGAGATGATCAGATTCTGATCATATAAGGGCCTCAGGACTGATTAGAACTGACAGGGTATTTCACATTTTGAGTTTACATTTTAAGTATTTTGCATTTTTCTTAGAGGATTACTTCTGAACCAAAAAAATGGATGTCCTAATGGTGGAAATTGAGGCATTAGAATCAGGATTTTCAAGTAGGGAAAGGCACCTCTGAAGTCTTACTCATGCTGTGGATGAAAAACCAAGCCAGAGGAGGGATCAGGGTCAGAGCCTTGGCATGTAGGTGTCAGAATGCCAGCCCAGGTCTTTCCAGACTCCAGACTGCACTGAGAAATTGTCTGCGTGTTGGCATTTCTAATGACGGACCTTCCGTTTGAGAGTCTGGGGAAGTGCCTATATTGTGTGTTACTAGTTCTCTAACTCCATCAAATGGGTCCTATGACTACTTCACTGAGGCACAAAGGCTGGACAGGAGGGTCCAAAAACCAATATAGAATAAGGAACGGCCCTGGACTGTATGACTGGAACTGGCCTGCTCAGATGTCTATGCCTTAAGCTCCCTCCTCGTGGTAGTCAGGTGACAAGCTGGGCCAGGCTGGGCCTGAAATTCCTATTTGGATGGACAAAGGCCCACAGTATCTAGAGCAATGCTTTAACGTGCTCCTCTGGCTCCCAAAGGGTGGCTTCCGTTCCACTCGGTAATCAGGAAGAGGTCTGACATGCTTGGCTGCTTGGCTGTGCTCTGAGCATTTGGTATTAAAACCAGAAGGAAAATAATTACTGCTCATTTTGATCAAAAGGTCAGTGAGTGATAACTCACTAGATAGACAAGGCACAGGGCAGGGTAGGAGGAGACTCTGAGACCTGGATAACTAACTCTCGTTCTAAGCTTCACTGTCCTTATCTGTAAAATGGGGGTGATAATACCACAGCCCCTCCCTCACAGGGTCTTTGGGAGGCTCAAATGAAATAATTTAGATCAAGTGTTTTGCAAAACTCAACCTCAGCTGCTATTGTCAAAAGTGTGAGACCTTCCTGACCCATTGAACACTGGGCTTTTTGAGGAAAGTTCTTGGGGCAGGTTTAGCTGCTGGAGACCTGAGACTTCGTCTTCCCATGATCTTCACTATTCATGAGACATACTTTCTGCAACAGAGAGAGAAAATCTGGATAAATACCATGGTCATTGAAAAGACTACTTCCTTTCCTTTTCCAGAGGAAAATATGTGAATTTGTGGAAGTTGCCAAGGGTTCTTTAGTTTAGCATGCTTTATAAACCTCAAGCCACATTTTTTTAAGTTTAGGAAAAAAAAAACTTATGTAAATTTGATTCAGTTGTAATGTTATTATGTTTTCTATATTGATTAGAAATTATTTTGTAAACAGATAACTAATTAAATCTTTTAAAAATTGTTTTAAAAAGTTTTTCGTGTTGATTACAAATGAATGCCCAATGCTTCTTGCTTGAAGAAAAGTATCTCCTAGTTTTTGCCTTCTCTAGAGGATATGAAAAATTCTGAGAAGAAGAAAGAATACATTCATTCATTCATCCATTCATCCATTCATTCATCCATCCATTCACATGTGGTGCGGGGCATAGTCAGGAAGACTGGAATTCAAATTTCACCTCAGATATTTTGTAGCTGTGTGTATTAACATTGTGTCTCCTTGTGGGTCTCCTTACCACCAGCACCATTTTCTAGTCAGCATGGTCAGTAAGTTAATAAATAGCCACTATAAAGAGAAAATAATAGAAAATGAGATTGCAGGGGGAACCTGGAAGTCACATACAAACCTTCAGCTCAGAGATCAAAGGCTGAGGCAGCTAGATGGTACAGTGAATAGAGCATGGGCCCTGGAGTCAAGAGGACCTGAGTTCAAATGTGACCTCAGATACTTGATACTTACTAGTGGTGTGACCCTGGGCAAGTCACTTAACCCCATTGCCTAGGCAAAAAAAAAAAAGGACCAAAAGGACCCTCATTTCCAAACTGCATCCTAATGACAACAAGCCCAGAGTTCTTGGTCCTGTGATGGGGAAATCTCGGACAATCCCCAGACTTCCTCAGTGAGACCAGCTGAGCCTCAAATGGTGCTGCTGATTTTGAGATTACGTGGACATGTTACCTTTAAGGTTTTACCAATAATTTTGAGATAATTTGAATATGTTAATGGACTAACTCCAAAGCCTAACGGATAAGAGAGTCATCCTCGCTCAAGCCCCTAAAACGAGGTCTCAAGTTTCTTCCCCAGCCCTCTTCCATCCCCTGCTGCTGCCCGAGTTCTCCCAACTCTAAGCCAAGGTCCCCTTCATCGTACCATTCCCCCAGCCTCACACCCTGTTTCTGTATGCCTTTCCCTGCTTGTCTCTGCCTCCAATGCTTTTTGTATCTATACCCTCTATGGGAATTAAGGTGTGATTACTGACCTGTTTCTTGCTGCCAGTCATGGGCTTTCCTGGCAAGTAATCAAAGAACTGGGTATACCTGCCCCAATTTCATAATTTCTTGTACCTGGGCAAGTCTTTTAGCCCTTCTTTGCCTCAGTTTCCTTTTCTATAAAATGGGGATAATAGCACCAACTTTATAGGGTGGTTATGAGGATTAAATGAGATAATTGTAAAGCACTTAGCACAGGACTTGGCACATTGTTAAGTACTATATAAATGTTAGCTATTGTTATCCCTTCATAAAACATTTATTGATCTCTAGCTATGTGCCAGACCCTGAGTTAAGTGTCAAAAGGAAATCAAAAGGAAATTTATTAAGGAAGAACTTAAGTATATGGTAATAGCCATTGGGAAAACTGAAAAGCAGTCTAGATTAAATTTAGACTAATACCTTATACAGTATTCCACAATAAAATCAAAGTATTTATGACCTTAATTATTAAAGATCATAGCAGAAAATATTTTGGAGAAAGAGTTCATATACCTTTCATAGCTATAGACAAATATATTTTTAAACATGGGTTAGGAGCGATTACAAAAAAATAAAATTGATCACTGATAAGATGAAATTGAAAAGATACCATACAAATAAAATCAGTGTATCCTTGTTAAGAAAAGAAAAAAAAGTGGTTTTTGTCATTTGAGACACTGACCCCTTTTATTAATTATCTATTGGCGTGATTAATAAAATGATTAATTACCCAAAAATTATGTCTTCCCCAATGGGGAAGGGCACAGCCCACTACTGAGCAGACCTGGGCCTGAGAACCTTCTCACGTCTCCCCAATACCTGCTTCAAGTCTCAACTGGTGGACTTGGAAGCTGAGAGCTATTGGAAGGAATTGATGAACATGGTGAAGCCAGACATTGTGATCAAAGACTGGATTGCAACCAGAAATGACTGTGGCTGCACCTACCCTATCTGTGCAAAACTGTTGTTAGATAACTGTGAGGTAAGCCAATCTCTGTGTACATCAAGCAATGGGGTGGTGCCAAATGGACAGAGGTCTCCTACACATTCTTCAATTACCCCTCAAGAGTCCATTACATCCACTTCCTGCATAGAGACAAAGATACCCAGTTCTGGGCTGGCTGGTGTGGCCCAAGTGTCACAAACAGTAACATCACCATTGTACCTAAAGTCACTAGGAAACCCAGTCCTATAAAAGGGGAGGACCAAAGCTTTCAGGAGACAACCTAAGACCTTTACAGCAAAAACTGAGGATGTTAATTAGGAAATGGTGAGACCAATTGTGGCACAGGAATGTAATGGAACATTACTGTGCCATAGGTAAAGATGAATATGAAGATTTCAGATTTACATGAGCTGATTTTAGAGTAACACTGAATAGTGTTGTATGTGACCCCAGGAAAGTTACTTAACCTCTGACTGTGGATAGGGATATAGTTCATGATCAAACAAGAGAGAGAAAGGGTCATGGGAGGTGAAATAGATAATTTGTATTAAAAGATTTTGCACAAACAAAATCAACATAGCCAAAATAAGAAAACAGGAAAGTGGAAGGGAAATTTTACAGCACATTTTTTGATAAAGGTCTCATTTCTCAATTATATGGAGAACTGAACCAAATCTATAATAAGAAGAACCATTCTCCAATTGATAAATGGTCAAAGGTTATGAACAGGCAGTTTTCAAAAGAAGTAAAGCTATCAGTAGTTATATAAAAATGATCTAAGTCATTAATAGAGAATTCCAAATTAAAACAACTCTGAGGCACCCTTTTATACCTATCAAATTGGCCAAAATGACTGAAAACAAAAATGACAAATGCTGGAGGGGATGTGGAAAAAACAGATACATTAATGCATTGTTGGTGGAGCTATGAATTAACCCAATCATTCTGGAGAACAATTTGGAACTATGTCCAAAGTGCTATAAAACTTTGTGCACCCTTTGACCCAGCAATACCACTATTAGGTCTATACCTCAAAGAGATTAAAGAAAAAGGAAAAGAACCCATATGTACACAAATATTTATACCAGCTCTTTTTATAGTGACAAAAAATTGGAAACTGAGGGGCTGCCCGTCAATTGGGGAATGACTGAACAAATTATTGGATGTGAATGTGATAGAATGATTTTGTTCTGTAAGAAATGGTGAAGAAAATGGTTTCAGAAAAAAAACCTGGGAAGATTTATATGAAATCATGGAAAGTGAAGTGAGCAGAACCAGGAGAATATATATTGTAATGCAAATCAACTGTGAAAGACCTGGCATCTCTGATCAATACAATGATCCATGATAATTCCAAAGGACTCATCATGAAAAATGTTCTCCACCTCCAGAGAAAGATGGTAGACTCTCAGTGCTGATTGGAGAATAGTTTTTTTTCCTCTTCATTTTGCTTGCTCCCCCCCACTCCATACAACATAGCTAATGTGAAAACATGTTCTGAATGATTTAGTATATATAATGGCTTTGTATTTCTTGCCTTCTCTATGGGTAGGGGAGAGGGTGGAGGGAGGGAGAGAATTTGGAACTCAAAATACTTTTTTTTAAAGAGAAATTAATTTAGAATTTAAATTAAAAAACTACTAAATTTCTCAGGTAACAGTTTTGTATTAAGATATAAAGACAACTAACTATATGTGTGTAGACATATATATATGCATAAATATGCATAGACTTACAAAAGTGTACATGTTTATATAGATGTGTGTTTATGTATGTGCATTATAATGTTTTTGTGGGTGAGAACCTAAAGGTATTCCTTTTAATAAGAGGGCAAAGGATATGAACAAGGAGTTTGCAAAAGAACTATATAAACTCTTATCAAGATTATGAAAGAGTGCTACAAGTCATTAATCACAAGAGAAAGCCAAATCATCAGAATTGTAAGGTTTCACCTTATTCTCATGAAATTATTAAAAAAGGATGAAAAATAGGAGCAGTCAATGTTGGAAGAGTTGTGAAAACAGAGGTACACTGGTGCATTTTTGGTGGAACTGTGAATCAGTACAACAACTTTGGAAAGCCAGGGCAGCCAAGTGGTGCAGTGTATGGAGCACTGGCCTTGGAGTCAGGAGGACCTGAGTTCAAATTTGGCCTCAAACCAAACACTTGACACTTCCTACCTGTGTGAGTGAGTCACTTAACCTCATTGCCTAGCCAAAAGAAAGAAAGAAAAAAAAGAACAATTTTGGAAAGTGGAATTGCTCAAATTAAATGATTAAAATTTCCACACCCTTTTGCCTAAAGATTCAACTACTAAACTTCTACCCCAAGGAAATCATTGAAAAGGAGCAAGTTCCAACACACTTGAAAATAGAGACCTTTTATGGTAGCCATGAATGCGAAATATAACAGATGTCTTTGATTCTAATGAAACTACATATGAAACTGACATATGAATGTAACACAGCAATGCTATGCTGTAAGATAAGACAAATTTGATGAATGCAGATATGCCTGGAAAAATGTACACAAACTGATTCAGAAGATATTCAGCAGAGCAAAGAAGTGATATGAAGAGCTGATATAACAAGGAAAATGGAAAGAATCAAGAAGCAATAAAAACAATGTCAGAGATTACAAAGACCAAGAATACTTCCAAAGCAGAGTGATGAGAAAATGCCTTACCTTACTCACTGGTGAAGGCTCAAGGTCCATAGGTCTGTATCATTCAATTTATTTTTAGAATTTTTTGATGTATTGATCACTTTCTCTCATGTCTGCTCTTCTCTCTTGTTTTTTCTTTCTTTAAAATATTCATTATGTAGGATGGTTCTTTGCAAGAGGAAAGAATACCGGCAAAATTTTAGGCAATATAGAACAAAAATGATATCAATAACATCTGGGATGGTTGTTCCAAGAGAGTCAAAGGATTCTACAACTCACATCAGCCTACCTCCTTGCCAGACACCGACAGAGCTGGCAGTTTAAGCATACAGACTCTGCAATGTCTGTCCTGCTCAGGAGGTGCATGGCATTTTTTCAGAATGAGTATCAATGAATTTGAGTTACGGGTACATCACAAAGCAGAATCACAAAGAATAAGATTCATTAGTTTATCGAGTATGCAAGGTAGCTGACACTGTGATCGCAGGCACAAGATTGATGGATTTCATGGATTAACTGTTAATAAACACGTTCCTTTTAATACTAGATTTTTCTCCTAAAAATGCTGGAGATGTGCCTTCCAACTTGACAGTGTTTTTTTAAGCATCTAATCCTCACCTTTTTTATATGAAGTTGAAGAATTCTTCTGTGCACGCCAGAGCCTTGAAGGGAAAAGAAATTGCTTTGTGAAATATAGACTGTGTCTATAAGTGATACAGTTGGGAAAGTGCCAACAACAAAAAAAAAGTGTGAACCCTTTAGCCCCTGTTGATTAAACCTCTGTCTCCTTGTTGGGCTTAGCTGACCTTTTGTTTTATTAGCTATTAAGCATTACTTTATCTGGAAAGTCCAAAGGCACAAACACCAGAATTTCCTTGTTGCCTCTTAAGAATTATTGATTGATATATTTTATTCCATGCGACTTTATTCAGTGACCATTAAGGTTCTACTCTGTGCCAACCCTGTATCGGTCCCTGGGGACATGATCACAGAAATACACAAGTAATCCTTATTTGTCAGTTTTCATACACACACCACGTAATGTATTCATGGTGAAATTGCATTCTAGTGATCTGAGGATTTCAAATCACTTTTCAAACTCTCTAAAATTTTGAAATCCAAAATTCCAAATGCAAATTCTGGACACCTTGAGCTTCCTCATAATGATTTTTTTTTCACAACAACAAATAGTAATTTTACATAATATTTTATTATTATTTTTTCTTTATTTTAGTCTGGAAATATCATCTGGAAGCACACCTGGGTGCTTCTCCTCATGTGTTTCTCCATGTTCCCGGAGTGGGTAATTTGTACCCCTCCACCCCCCCCCCCCCCCCTCCCGACTGGGCCAGTTGTAAGTGGCTCTACCCAACAGACCTTGCTGTCCTTCCTGATTACAGCCTGCCTTTCCCAAAACACTTGACCGGACAAATAGTTGCACAGATGCATGTGTCATGAGGGTGTCTCCAGAAAACAGCACCTGTCATTTAAAAAGGCCCCCACTCTGCAGTGTTCAAACCTAAACTCGCACTTGTATCTAATCAATCAGTCAATGAGAATTGGTTCAGCAACTATGCTGTGCCAGGCATTGTGCTCTGGGCTGCAACAAGAAAGGAAAGCAAAAACTGACTGTCACCTAACAGGGGACCTGGGGTGAATATACATGTATGTACATGCATGTGCATACATGTATATTCATCTGTGTCTGTATGTCTGTGCATATATTATGCATATGTCTATACCCCTGTGTATATACAGTCATTTGGTACAAGTCATTTGGCAGAAACAGTTGGACAAGGGCCAGCTTCATGTAGAAGGCAGTGTTTGAGCTGAAGCTGAATGAAGGGTGGAATTCTCTGAGGCAGAGGTGAGGAGGGAAAGTCTTCCAAGAAACTGGAAAGCAAAGGTAGCTTGGGAGGGAGTACCTGGGGGCAAGGAACAGAGAAGAACAATTTGGCCATATTACAGCATGTAGGAAGGAGAGTAGTAAACACTGAGACTGGAAAGAGGTTAAATCAAGGCTGCAAAGAGCTTTAAAAGTTAAAAAAAATAGAGTTCCCAATTTATTTTGGAAGCAATTGGGAGTCACTAGAGTTTATTAGCTAGGAAAGTGGCCTGGTCACTTTCTTAAGCAAAATCATTTGGAGAATTGTGTGGTGAATGGATTAGAGAGGGGAAGAGACCCAAGTCTACTTTACTTGCTGATGTCATCAACCCCCCGTGGCTTGAATTATCATCTCTATGCTAATGATTCTGTTCCAATCTCTGTGCTGACCTCCAATCTCACATCTCCAACTGGCTTTCAGACATCTTAAACTGGATGTCCAGTAGACATCTTAAACTCATGTCCAAAACAGATCTCATCTTTCCCCCCTCAATCCTTCTCCCCTCCTACCTTCCCTATGACTGCAGAGGACAGCACCATCTTCCCAGTCCCTCAGGCTCACAAGCTAAGAATTATCCTGGATTTCCCACTGTCTCTCACTCCCCTTATCCAATAGGATGCTGACTTCTTTTAAGTTCCAACTCAAATTCTATCTTTTATAGGACTCCTTCTCCAACCTCTCAATTCCAGTGCTTTCCCCCCATTAATTATTTCCTTTTTATCCTATGACCCTAACCCTAATTGTGCTTGCTTTCTATGTATTTGTTTGCATGCTGTCTCCATCATTTGATTGTAAGATCCTTGAGGGCAGGGGTTGTCTTTTGCCTCTTTTTGGATCCCTATGCTTAGCACAGTCTCAGACACATAGTAGATCCTTGATAAATATTGATTGATTGATTGAAGTCAGGTAGACCAATGAGAATGTGGAAATAGTCCAAGTAAGGAGTAATAACCACCTGCACTAGAGTGCCGACTGATCTCTCTGCATCTGTCTTTTTGCTCCCTCCCAAACAGTAGGCACACAAGGAAGGTATATGGAAGCTCATCTCCAGGGCTACCTTTCTTTCCTTCTTCACTCTTTCTCCCCATCCCTTACCTCCCCATCTTGAGCACCTTTCTCTACTCCTCTCTATTCCTGTATCACACAAACTCCACGAAGACGAATACCAGCTCGCAGCTGTGGATTTCCCCTGAATGTTTTCCTAATTTAAGGACATGTGATTTCATGCTCTCTCCACTGCCATGCATCCCAAGCCTTCTTAGCCTCAGAAGCCAGTTTAATGCTTTGCTGTGTCCATGACAGCTAACCTTACAGTGAGGAGTTCAGTTGGCTTGACCTTGGATATCAGTCAGAGTCCATCCAAGGTGCACTCATGGCTTTCCAGCTTGGTAGGACCTGCCAGATCTTCTACTCCATAGGCAAAGCCTCAATTAGCTTGAGGCCCCTCCACACCTTGATGAGCAGGTCAAGATGGAATTCAGTGATAGTAGGAAAGAAGATGCTCAGAACTAGACAGGAATGTGGTGCTGGTTTTGGTGTAGAAACTTTGGTGTAGCACTGAGAAGTTCCTGAAGCTGCTGAGTAAATGAACTTAGGTTTCTGGTCGTACTGAGCAAATGAGAGAAGGGGATGAGTAGAGAAGGGATTGGGCCAACTCCTGGGTTTAGGGCAGGTCATTTTTATGTCCTTACATTTAGCCATTTTGTTCTGAGAATAATGGAAGGACTAAAAGCTTCCATTCTGGCCTCAGGGTGAGCTGCTGGAAGCAAGACAAGTAGTTCTTAACAATACCAGGAAATAAGACATAGATGAATAGGACAGAATAGGCGTGATCACAGACCTTTGGTGCAGGGGATCCTAATGGGGGAAAAAAATCTGACTCATGAGTATCCCCTGGTGTCTAATGCTCAAACTACCTCATCATTCTTCCTTCTTTTTCATAATCATTTAAAGGGGAGGGGAGATAAATACAAAAAGAAAATAATTACTGCCCTCAAGTAGCTTCCATTCTATTTCAGGGACGTATGTCTACAAAAGTGTCATAAAGCAACAGGTACATATAAATCCAAGATAATTGGGTGTGTGGAAGAACTGAAAGCTGGAGGACTCCTGTGGGATGTGCCATATGAAGGGAGTTTTAAAGGAAGCTCAGGATTTGACAATACAGAGGTGAAGAAGATTCACATTTCATGTGTAGGGAACAGCTTGTACAGAGACTTGGAGGCAGGAGATGGACTGTCGGGTAATGAGAATAGCAAGTAGGTCCATTTGGCTTGAAGGCTGAGGACTCAAAAGAAGGAAATAGGACATAAGCCCAGAAAGGGAGGATGGATTCCAGCTGTGAAGTGTTTTGCTAACTAGAGCAATATACACATCTATATATATATGTGTGTATATAGATACATACACACACACACACACATATATATATTTTATCCAAGAGGCAATAGGATATTAATGCTTTTAATGCAGGGGAGTGGCAGGATCAGACCTGTGCTTTAGAAGTCCCATATGGGCAGCTTTGTAGAAGGTGGATTGGCAATGGTGTTTAAAATGTTTCCACCACTTCTTGGGTAAGTAGAAACAAATGTCAGCAAACATAGGTCTTCCTAAGACCTGTCTGTGTCCTCATGACCCATAATGGTCCGAGACTGAAGCCAGTCAGAAGTCTCATTGAGAAGCTTTGGCTTTGCCTGGAAATGAAATGCCTAGAAGAAGAAAAAAAAGGAACCTTTTAGGAAAATTAGTAAGATAAAGATGATTTCAATTTTAAGGAAACTGAGATGCTTCACATAGTTTGCCATAATTGGTGGCAGACTGTCAAAGATTTTTCCTGCATCTGGAATAATTGCTTTCCATTTAGCTACTGAATGTTGGCATTATGTCAGATTCATATAAGAAGAACTAATTCTCAAATCTGCTTGCCTATTATCAATGAGACAGAACTTCTTAAAATAGAATGGTATGGAAAGGACATTGGAAACAATCAGAAAGGTTCTGCTCATCTCATCAGATCTCAGGCAGCCAGAGAACTTAATGATTTGGGTACAATTTAGAATTAGTTTTCAAGTACATTATCACCTCTTTGAGAAGGGCAGTGGTGTCTTTTTTTAAAGGTGAGGTGCATGTGTTTAGGGAGAATACATTTAACCCTGTCAACAATCTTTTCTGTGTCCATGATATAAAATATAGGAATTAAGGTGAAAATTATCCAACACTTATCAGGAATGTAAATGTAAAAGGTCACATCAAGTGCAACAATTGAGGGCAGTAATGGGAGGTACTTCCTACAAGGTGTCTGGCAAGAGTATCCAGCACCAAATAACAGATAGAGGAGGTCACAAAATGCAGAAGAAATTATATTATAAGAAACAATACAGATTTTAGAAAAATAAAATCATTGTAACTAAAATAAGAAAAGTTTTGACTTTGGGGGGGACTTTGTATCAAACATCTCTCATAAAATATATCTAAGAGACATTAAAAATTAATAGAAATAAGTGACTTAAGATCAATTCCATAAAGATTAGTGGTCAAAGAACACAGTTTTCAAAATGAGAAGTGCCAATTATCTCTAATCATTTTAAAATATGCTCTCAATCCCTAATCAAAAGGAAAGCATAGCTGAAGTCTTCTTCAAGGGGTTACTGGACAACAGATATGCTTATGCACTGTTGATGGATCAGGCAACTGGTTCAGCCATTCTTAAGAACAATTTGGAGCGAGGTGAAAATGATTGCTAGGCTATTTATGCATACCCAATAACCAGAACTCACATTTCTAGATTTCCAGAATTTCACATTTCTAAGATCCCAAGGAATTTAATGAGAGAAATAAAGGTACTATATATAACACAGTCTTGGTAGTATCAGTACAACAACCATGACAATGAGAACAACAAACCCATAAACAAGCTTAGCGCTCATCATTGGGGAAATGGATTAATGAGTTGTAGTATTTGAATGTATTAGATTATCATCACTCTCAACTTCATCGAGCAACTAGACTCTGAGCTTGATGCCGGGGTCACAAAGGCAATGATGAAAATAATCTGTTTTGTATGAAAAGCTAAAGAAGACTAATTCAGATAATATGGCAAGACAAGTGCACTGATGCAGAGTGAAGAAAGAAGAACCAAGAAAATGAATTACACAATGACTATAATAATGTATATTAAATTAAAAAAAATAAAAACTCTAGAACACATCAGAATTCAGATTAAATGTAATGAAGAGTCTTGGTTCCAGATAATGAAATAAAACTTTTTCCCCCTCCTCTTAGTAGAGGACTGCAGGTGGATAAAGGAATATTGTATATTGTATACACTGTCAGACAGCATCATTGGGCTAATTGGGTTAATTGTTATTCTTTTTTACAAGATAGTGTTCCAAACTGAAAAGTTCTGCGCAGACAAAATTAATCCACTTAGCATAATAAAGGAAGTGGTTAAATGGTGGGGAGGGGAATCTTTGTATCAAATTCCTCTGATAAGGGCTTGATATTCAAGAGATATACGTACATACATACATACATATATGCTTACATGCATACATATGTGCATATGCATACATACATACATACAGTATATTATATCTAAGATATATTATTGTGTGTGCTTGAGTATTAACCATTCTCAAAAAGATACATGGCCAAAGTATATGAGCAAACAGTTCTCAAAGGAAGAATTGCAAATTGTTCAAAACCACACAAAATTTGCTGCAAATCACTAAAAATAGAAATGCAAATCAAAACAACCCTGAGGTTTGATCTCACACCTTCCAAATTGGCCAAGATGACAAAAAATGGCAATAGTCAATGTAGAAGGAATTGTGGGATGATAGGCAAACTAATACATTGTTGGTGGAGCAGTGAAACGGTAGAACCATTTTGGAAAGTAATTTGGAATAAGGCAAAAAAGTGACTAAAATATCCATACCCTTTTGATCAGATGCTCCCTTACTGGTCTTATACCCCAAGGAAACCATCAGTAAGAAGAATGTCTTCATATACATCAAAATTTAACAGTGCTTTTTGTGATAGCAAAGAAATTGAAAACAAAGTAGATGCCCATCAACTGAGGAGTGGCTAAACAAATTATGGTCTATGAATGTAAATTTGAAAATCATGTGCATAAAGATCATTGAATCCATGGGAACAGATCACTGAGTGAGATAATAGAGAAGGTAATAGCAAAGGGGCCAAGCAGAACCTTATTGGTCACCCCCGTTGGTAGAAATGACTCAAAAATCCATCAAAGGAACATGGAAAGGAATCATTAGTCAGGAAGAGAACCAGGAAAGCAGAAACACAGAAGAATCCAGGATAATGGAGTGCTCAGTTGATACAAAGCCACATAGATGCATAGGTAGATGATAGCTGACATATAGCACTTTAAGATTTTCAAAACACTAGAAATATGCTTTCATTTGATCTTCACAACAACTTTGGGAGGTAGGTATTATTATTACCCCTATTTTACAGAAGAGGAAACAGAGGAAGATGGAAGTTAAGTGATTTACCCAGGGTCACACAGCTAGTAAATATTTAAGGATGGATTTGAACTTAGGTCTCCCTGACACCAGTTTCAGTTTTCTAACCATTGTACCACCTATCTTAAAACCATGTGGAAAAGCTTGATTCAGGAAAAAAAAAAAAGAAATGAGAGAGGGTAAAGACTTGGAGATTATACTGAGTCCTCATCTCTCCATGTTACCTTCTCCAATAAAATCATTAGTAGATACTTGACAAGGCAAACACCAAATAACAGCATAATAAACAGAATAGATTATATTTTAACAGACAGAATAAGACTAGCTATTGATTGGGGAGTTATGCTTAAGTCTACTGTTTACAGTCAATTGACCGCTAAGAGGGAAGGGGAGGGAAGAGGAGGGAAGAGAAGCATTTGTACAGTGTCTTCAATGTGCCAAGCACTATATTTAGCGCTTTACAAATCTTACCTCACTTGATCCTCAAAACCACCTGGTGCGGTAGGTGTTGTTAAGATCCCCGTTTTACAGTTGAAGAAACTGAGGCAGACAGAAGGTAGGTGACCTGCCCAGGGTCACATAGCCAGTATGTCTCTGAGGTAGAATTCAAATTCAAGTTTTCCTGAGTCCAAGAGCAGTGCACTGTGCACTGCTCTACTAGCTACCTCGAAGATAAGTATTTAGAGGAGCGGGCAGAGATAAAATGTAAAATTTAAATAATTTTACCTTGAATTCTTTATACAAGTAATTGATTTTTTAAAATGGGAAATGTACAAGAAGAGGTGAATATGGTCTTTAATAGAGGATGTATCAATAAAACATTTATATAAAAGGTCAAGAATGAAATTTTCTTTCTATGTCAGATCCCACAAGAATCATCAAAAGTGCCAGAAATTCATTCAGCAAAGAAATGGTTCCTAAATTATCGTCGTGGATTTTTAAGTGGAGGTGATTGGGCTGGATGCCAAAGTTAGAGATCGTTGATTTCACTTCCCTTTGGGGTGCATGATTTTGAGTAAGGGCTTTCTTGGCAAGGCAGGTGGTTGTAATAGAGAGACGATGGTATCGACAGTGAGATCACAGGGATTCACATGCCCTCTCTGGCACCCATTTAACTGTTTGGCCTCAATCATAGTTACTGAGCCCAACTCCCTATTGCTGAAGCTTTATATGTTCATCGTTTTATGCTAAATTTTCATGATTTTGGCCAATCCTTCAAAAAGAAAAGAATAAGAAAAAAGCTCACCTCCAGCAGCATCATTTATGTGACCAATCCTTAAGCAAGACTTTGAGAGCACGTTGGGGAATTTAGAGCAGACACAGAAAAGCTCTTATTGATTCTGAGTTTCTCTAAGCTTCTTCTCCCAGGATGACCCTCTTGACCTTTCTGACCAGATGCTTCTTTGCTCAGAAAGTTGTGTAGAGGCCCTGGAAAGAGCCAGTGGTGTCCCTCAAACCCTTCTAGACAAAAAATCCCACCACTAACACTGGCCAATGCTCCTCCTTCTCATATAGAAGACCTATGGCACCGTTCATCTCTGGCACTCCATCCTAAGACTTAGAAGTTGACAGAGTAGCACACGTGCCTCCCAGGTTGGCACAGTCAGCCACAATTTCAAATGACAATTTCCTCATTCTCTTTCAATTCCCAGAAAGCTTTGAAAATTCTAGTCCTCCTTAAAAATAGAGGATTTGGTATCAATGGACTAGGGTTCAAATCTGGCTTTATCTCTGAGTAGCTATGTAACCTTGGACAACTCTCAGGGCCTCTGTTTCTTCACCTCTTAAATGAAGGGGTGGTACTAGATGACTTTGTAGATATGACCTTAGAAGTGACTCAGTCCAAGTCATTTTACAACTGAGGACCCTGAAACTCAGAGTAGAGAAAGAACTTTTTCATTACTACACAGCTATGGAGGAAGAGCTAAGGGGCAAACCCAGTTCTCTGTCTCCCACTCCATCACGCCTGCCATAATACCAGGATGCTCTATATCTAAAGTATAATGTCGGTGGAGATGACAGAGGGCACTTCTCCCACCCTGGCGGACAAGCCAAGCATCAGGGAATTATTGTTCTGCTAACTTGACATCACATACATATGGTCCAGATGCATATTAGAGCTGAATTAAGAACAAATTTGATCTATGCAGTAGCTGGATGGCCTTTCTCAGGCACCCAGTTCCTCCTTAACTCCTCCCCCTTCTGCTAGCTTGCTGTAACCTGTACTGTGTAAAAAGGAGCTTTGACTCTCATTGTAAACAGAAATATATCAGTAACTCAGAGTACAACTGGGGGATGACACTTGTTTTATGCCTTCCAAGGACAGGAAGCTTCATTTTATCTTTCAAGACACTCATATGTTGGATGTAAAATAGATGTCAGGACCATCTGGCAAACTGTATTTAGCTGTATACATTCCATAGAGAACCTTTCAGCTATCCCTCAGGGATCAGTAACGGGTAAGATGGAGAGCTAGTCATGGGCAGATAAATCTGTGTGGAGGCAGTTAAGTACAGCAAATTGGGGAGGAAAATGATTCCAGCTTATGAAAAATGGGGAAACATCTCAACTCCCCTCCATGTAAGCACAACTGTCTGGGTAATGGATTTTTACTTGTAATTACCAGGAATTCATACAAGAACTCTTGAGTAAATTAATTCTATTGAGCATCGAAGAAGGCCCTTTAGATTCACATCATGGTGAAGCCTGTTTCCAAAACAGAAGAAATAGCATCCTCTTTTTTGGCTAAGAGATGGAATTTAATAATTAGTGCCCACTTTCATGGGGCCTCTAATGGAGAGTAGTAATACAAACAGAAGAAACATCTTCTTGGAAATTTCCATGATTCCTAATGTTCTCTTCTATCCTAGCAGACTAGATAAAACTCATAGACTAGTCTAGTCTATTTCATGTACAGGCAGTTAGGAGGCACAGTAGATAAATCCCTGGGCCTGGAGTCAGAGAGACCTGAGTTCAAATCCAGCCTTGGACACTTACTAGCTGTGTGACCTTGGGCTAGTCACTTATCCCTGTTTGCCTTACTTTCCTCATCTGGAAAATGAGCTGGAGAAGGAAATGACAAATCACTTCAGTATCTCTGCCAAGAAAATCCCTAATGGGGTCATGAAGAGTCAGACATGACTGAAATGACTAAACAATAAAATTCCATGTATAATTTGGACTTATTAGGTAAGTTTTATTGTTGAACATAACCTTTCATTCAATCCAATGCGATTCAATTCAAGAGGCATTTATTATACATAAGTGACCATCACTCAATGTGCTAGGTACTGGTGTATTGTGCTGTTCTTAAATATTAGTGCTATTAAATCAAAAAGAAAATAAACAGTCCTCATTCATCAGGAGATTTGTTTCTTTCAGTAAAGAAGCCTTTAATAGATGCTTCTCCTCAGTGATTCTTGAGCAGCTGCTTTATACACTGCATTGTGCTAAAGGGGAACAAAGGCATTTACTCTCTCAGCAGCACTCACAGTCCTAAAGTTTAGATACAGATCTCAGGCAGGAAAATGGTATTTCCATAGCACTTTAAGGCTTACACAGCACCTTTTGTCACACTCATCTTGGCAGGTAGGGAATGCAATTATTATTGTGACCATTTTCAGGTAAGGAAACTATGATATTTCTTCCATCCTGAACATTTCCATGCTTTAACTCCTCCACTCAGTCCATCATCTCTAATTCCTCCCCAAAGCCCTGACTCTGTCCTGGCACACTTGTTGACCTCCGACTGGTAAACTTTCTCTCCCCTTATCTTGCCCAGATCTAGGCCACTGCCTCTCCTCCAAGCCCCCTCCAATATATGCAGTATGCATTCCCCACCCCCACCCCCATGCCCCTGGGCTTTCCGGCTTCTCTTTATGTAGTACTACTATCTTTCCCCCTTAGACTGTAAATACTTTGAGGGCAGGGATTATATTGCTTTCTTATATTTATATCCTTAACCTTTTACACCATAGCGTGTGTCTAATGTTCTAATGTACAGTATTAAAATATTTCTCTCTCTGTCTGTCTGTCTGTCTCTCTCTGTCTCTCTCCTCTCTATGCCTGTCTGTCCATCTATCTATAACAATACAATAACATCTAGATGTGTCCTAAAATGGAAAAAAAATCAAGAAGGGAAGAAGCATCTCCAAACAGAGGTGCTCAATTACCCACAACACCTGAAGTCATAAAAGCCGAAGGCTAATATCATTCTTCCTTCATTCCATCCGATTTGACTGCATCCACTTTAATGTTATGATCCTGCCAACCTGTCTTCCTTGGATCCATCTGCGTGAGATCTGTGGAAGGAATGGAATGTAATAAACATTTATGAAGCACCTCCCGTGTGCCAGTTACTATGTTAAGCACTTTACAAATATCTCATATAATCCATAAATTATAAAACAGTAGGCAGATATCATGCCTTGTTATTAACATTGATGTTGATCAATGGGGCTTCCTGGAGATGGGCGTTTTCCCTTGGATTTACAGAAGAAACAATTAACGATGTATGGCTCTGATTTTTGAATAAATGGGCAGACATTAGCAGAGGTTTCTGGGAACCAGGCTTCTTTGAGCACAAGACCCCTTGCCTGCCTGTTTGTTTGTTTGTTTGTTTGTTTTTCTTTTGGGAAGAGGAGAGCACGCCATCTTTAGCCTTGGTCCTTGGCTTGCTCGCCAGTGCGGAGCAGATGATAGCCCAGCCACCTTCTCACGGCCATTAGCACAGAGCATTGCTCACCTTCTTGCCTGGGTGCAAAAACCAAACCAAACAAACCAAATACCACTTCAGGTGGTAATTTGCTCCTCTCTTATTATTCCAACCCTGTGCAAGTCATGTTGGTGGCCCCATTTTTACGGAGATGGGCATAGAGATCCAGGAAGGTTGAACCACTCCCTTGAAGATCACAGACCTTTCATGGCTAAACCTGGACTAGAACTCACTGTCTTCTGGCTTGAGGGTGGAAAGCTTGGAAAGCCACAGGCTATTCCTTAGAGAATGCCTCCTATTGGCCAGGAGACATTCCTTTCAGAGTGATCTGCTTGGGAAGGGAAGCCACTGAGCATGCTCTCTGTTATCAAGGGACCCTGGGGCTGGAGAAATGGTGCTCTATGAAGCTTTGAGATAAATGACAGGTCCTGGCCATGACTGCAGTTCTATCACCCACCCAATGTCAGCTGACACTCTGTAGTCCTGGCCTGGCTTTCAGCAACATGTCCTGCCATGAATGCTGTATCGATGAATGTTACATTAGAGCCTGGCTGGTCACATGGTCTACACACAAAATTGATGGTCATAATAGGAGATGACTTGCAGCAACATGACTTCCCCTTCACATCTCCAGCACACAGAGTAGGGAAAAGAATTCCAAAGGAAGTTTGCCAATATACCTGGAGGGCAAAAGTCATCTCATTTCTTTCTTTATGTTACCCACACCGAATACTGAGCATTTCTGCATGTATACAGTGGTATTATTCTTCCCTTCTCTTCACTTCTCTTCTCTGAAATCCCTGTATCACTGCACCCTGCTGTATCCACCTACCCTCATGTCACCATCCCTCATGGGCATGGTAATGCAGGAGCACATGGGATCCTAGAAGCTGAATGACGGCTCTGAACTCTGTTGATCCCTCTTCTCCTGGATGTTCTCTCCTCTCTGGGTTGCTTCTTCACCCCAGCCTGACACATTGACTGCTCCATCTTTAAGCAGGACCTCCAGAGACCATGCCTAGGAAGAACTCAGTCTTTTGGCTCCGAACATCTGCTGAGTAAACATTTTTCTTCAGATACGGCATCTCCTATGAGTCCAAGTCTTCCCTTCCATCCTCTCTTATCCATTTTACCTCTCAAATCTGACAGTTCTAATTAAAACAATATCATCATTACTTTTGAAAAGACTATAAAAACCAACTCTATTGTCCCACTCATCACCTCTGGAACTTCCTTACGTGTGTTGTGTTCCATTATTGGAAGAGAAATTCCTTGAGTGTAGGGACTGTGTTGCCGATGCTTAGAATACTTCTTGGAGGAGAATGTGTGCAAGGATAGGAATTGAACCAATTAATCTCCCAACCACAGTGAAGAAATGTTTGATGTTCTATATCCTGATATCTTTAGCAGGTGCTAAAACCTGCTGAAACAATGAAAGACATTAAGGAAGGTCTGAACATTTCTTCAACCCATTTGGAAGGTGTGAAAGGCATTGGATGAAATGAGTTGATGTTCACGAGAATTTTATCAAGTTCAGATTTATTCATGCCCTGTGATGGCTCAATACAGAGTGCTAGCTAACTGGGCTTTTTGGAGGTCAGGGAGGTGGATAGCCTCTGTCTCATCTGTCCCTCATCCTCCTCCTCTCTGGGCAACTTTGTGAACTTCCAAAGGTTGGAAGATCTTGACTTCCAATTGGCATTTTAACTGTGCCCCTACAGCAACTGTGGCTGCTTTGGCAATTGAGGACAAAATAGACATACTGAGGAAAGGAAGCACTGGGACTCTACCAGGATCCTGACAGAAAGACACACCCTGCATAAGACAATCTTGATGGGTACCGCACAAAAGGAGAGGAGAGGACTTCAGTTAACCAGGACTTGGTCACTGGTTCTCTCCTTCCCTCTGGGCTCTCTATGTATTTGTGGGAAAGTGTGTACATACTTTATTTTTTTGGAAGGGAGAATGTTTTGTAGCAACTATTGTCACGCCCATTGCCCACAAATACACATTTCTAAAAGCTAATCTATTTTGAATGGATAATAGATATGAAATGATAAACAATTAGGAAGAGAACACTACTAGGGAGTATGAGTAACAGAATTAAACAGCCCAGTGTCTCAGGGTTACCCCTAGAACCCTGAGGGGAGAAATATTGACCCTCTGGAGCCTAAGCCTGCAAGTGAGCATGGGAGGGGAAGTGGCCCTAGAGTTGTGATATAAATAGGTAATTAATGCTTCCCCCCACTCATTCATTCAATCATAGGTCCTTGATGAATGCTTATTAAAAATGAAATAAGTAGAAGAGCTCCTCTCCAAGTACCAGCCCATCTTCACTAACTTGTCCCTGCACTACTACCATATCGCCAATTCATTCTATCTTCCTTTCTGTACCTTGGGCACAGGACTGCCAGTCGCTTTCCTATCACACACTTGATTCCATTTCTCCACTATTTGAAAGATTGAACTGGATCCCCATTGCCCATTGATGAGACTACTCAAGCAGCCAATCTCTTCAGCTTGACTCTCATTACCTTTGTAGCTTGGAATGAAGCTTTTTAACATATCCTAGGCTCCAATCCAATTTAACTGCTCATCACAACTGAACAGATGATAAAGGACAGAAAACACCTATCTCCTCATTGATTTTTGCTTCACTGATTTTCTTCCCAGACACCTCATAGGACAATATGGACAACATTGGATTTAAAGTCAGAGGATCTAAGTTCAAATCTCACGTTTTCCATTTAATGTCTGTTCAGACTTGGTCAAGTTCTTTCCCTCCCTGGGCCTCAGTTTGCTCATCTTCCACATGAGGGTGTCAGACTGGAGGATCTCTGAGGCCCCTTCCAGCTCAAAAGAAATAATTCAATGTTCAATTTTATATCTTAATTCAAGGCCCAACTTCTTCCCATGAGCATTAGCATTGCAGACTAGAGCAGTTATATACACCAAGATGTGCACCCGTAATCCATTGCCTACATCTCCATTTCTAACAGGAAGCTCACTCAGACAAAACCTTAGGCAACTGTCATCACAAATTAAAGGGAGAAAGATGAGGGCATCACAGCTGTTGTAAGATATTTAAGACTGTGTTGCATGCGAAGACTTAAGAGAAAGAAGAGGGAGGTAGTAAGCATTGCTCTTAACCTTTGACTCACTGTATTTGAGATGACCAAATGACTAGGTTTGCATGGACATGTCCATTTTTCAAAAGAGTTGTGTTCATGTTAAGTATTCCCCAGCAGTTTAAATGTCTAAAAAGAACTGATATACACAGCTGGTGCTTTTTAGATATTAAGAAATATCCTGAGATTATTGTATTTAATAATATGGCATTGTTCAAATTTATAAGTCATGAAAATGTAATGAATCCAGTGATCAGTATGTAATTATGCTGCTGCCTGCCAGTGCTGAAGGGCAGACTTAATGGTTGAGGTTAAAAGAATGGGAATTCATTCCTGAGTTTCTACAAAATAGAGTCAGAGTCAAACTCCATGGCTGAAGGACTGCCCAGAATGAAGTCAGAAGGAGATCAGTTTTGTGGAGGGGGAGGTGTTACTGACTTGGTTTCAAATGAATTTGGAGAAGAGGACATTCAAGAGATGTCTGGAGGGGCAGTTTGGGTCACCTGGACTGGGTTAGTCATTTTCATATTGAAGATTTGCAGGTCCTATCTCAGTCTTGTAACAGCCTCATAGAGTAGAAAAGGAGATTGAAGGATGTCAGAACATTTCTCCTACCACAAGTTTCTCTATGTTGTCATGTTCAACCATGTCAGATCCTTCATGACCCATTTGGGATTTTCTTGGCAAAGATACTGGAGTGGTTTGACATTTTCTTCTCCAGCTCATTTTACAGATGAGGAAACTGGGGCAAAAAAGGTTAAGTGACTCTCCCAGGGTCACATAGTTAGTGTCTGAGATAAGAGTTGTACTCAAGAAAGATGAGTCGACTTCCAGGAGCCAAGATGGTGGAGTAAGCAGTAAATCACTGTAGCTCTCCCACATTCCCCTCCAAACAACCATAAAATAGCAACCCAGAACAAATCCTGGAATAGTAGAACCAGTGGAAAGACAGGGTGGAGTGGTGTTTTAGCCCAGGAGACTTGAAGGGTTGGCAAGAAAGGTCCATCTCACTCAGGTAAAAGGGAAATGCATTCCAGGACAGGAAGCATCCCAGCAAGCCAGCAGCAAGCCCCACATTAGTAAACCAGTGGGAGATCCTGAGCCCCAGTGTGGTGGAGCAGGCAAATGCCAACATCAGGACCCCCCACATGCCTTAGCATGGCCAGGGTAACTGGCAGACTCCAGCTCCAAGATGGACTTCAGTGTAGCTCCAGGCAAACAGGCATCTTCCAGGAACCAGACCTCTACATACTTCAGTGTAGCCTCAGGGAATTGCAAAAACAAAGCAAAACAAAACAAAACAAAACAAAAGACACTGGGCTTCAGCATGTACCAGACACCACCACTAGGACATATGCTCAGCACCAGGTAAGCTGAGAGACCCCTATGACCTCCAGCAGTGCCAATCAATTCTTACTGCATCCCCTCAACACAGCACCAGATAGAAGTGTCCCCCAGTGAGCCTCAGGGCAACATCAGTGCAGCACCAGATAAATAACTAGGGTTTACAGTCCCTGTCACAAGAAGCCTGAGACAGAGCCCCTTCCACCCTGGAAGCAGAGATCAAATTTAAAAGAAAGGGGAAAAGCCAGAAAAAAAAAGATGACCATAAAAAGAAAAAAAACAAGAAAAAAATTATGACCACAGAATGTTATTATGGTGACAGGGAAGACCAAGACACAACTCAGAAGAGGACAACAATGTCAAAATACTGATGGAAAAAAAACCCCAAAGGAAATTGGGAAATGGTCTCAAGAACAGAAGGAACTACAGAAAAGTTCAAAAAGGAGCTTAAAACTTATATAAGAAAGGTAGAAGAAAAATTGAGAAATTAGAGTCATGCAAGAGAATTATGAAAATAGAAAACTATTTAAAAAGTAGATTAGCCAAATGGAAAAGGAGATGCAAAAATCCACTGAAGAAAACTCCTTAAAGGGTAAAATTGGCCAAATTTGTGGTGAGGGGGGTACAAAAGCTAACTAAGGAAAACAACACCTGAAAAGTTAGAATTGGGCAAGTGGAAAATAATGACTCTGAGACATCATGAATCAATCAAACCAATTAAAAAAAATTTAAAAAATAGAAAAAATGTAAAATACCTCATGTGAAAAACAACTGACTTGGAAAATAGATCCGGGAGAGACAATATCAGAGCCGTTGAACTACCTGAAAGACATAATCAAATGAGGATCTGGATAGCATCTTTCAAGAAATTATCAAAGAAAACTTCCCTGATGTCCTGGAACCAGAGAGCAAAATAGGCGTTGAAAGAATCCACTCATCGCCTCAGGAAAGAGATCCCCAAATAAAAACCTTAAAGAACATTACAGCCAAATTACAGGACCATAAGGTCAAGGGAAAAAATACTACAAGTGGCCAGAAAGAAACAATTCAAATATCAGGGAGTCATAATCAGGATTACACAGGACTTGGCAGCTGCAACATTAAAGGACTAGAGGTCTTAGAAAGTGATATTATAGAAGAAAGGAGTTAGAACTACAACCAAGAATAATCTACCTAGCAAAATTAGGCATAATACATCAAGGGAAAAATGATCATTTGATGAAATAGAAAGATTTCAAGCTTTCATAAGGAGAAGACCAGAACTAAAGCAAAAATTTGACCTCCGATATAAAGACCTGAGAGAAGCATAAACAAGTAAAAGAATGAAAAAAAAACATAAGGGATGCAATAAAACTAAACTATTTGCATCCTTACATGGGAAGATGATACTTGTAATTCTTAAAATATCATTTCACTAATAGATAGAAAGAATATACATAGAGAGTATGAGTATAGAGTGAATTTGAGGGAATCACATAAAAAAATTAAGGGCTGAGAAAGAGGAGTACAATGGGTGAAAAAGGAATATAGAGATAGAATAGGAATAAATTATTTCAAATGAAGAGGTGCCAAAGACTTATTATGGTGGAGGGGAAGATTGAGGGTGGGTGATAAGCATCTCTTGAACCTTTCTTTCATCAGTATTGGCTCAAAGAGGGAATAATATACACAAACAACTGAATGTAGAAATCTGTATTGCCTGACAGGAAGGGAAGGAGATCAAGCAAGGGGTGAAGACTGACAGAAGGGAGGGAGATCAGGGGAGGTGTTAGAGAAAAGCAAAACATTGTCAAGGAGGGAAACAGTGAAAGGAGAGAGAGAAGAAAAACAAGAGGAAGAATAGAATGGAGAGAAATACACTGTAATCATAATTGTGAATGTGAATGGGATAGACTCTTCCATAAAACAGAAGTGGATAGCAGAGTGGAGCAAAAACCACAATCCTACAGTATGTTGTTTACAAGAAACACACTTGAAGAAGAGAGACACACGCAGAATAAAGATAAGGGTCTGGAGCAGAATCTGTTATGCTTCAGATGAAGTAAAGAAAACAAAGGTAGCAATCCTGATCTCAGACAAAGTAAAAGCAAAAATAGACCTAATTAAAAGAGATAAGGAAAGAAACTAAAAAATTGCTAAAAGGTACCATAGACAAAGAAAAGCAACATCAATACTAAACATATAAGTACCAAATGGCATTGCATCCAAATTCTTAAAGGAGAAGATAATCGAGTTTATAGGAAGGACCAGACAGCAAAACTATATGAGTGGGGGACTTCAACTGTTCCTTTTCAGAACTCAATAAATCCAACCAAAAAATAAACAAGAAAGAAAAAAAAGAAGTAAATAGAATATTAGAAATGTTAGATAAGACAGACTTTTAGAGAAAATTGAATGGGAAGAGAAAGGAATATACATTTTTCTCAGCAGCACATGGCACCTATACAAAAATTGACCATATAATAGGGCATAAAAACTTCAAAATCAAATATGAAAAGGCAGAAATATTAAATATATTATTTTCAGATCATAATGCAATAAAATTACATTCAAGAAAAAGTAGTGGAAATACTGATTAAAATTAATTGGAAACTAAATAATTCTAAATAACAAGTGAGTCAAGGAATAAATAATAGAAACAATCAATAATTTCATTAAAGAGAATAACAACAATGAGATAACATACAAAAATTTATGGGATGCAGCCAAAGAAGTACTTAGCAGAAAATTTATTTCTCTAAATTCTTACATCAACAAAATAGAAGGAGGAAAAAAAAGAACAAATCAATGAGCTGAGCATGCAACTAAAAAAAAAAACTAAAGAAAAAACAAATTAAAAATTCCTAATTGAGCACCAAATTGGAAATCCTGAAAATCAAAGGTGAGATTAATAAGATTTAAAGTAAAACACACACGTACACATACACACACATAAAAAAAAACTGTTTAGCTAATAAATCTAGGATGTGGTTTTATGAAAAAAAAACCAATAAGATAGCAAAGCCATTAGATAATTTAATTTTAAAAAAATAAAGAAGAAAACCAAATATCTAATATCAAAAATGAAAAGGGTGAAGTCACTACCAATGAAGAAATTAAAGCAATCATTAGGAAATAGTTTGCCCAATTATATGCCAATTATATGCCACTGACAATCAGTGAAAATGCTGAATATTTAAGAAAATATAAATTGCTTAGACAGATCAGGAAATAGAATGCCCAAATAAACCCATCTTAGAAAAAGAAATTGAACAAGCTATTAATGAATCCCTAGGGAAAAATCCCCAGGGCCAAATGGGTTTATGAGTGAATTCTACCGAACATTTAAAGAACAATTAATTCCAGTACTATATGCAGTATCTGGAAAAATAGGTGCAGGAGTCCTGACAAAGTTCTTTTATGATACAAATATGGTGCTGATACCTAAAACAGGAAGATAAAAAGCAGAGAAAGAAAATTAACCAATTTCCTTAATGAATATCAACGCAAATTTTTTGAACAAAATAAGAACAAGATAATTACAACAACATATCATAAGGATTATACACTATGGGTGGGATTTATACTAGGAATGCAAAGTTGGTTCAATATTAGGAAAACTATCAAAATAATTGACCATATGCATAATAAAACCAACAGAAGTCATATGATTATCTCAATAGATGCTGAAAAAGCTTTTGACAAAATACAGCACCCATTATTATTAAAAAAAAGAACAACACTAGAGAGCATAGGAATAAAGAGAGTGTTCCTTAAAATGATAAGAGTATTTGTCTAAAACCATCAGCAAGTGTTATCTATAAGGGAATAAGCTCAAAGTCTTCCTAATAAGATCGGGATGAAGCAAGAATACACATTATTACCACTATTATTCAATATAGTTCTAGAAATGTTAGCTATAATAATAAGAGAAGAAAAAGAAATCAAAGTAATTAGAGTAGTTAATGAGGAAAAAAACTATCACTCTTTACAGAAGATATAATGGTATGCTCAGAGAATCCTAGAGTATCAACTAAAAAAATTCCTTGAAATTATTAACAACTTTAGCAAAGTTGCAAAATATAAGATGAACCCACATAAATTATCAGTATTTCTTTATATGACCAATAAAGTCCAGCAGCAAGAGATAGAGAAATTCCATATACAATAAGTGTAAATAATATAAAATACTTTGGAGTCTATCTGCCAAGACAAATCCCAAAACTATATGAACACAATTACAAAACATTTTTCACACAAATAGAGTCAGATCTAAACAATTGGAAAAATATCAATTGTTCATGGGTAGGCTGAGCCACCATAATAAAACTGACAATTCTGCCTAAACTAATTTACTTATTTGGTGCCAAACCAATCAAAATACCAAAAGAAAAAATAGGGCTAGAAAAAATAATAAAATTCATTTGGAAGAATAAAAGATCAAGAATATAAAGAGAATTAATGAAAAAAAATACGAAGGAAGGTGGGCCTAGCAATGCCAGATCTCAAACTACACTATAAATCAATAATCATCAAAACTACCTGGTACTGGATCAGAAATAGAGTGGTAGATGAATGGAATAAATTACACAGGACACAGTAGTCAATAACCATAGTAACCTAGTGTTTGATAAACTCAAAAACCCCAGGCTGTGGGATAAGAACTCACTATTTGACAAAAACCTCTGGGAAAACTGGAAAACAATAGAACACAAACTAGGTATCAACCAACATCTCACAGCGTATGCCAAAATAAGGTCAAAATGAATGTATGATTTAGACATAAAGGGTGACACCATAACCAAATTAGAAGAGCGAGGAGTAGTCTGCTTCTCAGATCTATGAGCAGGGGAAGAATTCATGACCAAACAAGAGAGAATGTTACAAAATGTAAACTAGATAATCTTGATTATATTAAATTAAAAAGCTTTTGTACAAACAAAACCAATGCAACCAAGATTAGAAGGAAAGCAGGAAGCTGGAAAACAATCTTTACAGCAAGTATCTCTGATAAAGGCCTCATTTTTCAAATGTATAGAGAACTGAGTTTTGGATAAGAATACAAGCCATTCCCCTATTGATAAATGATCAAAGGATGTGAACAGTTTTCAGATGAAGAAATCAAAGCTATCTATAGGCATATGAAAAAATGGCCTAAATCATTTTTGATTAGAGAAATGTAAATTAAAACAATTCTGAGATGCCATTTCATTCCTATCAGATTGGCTAATATGAAAAAAAGGAAAATGATAAATATTGGAGAGAATGTAAAAAAGTGGGACACTGGTGCACTATTGGTGCTGTTGTGAACTGATCCAATCACTCAAGAGAGCAATTTGGATCTATGCTCAAAGGGCAACCAAATTGTGCATTCCCTTTTTCATTTTTTTTTTATTTTTAACATGTGTTTTTAAAACTTTGGGTTACAAATTTTCTCCCTTCCTCCCTCCCCACCCACCCTCATTGAAAGGGTAAGCATGCAAAGCCCTTCCATCGTCGTCATGTTGTGAAAAACTAAGTATATTTCCCTTCTTCCTGTCCTATCCCCCGTTTATTCTATTCTCTCTTTTGACCCTGTCCCTCCTCAGAAGTGTTTGCTTTTGATTATCCCCTCCCTCAATCTGCCCTCCCCTCTATCAATCCCCTGCTCTCTTGTCCCCTTCCTCCCTTATTTTCCTGTAGGGTAAAATAGATTTCCATACCCAATTGAGTGTGTATGTTATTCCCTCCTTAAGCCCAATCCTATGAGAATAAGATTCACTCATTCCCTCTCACCTTCCCCCAATTCCCTTCCACGTAAAAGTCTTCTCTTGTCTGTTTCATGTGAGATAACTTACCCCATTCTGCTTCTCCCTTTCTCCTCCCAGTATAATCCTTTCTCACCCCTTAATTTTGTTTTCCAGATATCACCCCTTCATCTTCAATTCACCCTGTGCCCTCTATTGATCTATCTATACAAACATATAATTTTTCCCTCCCACTACCCTAATACTGACAAAGGACTCATGAGTTACAAATATCATCTTTCCAAGCAGGAATGCAAACAATTCAACCTTAATAAGTCTCTTATGATTTCTCTTTCCTGTTTACCTCTTCCATGTTTAACTTGAGTCTTGTATTTGAAAGTCAAATTTCATATTCAGCGCTGGTCTTTTCCTCAGGAATGCTTGAAAGTCCCCTATTTCATTGAATGACCATTTTTTTACCCTGGAGGATTATACTCAGTTTTGCTGGGTAGGTGATTCTTGGTTGTAATCCTATCTCCTTTGCCTTCTGGAATATCATACTCCATGCCTTGTGGTCCCTCAATGTAGAAGCTGCTAAATCTTGTGTTATCCTGATTGTGTTTCCACAATACTTGAATTGTTTCTTTCTGGCTGCCTGCAATATTTTCTCCTTGACCTGGGAATTATGCAATTTGGCTACAATATCCCTAGGAGTTTTCCTTTGGTGATCTCTTTCAGAAGGAGATGAGTGGATCCTTTCAATTTCTATTTTGCCCTCTGGTTCTAAAATATCAGGGCAGTTTTCCTTGATACTTTCTTGAAAGATGATGTCTAGGCTCTTTTTTTGATCATGGCTTTCAGATAGTCCAAAAATTTTTAAGTTCTCTCTCCTGGATGTATTTTCCAGGTCAGTTTTTTTTTCCAATGAGATATTTCACATTGTTTTCTAATTTTTCATTCTTTTGGATTTGTTTTACAGTGTCTTGATTTCTCATAAAGTCACTAGTTTCCAATTGCTCTATTCTAATTTTTAAGGAAGTATTTTCTTCAGTAATCTTTTGGACTTCCTTTTCCATTTGGCCAATTTTGCTCTTTAGGGCAGTCTTCTCCTCATTGGCTTTTTGGACCTTTTTTGCCATTTGGGTTAGGCTATTTTTTAAGGTGTTATTTTCTTCAGTATTTTTTGGGTCTACTTTAGCATCACTCTCAGTTATTCCTCTACTTCTCTTACTTGCTTCTCAAAATCCTTTTTGAGCTCTTTCATGGCCTGGGACCAATTCATATTTTTCTTGGAGGCTTTGGATGTAGGAGCTTTGGCTTTGTTGTCTTCTTCTGATTGTATGTTTTGATCTTCTTTGTCACCAAAGTAAGATAATATAGTCTGACTCTTTTTGTGCTGCTTGCTCATGATCCCGGCCAATTACTTGAGTTATAAACTCTTTGTTAAGGTGGGAGTCTATGCATACTCTTTGATCCAGCAATACCACTACTAGGTTTGTATCCTAAAGAGATCATAAAAAAGGGAAAAGGACCTATATGTGCAAAAATATTTATAGCAGCCATTTTCATGGTGGCAAAATATTGAAAATTGAGGGGATGCCCATCAGTTGGGGAGTGGCTGAACAAGTTGTGGTATGGGAATATAATAGAATACTATTGTGAAATAAGAAATGATGAACAGGCAGATTTCAGAAAATCCTGGAAAGACTTGTATGAACTGATGCAATGTGAAATGAGAAGAACCAGGAAAACATTATACACAGTTACAGCAACACTGTGTGATGATCAGCTATGCATGACTCAGCTTTTCTCATCAACACAATGACCCCAGACAGGTACAAAGGACTCACAAAGGAAAATGCAATCTGCTTCCAGATAAAGAACTGATAGACTCTGAATGCAGATAGAAGCATATTTTTTCACTTACTTTATTCTTTCTCGTGTTTTTTTCTTTTGATCTGTTTCTTCTTTCACAACTGTTATGAGTATAGAAATATGTTTTACGTTATAGTACATGTATAAACTATATCAAACTGCCCACCATTTTCAGAAGAGGGGAGGGGAGTGAGCAAAAAATATATTTGGAACTCAAAAGCTTTTAAAAATGAATGCTAAAAATTTTATTGACATGAAACTGAGGGAAAAATAAAAGACTATTAACTTTGAAAAAGAGAAGATGAGTCTCCCTGACTCCAGGCCTGACACATTATTCCCCGAGTCACCTTCAGCCAACAAAATACAAAGAATTTGTTTAGTACCATCTCTGTGCCAGATTGGAGACAACATGTAGAAAAAAGTAACATAATGCCTCCTCTCGAGATTACATTTTATCAGAGACAACACAAAGTTGCACTTTAAAGTCTTAGAGTACAATTAAATAGAATAAATACAAGGCGATCTAGGAGAGGGCAGTGACAGCTGGTAGAGGAGGGGGTAGGATCAGAGCTTTGAAGGAAACTAGGATTTATAAGAGTTTGAGGCGATCTGGCAGCAAGATGGTGCAGTGGATAGAGCTCTGGGTCTGTCACTAAAAAGATTTGAATTCAAATGTTCTCAAACATTTATTAGCTGTGTGAATCTAAGTAAGTAATTGAAACCTCTGTCTGCCCCAGTTTCCTTATCTGTAAAATAGGGTTAGTAATAGTACCTACCTCCCAAAGTTGTTGTGAAGATCAAAAGAAAAATCAAATTTCCTCTACCTTTTAGACTGCATCCCCTCCACACTTAATCTTTATTAGAATTGTCTATGTTTTATCTAAATTCTCTATACAGAATCTACCAAACAAACTTTAACAAGCTATTTCTTTTCTTAGACAAGAATATGTCATTAATCTTTGGGTTATTTGTTATTACAATTCTTCTGGGACCATGTAATGTACAAAGTGACCAGAAACATCACCCCTATGGCTACAGAACAGGGTAGAGATTTGGTTTGTTCATGCAGATGGTTAATTATGAATATAGTGGCTAAAATGTCACATTTATATAAAAAGAGAGGAAGGCAGACAGAGATATGGGGAAGGAAGGAGGAAGGAAAGAAGGAAGAAAAGAAGGAGGGAAGGAAGGAAGGAAGGAAAGAAGGAAGGAATCTAATATTGAAAAGAAACCTGAAGAAGAAAAACAAGTGAGTCATTGAAAGGCGGCAGGGACTGCCTCAAAGTGGGTGTTCTCTCCTACACTGGAAGACCATCAAGTCAAAGTTGGATACAATTTGCCCAGTTTATTATAGATTTTTTGTTTTGTTTTGTTTCGTTTTGGCCAGGAATAAGTTGGGTTCAGTAGCCTCTGAAGTTCATATGGATTCCGGGGTACTGGATTTCCATGTGCTCTCATTCACAACCAAGCAACGTCTTTGAGAAAATCTTAAGAGTTGTGAAAATTCAGATCTCTGCACAGTGTCCCAGTTGTGAACAAGGTTAGCTCCCCTCTGCAGTGGAACCAAAGTCGATGAGACAGAGTTTCTTATAAGCTTGCTGCACAAGAGAGGCCTTGTGGAGAAAGGCAAGAAATTCCTTTGGCGAACCTGTTGCTCTTACACCAGAAACTGAAGGTTTGGGGCAAGAGAAACGACACAGGCTGACAGTGCGTCTTACTCCAAATCAGAACTAGGGTAGAGTAAGTGGCACTTTGCACCAGGGCAGATTATTTAAATCAAACTGAGAGCACTCTCTTGGGGCACATCCTCCCCCTCCCATCACCCCTCTGAGGCCCCCAGCAGCAGTGGTCACAGCCTTGTCCCAGGAATGCTTCCCTTCTTGCTCTCCGTTTCCATGGCGCAGTGGCCCTGATGTCCCCTAGGGATGTCCTTTTTCGCTTTTGCGGCTCAGAAACCTTCCTAGGTGTGTATTTCTCCCTCCTTTCCCAGTGTCCTGCCCTTAGTGGAGTCGATCTTTCTGCATGCTTTTCTGACCCCATTCCAACTTGCCCCATGTACTGAAATTCCAAAAGCGTTAGCCAGAGCTCTGGCCTCATCAAAGCAGAGTGATGAGCTGGCATCTCAGACTCTCGTAGACACCACCTACTGGGCTCACTCCAAGAGAAGCAGGATGTAGAAAGCCTAAGGGTCAGTTCCCTGTGTGGCTGCAGGCAGGCCTGTATTGACTGCTGATAATGGCCCACTTAATGCTTCCTAGAGCCTTAGGTTTTACCAAACACTTTGCATGTTTTATCCCCTTTAATTCTTACAACCACCTTTGCAGGAAGATTCTATTATATCCCCATTATACTAGTAAAGAAACTGAGGATCAGCAAAAGATGGCATTGCTAGTAAGTATTTGAAGCAAGAGTTCAACTCTTGCGGGCTCCCTGCCCAATGCTCTAGCCACTGAGCCACCTGGATTCCTCAAAGTGTCTCGGGGGGAGGCATCCAGAGTTGGGCAAATGTGGCAAGGCAGGAAAGGCTTCATATAACAGCAGCTAAGACTTCAGTGGATTTGAAAACTTCCTGGAAATTTTGTATTTTTATTCAGCTGAAGGTTTCCCTGGTGAACTGAGGTATTGAAATGTTGAAAAAGCAATAAATAAATAAATAAAAAAGTAAGACTAAAGGAAAGGTCCTGGTGTGCTTCCAGGGCACTGGAACAAAGAAGAAAGATCTCTGCCTTAGCTCTCCCAGGCAAAGCTGGTGGGCCCGTGACCAGCCATAGCCCTCTGGGCCTTTTCAGTGAGTGGCTTTGGCAGGCTGAACTCTACCTAAGGAAGAAGGGATTTGTGGAGGTAGAGAGAGAAAGGCCTTTAATAAGGATAAAGATCTCACAGTCTTTGGGGAGGCCTTGTGGTATCATGAAAAGCGTGTGGGACCTGAAGCCAGGAGACTTGAGTGTAAATCTTGCTTCTTATAATTGCTAGCTCTTTAGCCCTGACAAAGTCCCTTCATTGCTATAGGCCACAATCTGCTTATCTGTAAAATGGGGATAGGGATACTCCCCACTTCACAGGACTCTGGTGTGGAAAGAGCTGCGTCAGCCTTCAAGTTCAACAGAGAAGGGAAAGGTGACTAGGCCGTGCTCAGGAGGATGCATTGCCTTCAATCGCTTCAGGAACCAGCTGGCAAAAGGCCAGGGCTGCATAGGGGGCTGGAGAAATTGGGGGAGAGTCTTTGCTTCCACAGGAGAGGAGCTGAAGTTGTGTCAGGCAGGCCAGCATTCTGTCCAAGGCCAACATCCCGGAGAGCCAGGAGTCTTCATTGTCCTTTGGCGCCAGTGGGCCAGAAACCTCTGGAATCCAGGAAAAGGTCAGCTGAGAGGAGCACAGAGACAGCGTTCTGGAGAGACTCCACCCCTCTACCCTCCACTAGGGAGATACTACCAATAAAATCTGCAGCTGAAGCTCTGCCTCTCCTCCCCTCCCCTTCCCTCCCCTTCCCTCCCCTTCTCTCCCATCTCCTCATCTTCACTGTCCTCTCTACTCTCCTTCCCTCCCCTCCCTTCCTATCTTCTCCTCTCCCCTTTCCTCCCCACCCTTCCTTTCCCCTCCCCCCCCATTCCTTTTCCTTCCCTCCCTTGCCCTCCTCTCCCTTCCTTTTTATACCTCTTTATTTGCAGGATCTTTCCACAATTAAAACAAGAGCTTCTTGAGGTCAGGAGTCTGTTTTATTTTGTCTTTTTCTTTGTATTCCCAGAGCTTAGGGGCACCTAGATGGTGCAGTGGACAGAGTGCCCAACCTGAATTCAGGAAGACTCATCTTCCTGAGTTTAAATCTGGCCTGAGTCAGACACTTAATTGTTGTGTGACCCTGGGCAAGTCACTTAACCCTGTTTGCCTCACTTCCCTCATCTGTCAATGAGCTGAAGAAGGAAATGGCAAATTACTCTAGTATCTTTGCCAAGAAAACCCCAAATAGGGTCACAAAAAGTTGGGCATGACTGAATGACTGAACAACAAAAAGCACCTTGAGGGAAACAAGGAAAAAAAAAACGTACAAAGAGAGAACTAGGATTTCATTGATCCATTGACTCTGGGTGGATTTCCCAGGTCCTCTCTGCATTCAGGAGGCTGTAAGAAGGACAAGGAGTCATATCTGGCTAGCAGAAGATTTGGGCAGAGGGAGCCTGGACAAGCCCGGAGCCTGAACAATCGAGCAAAGCTGTCATGTGTATGGAGTAAGCACAGCCCAGTCAGGGTCTAAGGGGCTGTCCAAAGGCCGAGCACCTAGGATGCTTTGCTTATCCCTCTGAGGCAACATTAGCTACTGGGAGGCTAGCTGAAGAGGTGATTTAAGCAGTTGAAGGTCATGCCAAGCATCCTGGAGTTTTGGATAAGAACAGTCCTAATGGGTACGGCCAGCATGACTGTGGTTGCCCTAACGCTTTTGTAAAGTCTTTTCCACAACTCAGATCTTCTCTGAGGCTTCTTTAGGGCTTATAAAGGATTCTGGGATTGTGAACACTGCACAATTGGGTCCATACTCTCCTAAGTTTGAGAGTAGGCCCAGGGTTAGGCCAATGACCAGCCTGGTTGAGTTTGGAGAGACTCAGGGGTAGTTATTATACACAGCTCATCACATCCACCTTTGGCTAGAGTATAAAGGGATTGCAGTTTATATTGGTCAAAGAGCCACCCCGAAGAAATAATGAAATTTGGGGCACTAGAAGCATTCTTGGAAGCTAGTACACTTCCCAAGGATTCCATTTACGCCTCTGCAAAAGGAATGAGTCATTCCAGATGCTTTTGTATTCCATCCTAGCTGTGTAACTATAATCCGAAGTGTTTTTTCAAGGTCACCGCCACATTCAAGGCATCGTCCAATCCATGCGCTGGCCACATGGGGTAAAGTCACATTCATACCACAAGGGTTGAGACGACAGGAAAAGGGCCTAGAAAGAGACAAATAGAGGATGAGCCATGAGCAGCTCCCAATTATCTCCCTCAAAATCTCTGCATTTCATACAACTGTCAGAGTCAGGCATGCAAATCCAAATCATGCCAATGGAGATTTGCTGAGAACCTACTATGTGAAGTGTCTTGCTAGGTATCGAATCTCCCAAGAATTGGAGCCAGCTCTCATGAAAAATATATATTTCCCTGCATCTCAGTGCACGAACTTCATCAGCGAACATTTCCATTCAGATAGCCTGGCTGCAGCCTCACAATGCCCCACCACAGGACATCCTTAGCTACAACAAGATAATTAGGTCTCTTGTGGATTTGCCTCAGATGAGTCTTGGATGGATGCAGGTTTTTTTTTCTTTAATAAGTAGGTGATGGGATATTTTATGAAAAAATTATAAGTTGAATCAAAATTATGCATGGTGGGGATTACATGAACACATTGGGTTGGGTCTGCCAGGGAAACATGACCAAAGTGGGTGGGGGCTATCAGCACATTGAGTCACCAGGGGTGCTTCCCCAAGGCTACTGAATTTTTATTAATGAAAACAGATTTTTATTGTTGAAATAAAATAAACTGGTTTTTTTTTCAAAGTCCTGTCCATGTGGCTGGAATATTTGGCTTCTCAGATGGCCCAGAAGGAGTGAGTGGCAAGGAGAGGAGGGGGGTGGGGTGGGGATGAAGAGTTAGTTCCTAAAATTAACAGGTTTGGGGAAGGAAGGAAATTGTCTGGAAGAAGCAGTGTTTCTTTTTCTCCCTTGTAATCCCTTCTGCACACAGCTGTCATTTCAGTCCTGATCATATCCCTCAGCAGCTCAAGGCACTGCAGTGGCCTCCTCTTGCCTCTGGATCAAAAGCAGACTCCTCTGTTTGACCTTTTTAAAGCCTTTGACATTCTACAACGCACCTTTCCAGAAGGAGTCCTCAGGCCTTCACCTCCTGTGCATCAAGTCCAGCGTGATCATATGTTGGTTCCCACATTCCATCTCTTATGCTCTATAGCCAGGCTTCACCACATCCTTGCCACCATGCTTAGGAAGCAACACGTTCCTTCTAATGCCATGGAATACTAAAAAGTATTTCTTTTAAGAAGCCTTTCCTCATTCTCCCCAGTTGTTATTGACTTCCGTGTGTGTGTGTGTGTGTGTGTGTGTGTGTGTGTGTGCGTGTGTGGTGGGATTGGGTGCGAAGCATACATTCCAAGCAACAATAATTTCCCCAAAAAGCCAGATGCTCACCAGCTCGATCACCATCTCTCCTCCCGCCCTGATGGAGATGGCCCAGAGCTCTGCCCCCTCTTGGGGGCTAGAGAACAGCATCAATGTTTCCAGGCTAGTGTGCACAGCCATCATAGGGAAGCCACTCCTTGGCAATGCAGCTGAACAAAGGCTCTGGCTCCAGCTGCTCGAGATCTAGAAAAGAAAGTCCTTGTCACCGAAGCACCGGCAGATGATTCAGCATCAAGTAATGATGGGATTTTGTTAGTGGAAATGACATTAAAGAAAAGGCCTGATCACCTGCTTTGAGGCTATACCCTAAGGATCATGGGACCTTCCCATCTGACTGGCAGCTGAAATCATCCATATGGAATGTTCTCTCCACTGGAGAGTGAAATCCTTGAGAACAGAGACTGTCCAGGCTTTCTATGTGCAGCTTTAGGACAAAGACTAGAGTGATGTTTGGCATACAGTAAGTACTTAATACATACTTCCTTCATCCATCCATCCATTCATTCATTCATTCATGCTTGCATTTTAAATAAGTATATACATATTCAATATATATGTCATTATTATTAACAATTAATAATAATAAATGCTAGCATTCATATTACACCTACTATGCATAAGACACTGAGCTAAAAACTTTATAAATGTAATAATAATAACAATAAACATTTATGTAATACTTAACTGCATCCCAGGCATTATGATAAGTGCTTTACAATGATTATCTCATTTTGATCTTCAAAACAACCCTGAGAGTTAGGTGCTATTATCATCTCTATTGTACAAATAAAGAAATTGAGCCAGGCTCAGGGTCACATAGCTAGTAAGTATCTGAGGCTGGATTTGATCTCATGTCTTCTTTTTTTTTTATTATGGTAATTTTTATTTATTTTTTTTTGTTTTCAACATTTACTTCCACAAGATTTTGAGTTCCAAATTTTCACCCCATCTTGCCCCTCCCCCCACCCCAAGATGGCATGCATTCTGAATACCCCTTCCCCTAGTCTGCCTTCCCTTCTATCTCTCCCCCCCTTCTCTTATCCCCTTCCCCTTCAATTTTCCTATGGGGCAGGATGGATTTCTGTACCCCATTTCCTATATTTCTTATTTCCCAGTTGCATATGAAAACATTTTTTTTAAACATGTGTTTTTAAAACTTTGGATTCCAAATTTTCTCCCTTCCTCCCTCCCCACCCACCCTCATTGAAAAGGCAAGCAACTCAATATAGGCTATACATGTGCAGTTATGCAAAACGCTTCCATAATAGACATGCTGTGAAAAACTAACTCTATTTCCCTTAATCCTATCCCACCCCCCATTTATTCTATTCTTTCTTTTGACCCTGACCCTCCTCAGAAGTGCTTCCTTTTGATTACCCCCTTTCCTGATCTGCCCTCTTCTCTATCATCCCCCTACTCTCTTGTCCCCTTCCCTCCCCTATTTTCCTGTAGGGTAAGACAGATTTCCATACCCAATTGAGTGTGAATGTTATTCCCTCCTTAAGTCAAATTCTATGAGAATAAGATTCACTCACTCCCTCTCACCTTCCCCCATTTCCCCTCCACTGTAAGATCCTTTTCTTTTCTGTTTTTTTTTGTGAGATAATTTACCTCATTCTACCTCTCCCTTTATCCTTCTCCTAGTATAATCCTCTCTCACTCCTTAATTTTATTCTCCATATATGACCCCTTCATTCTACTCACCCTGTGCCTTCTATCTATCTATTTATCTATCTATCTATCTATCTATCTATCTATCTATCTATCTATCTATCTAACTATATCTATATATACAAACATATAATTATCTCCCCTCCAGCTACCCTAATACTGATAAAGGTCTCGTGAGTTACAAATATCATCTTTCCATGCAGAAATGTAAACAGTTCAACCATAATAAATCTCTTAAGATTTTCTCTTTCCTGTTTACCCCTTCATGTTCCACTTGAGTCTTGTATTGGAAAATCAAATTTTCTTTTCAGCTCTGGTCTTTTCATCAAGAATGCTTGAAAGTCTTCTATTTCACTGAATGACCATTTTTTCCCTTGCAGGATTATACTCAGTTTTGCTGGGTAGGTGATTCTTGGTTGTAATCTTATCTCCTTTGCCCTCTGGAATATCATACTCTATGCCCTGTGGTCCCTTAATGTAGAAGCAGCTAAATCTTGTGTTATCCTGATTGTGTTTCCACAATACTTGAATTGTTTCTTTCTGACTGCTTGTATTATTTTCTCCTTGACCTGGGAACTCTGGAATTTGGCTACAATATTCCTAGGAGTTTTCCTTTGGGGATCACTTTCAGGCGGTGATCGGTGGATTCTTTCAATTTCTATTTTGCCCTCTGATTCTAAAATATCAAGGCAGTTTTCCTGGATAATTTCTTGAAAAATAATGTCTAGGCTCTTTTTTTGATCATGGCTTTCAGATAGTCCAATAATTTTTAAATTCTTTCTCCTGGATCAATTTTCCGGGTCAGTTGTTTTTACAATGAGCTATTTCACATTGTTTTCTAATTTTTCATTCTTTTGGATTTCTTTTACAGTGTCTTGATTTCTCATAAAGTCACTAACTTCCAATTACTCCATTCTAATTTTTAAGGAAGTATTTTCTTCAGTAATCTTTTGGACTTCCTTTTCCATTTGGCCAATTTTGCTTTTTAGGACATTCTTCTCCTCATTGGCTTGTTGGACCTCTTTTGCCATTTGGTTTAGGTTACTTTTTAAGGTGTTATTTTCTTCAGTATTTTTTTGGTTCTCCTTTAGCAAGCTGTTGACCTTTTTTTTCCTGATTTTCTTGCATCACTCTCAGTTTTTCCTCTACTTCTCTTACTTGCTTCTCAAAATCCCTTTTGAGCTCTTCCAAGGCCTGGGACTGATTCATATTTTTCTTAGAGGCTTTGGATGTAGGAGCTTTGGCTTCCTTGTCTTCTTCTGGTTGTATGTTTTGATCTTCTTTGTCACCAAAGTAAGATAATATGGTCTGACTCTTTTTGTGCTGCTTATTCATGATCCCAGACAATTACTTGAGCTTTAAACTCTTTGTTAAGGTAAGAGTCTGCTTCCAATGTGGAGAATGTACTGTCCCAAGCTTCAGGGGTTTGTACAACTGTTTTCAGAGATACTTCTAGGGACCTGAAAATTTTCAGTTCTTCCAAGGTGCTATGATAAGGGGTGGGGTGTTTCTTCTCCACCACCACAGCAAGCTCCACCACACCAGTGTTCCTCCTCGCCCCAGGACCACTCCTCAGAACTGTGACCCAGATCCAAGCACCAGTAAAGCAAGAGATTCCTGCCTCAGCACTGGCAAAGTGATCCCTGCAATCCCCCTCTGATCAGCCACTCGATTACCAGTCTGTGGGCCAGAAGTTCAGGAAACAGCCGAGGGTGGCTGAGATCTAGCTCCTTCTCTCACCGCAGTCACAGACTTTTCCCACTGATCTTCTAAGTTGTCTTTGACGTTCTTGAGTTGAGAAGTCTGGAAACCACCATAGCTGCCTGTAATTCAGTCCTTTGAGACCTGCTCCAGGATTGCTGTGGCCCGCACGCTCACACTGCACCATGCTCCTCTCCCCACCCGGCACAATACACCTTTCTGCTCAACCATCCAGGCTGTCTTTGGCAGAAAATTTGTTTCACTCTGTCTTTTTGTGAGTTCTGCTGCTTTAGAATTTGTTTAGAGTCACTTTTATAGGTATTTGGAGGGGTTTGGGGGAAAGCTCAAGCAAGTCACTACTTTCCCTCCGCCACCTTGACTCCGCCTCCCCTGATCTCATGTCTTCTTGACTTCAGGCCCAGTAATCTGTGCACTATACCATATCAGCTAGCTGCCTACTAATAATACATAATTATATATGCATGTATACTTCAAATCATATAGACACACCAAATCAGAAAAACAGAAAACTATATGTACATCCATATCAATACCAATCATCCATCTCTATCCTCTATTATTTTGGAAAATATTGTATGTTCCCAGTTGAATGAAACCTGTTTCAAGGGACAGACCATTTCACTCTTATATTTATACCTCAGTACCTCACACAGTGCCTGACACATTTTAGGCACTCAGGAAATGCTCATTGACTAACTGATTGATGTTTGATGCTGAACACCAATGCATCATGGAAGAAATGACAGGAAGCCATCAGTAGCTATATTTTAGGTGAATTAAACAAATATGATTTTGTTTAGTTCAAATCATTTAAAAATATAAAACTGATTCTATGAAAACAATGGCTGAAGGATAAAAGCTAAAGACATATTTGAAGTCAGCAGAATGGGATCCTCAAGTATTTCCCAATTTTTTGATCACAGAAAACAAATGTTCTGTCACTGTCAGCCATTGATGCTTATGACTGGTGACACATTGGCCCATTTTTCCATCTCTGAATGATTTTATGAGAATAATCTAGACTTGGATTGCAAGCATCCTTTATCAAGGCTCTGGAGGGAAGGTGGGTCTTCATAAGAATTCTCGCCCACATATTTTCAGTCATAATGCCTGAAATTTGTAAAGAAGATAAGCTCCCACTGTGCTCATTATTTTCTTGGCTGTTGATGAGATTTGATTTGGTTCAGCCAAATTCTGCCTTCGACTTTCCTCCAGCTCATGCCACAATCACACATGATTTCTCAAATGATGTCCTAACAGAGATCACTTTGTCTTGTCACTCCCTGATTATTTTTGGCAAGTCAGACAAAATACAAGAAGGCACAAACTTGTCAAGTTGACACCATGATGCAGAAGGTCCAGAGAAGAATCCAAGTGGAAAAATGCTTCACTTATGGAGGGTCTCTTCATGGAAGGTCCTCTGTAGTATTTGGGGCTTTGGTATGTTACATCTGTCTCTTTCACCTCTAGGCATGAGGAGAATTGTCCCTGATCTGGAAACTTGACCCATAGGAAATTGAAGTCCATGATTTTAGCCCAGATATTGTAGCTAAGCCAGAAGGGGGGCCCTGAGAATCCAGGGTCTTGGGACCCAATCTGAGTGTGGGGGGAGCTTTGAATTTGAACATTTTGGGGCTAATATGATGTAGAGACTGAGTTAAACTTTCCCCAATGACTGGGGTGATATAGGGAGGATTATTTCCCTAGGTGTTTCAGGAAGAGAAAAAGAGATGTTTTTATACATTTGTCATTATTTTATCTTTAAATTAAGTTTTTTTTTCATAAAAGCTAATCTTACTGTAAGTGTTTAAATGGAACTAGGGTGCTAGTGACCCATAAAATGAAGGGAAGGACTGGAGGAATCTAGACAGTGGCATAGACCAGCATTCCCCAATCACCTTAGGGTGCTGGAGAACCTTAGAGGAGGGATGAAAATGTAACACACCTGAGACTCAGACAACCAATGAACATAACCTATTAGTCAAGCCCTTGGGAGGCAGACTTCATGAAGAATAGCACATTCTTTTTTTTCCCCACTTAATAGTATTTTATTTTTTTCCAACTACATGTAAAGATTGTTTTTAACGTTCACTTTTATAAGATTTTGAGTTCTAAATTTCCCCCCTACTTTCCCTCCCCCCTTCCCAAGGCAGCATGCAATCTGATATAGGCTATACATGTACAATCATATTAAACACATTTCTACATTAGTCATGTTGTAAAAGAAGAATCAGAACAAAAGGGCAAAACCATGAGAAAGAAAAAAAAAAGAGCAAATAGTATGCTTCTATCTGCATTCAGACTCCGAGTTCTTTCTCTGAATGTGGATAGCATTTTCCATCATGAGTCTTCTGGAGCTGTCTTAGATCCTTGCATTGCTGGGAAGAGCTAAGTCTATCATAGTTAATCATCTGACAATGTTGCTGTTACTGTATACAACATTCTCCTGGTTCTGCTTGCTTCACTCAGCATCAGTCCATACAAATTTTTCCAGGTTTTTCTGAAGTCTGTCTGCTCATGATTTCTTATAGCACAATAATATTCCATCACATTCATATACCACTACTTGTTCAACCATACCCCAACTGATGGGCATCCCCTCAATTTCCAGTTCTTTGCCACCACAAAAAGAGCTACTATAAATATTTTTGTACTTGTGAGTCCTTTTCCCTTTTTTATGATCTCTTTGGGATACAGCCCTAGAAGTGGTATTGCTGAATCAAAGGATATGCACAATGTTATAGCCCTTTGTTCATAGTTCCAAATTGCTCTCCAGAATGGTTGGATCACCTCACAACTCCACCAACGATGCATTAGTGTTCCAATTTCCCCACATCTTCTTCAACATTTATCATTTTCCTTTTTTTAATCATATTAGCCAATCTTATAGGTGTGAGGTGGAGAATAGCACATTCTTAATATGGTTTGTATAGGGAGAATTATTTCCCTAGGTGTTTCAGGACGATAAAAAGAGATGTTTTTATACATTTGTTGTTATTATATCTTTAAAGTAAGTTTTTTTTTCATAAAAGCTAATCTTACTATAAGTGTTTAAATAGAACTAGGGTGCTAGTGACCCATAAAATGAAGGGAAGGAGTGGAGGAATCTAGACACATTCCCCAATCACCTTAGGGTGCTGGAGAACCTTAGAGGAGGGATGCAAATGTAACACACCTGAGACTCAGACAAGCATACTGATGCTTGGGTCTTTCCAGGGCTTCAGAGGGGGAACTCCTAGTCTTGGAATAATATTTGTGGACTGTCTTCATTCTTTAAATGATTAGTTTTCTAGCCTCTGATCATTCTCCAGATCCACTCTGGCCCTATTTCATATCACACTAACAGCTCCGAGGCCTGGATGGGACAGTCCTCAATGTTTACTTTCCAGAATTTTCTTAATTCTTTATGTAAACAGGGGGTTGATCCCATTTACATGAAACTTTTCCCTTTTTTAGGGTTTGATAATGCAAGGTTTCATGCTTGTGTGGGTAATGAGTAGGCAAGAACTTGGAAGGAGAGAATCTAGTCATCTGGCATCCAGCTTCAGGACAGAAGATACACAGGTCCTGGTTCTCTTCAGGAAGAGACTCCTGAAGAGATAGGAATATTCTGGGACAACCAACACATGGGGAAACTGGCATCTTGACTGAATTCTGATCCCTGGGTCACTTAACACCTGGAGAACAGGGGGAACTGTCCCTGGGCTGAAATCCAGGAATCTATCTGCAGACCTCATTCACTCTGTGCATTGTCTAGAATATTCTTCACTTGATAACTTCTTTATTTCTACTTACTCTCAGTTTGAAGAAATAGGTTTATTTGTTGTTGACAGTGTGTGGTCTTGGTGTAACTAGCATTTGGTGGGAAACAGATCAAGCCTTGGTTAAGAAGCTCACACTCATTACCTGTTAAGGGATAGTAATCAGGAGCACAGCTTAAACATAAGTATTATTTCCCCTAGACTAAACCTTTTAGGAAGGAAGATAGACATAAATCTAGCCCAGCACCCTTTTTCTGAGGAAAGTAAATTGGCTAAGTGCACTTAGGGGGTATAGTGGATAAAGTGCTGGGCCTGAAGCCAGGAAGACTTATATTTATGAGTTCAAATCTGGTGTCAGACACTTATCAGTTGTGTAACCCTGCCTCACTTCCTCATCTGTAAAATGAGCTGGAGAAGGAAATGGCAAACCAGAAAACCAGTATCTTTGCCAAGAAAGTCCCAAATAGGGTCACAAAGAGTCAGACATGCTTGAAAGGACTGAAAAGCAAAAGATTTTCAAGTTTCATGGTCCTAAATCCCCTGGTTCTCTCCTTGTAGGAAGTGTCTGTTGAAGAAGGTTTGACTGAGGAGAATCTAGAGATATCTACCTTCATACCTCTAGTCAGACCCATGTAGACACAGATAATCACAGATAACACACACACATACACACACACACACACACACCTCTCTCTCTCTCTCTCTCTCTCTCTCTCTCTCTCTCTCTGTCCCTCTCTCTCCTTATACCTAAATGCCTTCTCTTACCAGTGGCCTTGCTTCTCTAGTTGGCCACAGATATGAAGAGGATGCTCACAAAGCCTTTGCTGGGTGTGACAAAGGATAATGAATATGCTTGCTTTCCAGTGAGGACAGTGGCCCAGCCTTGAGGCTGCTGGCTGTTCTACATGTAGACAACCTTCAATGAATGGGGAAAAAATTCCTCTTCTGCATCACTGATAAGTTCTGTAACACATATCTGAAAGTCTGACACTCAGCATTCTGGAAGAAGGGAAGAGGAGGAAACTTCAAAGACTTTTGGCAGTGAAAAATATGCCTGCCAGTGAGCCCTGCCTCCTTCTCAGAGAGCAAGAATTCACCAAGGACAGAGAAATGGATTGATAAGCCTGTGGCTGAGGATTTTATTGATTTGATTTCTGTCTCCACTTCATGGGGTGGGGTATGCTAGGCTTGCTGGATTTCTTTGGGGGGAGGGGGAGTCATTCAGTGATCTTTCTCCAGACGGCAGTAGACAAAAACATTTATTTTGCTCCTAAAACTACCAGGCATCTGTCCAGTTTAAGAACTGAGCTGTAAAATGTCACTCTATGTAAACAAAGCCATTCTTTAGGTAGAGATTGGTTTCGAGGAAAAGCCCTGAAATGCCAAAAGTGCTTGATTTAATCAGTTGCAGATATGAGAAGTAATCTGCCAGGGCTGAAATGCTTATAAGTAGAAACTGAGTTGCTGCAGGGCACTCTCCTCTGCCTTGTAACTTGCATTGCTTGGTTTGGTGCAAAAGTTCTGAAAATTCTGTGAGATCAGGGCCAACTTCATTTAGAGCAAGTCTCAACAGCAATCAGTTCCTGCACAGGGACAAGGGAATATCTTCTCAAGGTTTCCAGCAGACAGGGCTCTCGGATTCTGCCTTCTCTTGTCTCAATTCTGTTCTTCAAGATAAGGACACCTTCTAGGAGCTTCCTAGGCCTTAGCCATTAACAGAGGGTGGGAGCAGGGTTGGGCTGTTCTGATAGGGAAGGGGCCACCAGCCCCAACATGAGAAGGCAGCAAGATCAGCTGCTGGGACAGCAGCATTTCAGATAACAGTCAAGGCATGATGGAAAAGGGCCTCACCATCACCTCCACCACCACTTGTACCAACTGTCAACCACTGCCCCGATGGGGAGGCAAGCTCAAGAGCCCTGGCAAGAGCAGTGCCCCCACATGCTCAATACCACTGATCTTGCCTCCAGTCTGCCCCACCCCAACCCCCAGCCTTCCAAAGGAGCAACCTTAGGGATGGGACCAGGCAACTGCCTCTTAAGGTCCTCCATTGCCTGGGTCCTTAGCAGCCACAGCTACAGGATGCCTGGAAAGGTCCATCCCAACCAAGTCCTTTGGCATGCTCAAATGTTTCATCACCAGAAACGTATAGAATCTGATCAATTGGCATGCCAAAAGCACCTGCCTTATTATTTCATTTGTCCCACATCAAAGGACCACTAGGCCTCTCTATCTGATTTGCAGCTGAGAATTCCTAAGTGCAGCATCTCTCCCCTTACAATGAGAGTCCCTTGAGATCAGGGGCTGTCCCTGACCAGGTGGTTTTGTAGTTTTCCACATTGCCATATTTAATAAACTTTTTGATGATTTCTTTTTAATCCCTCATAATTATCAATGGGACAACTTATTAATTCTTTCCTGGCTGTTGGATACCTGTGTTGATACCTACGTTGCTTCTAGCTGTGTTTTTGTCACTGTCTTGTTGCTGTTGATGATTTTTTTTTTTAGATTACATATAAATCTGTTATGAAAATCTTGGAACATAGGTCTTTGTAAACTCTGGCAACACTTGGCAGGTGTATAGTCCCCATTCATTTCATTCTCTACTCAGTTGCCAAAGCAACATTCCCAAAGTCCCAGTCTAACCATGCCACCTCCCCTTCCTTGGCTCCAAAGCTCCCTTGGCCTTCTATGCTAGAATACCCCTCCTCTTTTGTGCCATTTAAAACCTCCCACAACAGGACAGTGGCCTACCTTTCCAGGTTAATTCCATATTGCTGCCCTTGCTTCCAAACATGGTGGCCTACAGACTGCTCCTTGTATAGAGCATCCCAGCCCCCATTTTCCTGCATTTCACTGCCTGTGCTCCACACCTGGAGTGGACTCTTTTCACCTACACTTCATAGAGTCCCAAGCTTCTGTCACCATTCAAGTTTTCAAAACAACAAGCATTTACTAAAAACTTGCTCTGTGCCAGGTTCTGTGCTGAACTTTTCCCCGAGAGAAGAGGGTGATTGTGTCAAAGTTCAAGGATGATGAGGATTGAAGAAGATCGCATTAGATTTGGTCCTTAAGAGATCCTTGTCACTTTAAAGTAGCTTTGTTTGAATAATCGATTGGAAGGCAGACTTTACGGGGTTTAGAAGAAAGGGAGAGTAAATGGAAACAGTGGATTGTGGACAGTTTTCTCAAGGAAATCACCACAGAAAGAAGAACTACATGGGAAGATCGGCCACAAGAACAGCTGGATTAAGCTTAAGGGAGCATGGGTTGACTTTAGCTCAGCCCGACTCCTCGCTCCTCCTCCATGGAAGCTTCAATTGGTCCCTCAGATGATCGTTTGTCTCCTCTGAACACCCAGCATTTGCTTTGTATACAGTTTGTATTTACTGTTCTACGTGTATGTTGTTTGCCTGGATATAAAATCAGATTCTAGAGGGCAGGGCTGTTTGGTTTATGTCTTTTCTCCCTAGCACCCAGGGCAGCCCCTGACACAGGTGAACCAATTAACACACACTTCTTGACTAACTGTTTGACTGAATGGAATTACTGGGTCAAAGGCCATGCTCATTAGGAGACTTTTGCTGCTTGATGCCAGATTGCTCCTTTTAAACATCGTGTTCAATTCCACCAGCAATGAATGAGCACACTGACTTGAGAAATATAGCCTGCATTTGTGGTTTTGTTTTTCCTTTTTTTGAAAACAAAATCAAGTTTGATTGAAGGACAGATTAGATTGAGATGGGACCTCCTTCCATATTTGGTGCCTCTGGCCAAAGTTGGTGGGAAGATGAATTGCTCTGATAAAACACTGCTTCATTATAATGAGTAGAATTAGTTTTGCTACAAAGGTTCCAGTTTATGAACGTACTGAGTCTACTCACTGAATCTGCTTAGGTCAGATCTTAAACAAGCGCCCAACTACTTTCTCAGTGTTTTCCAGGAAACTTTCCAGCAATAGAGCTTGTGTAAGAAATGGAAATAAACTTTACCTAGATGTTTAAGGTGTAGTTATTTAATTTTGCTTTTTATATTCCCTAAGATCCTGGGACTCAAAGAAAATTACCATACCCAGTGGGATCCTTTACCATCCTTGTCTCATCATTATATTTGCAGAGCCCATAAGGAGACAATAGAGATTATGCCAATCAATAGTAATGCTACGAAGCTGCCAGGGCTCTGAATTCACCTGGGAAGCAGTGGGGCCCTCATCCTCGCTATTCAGGGGACCAAATTCAAGATGGAGGGTTGGCAAAGGAACCTTCCAGGAGTTCCAGGTGGCAGAGTTGGGGCATGATCTTCCAGGAGGAAAGTTACAATTCAAGGACACAAGTACCAAGTGGATGAGTGAAAGCTATTCTAGTCATGGTGGCCATGGGTGATTGCTTTGCTTCTACATTAATCCATTTCACCCTCTTATTGCATTGGGGAAAATGTCTAAATGATGATTTAGCTCAATCTCACTTAGTGCCTGTTTTCCTACATTATTTAAACCAATGTCTTCATGTTTTCTCTGAGTCAAAGGTTGGTTTGTTTTCTGATTGTTGCATGTAAGCAGCATTTGAACCCTGGTTTCAGCTTTTGTTTACATCATGCTTCATTTAGACTGATTCCCACCCCCTTCCACCTCCGCCCCCTTCTTCCTCCTTCCTGATCTGCAAGTGCCAGCTAGAGGAAGGAGAACAAACTAACGGGAACTCTGACCTTGGGGAAAATATGTCTCCAAAGCAGGTTTCCCTCTCTGTTTTGAGACTGGTTAATATCCATGCCATGCTGTGACACTAGACAGGGTGGAGCATGGGAACCCAGACTTGAGCGCTCAGTCTGTGCTACAGAATAAACACACTGGCTCAGATTCCCCCAGCAGGACCTCTGGCCCCACCATATCTTCATGGAGGGAGTTACTTGCAAATGTCAAGCAATCCCAGAGGACCTTGTTCTGTTGAATATATCTGGCATAGGTGGGGCAGGGTGCAGATGACACCTGACATATTCTGTGATTTTAGATGGATGGCACATTAGAGATAATCCAGAATTTGGGATTGGAATGGAAGAAGGAGGCTTCCCTACCCCCACAAGCATTTATACTGAGAGAACTATCACTGACATTGCAAAGAGCATGGAATTTGGGAGAGGTTATTACCAGAATGGAGAAAGTCCAGATTTTCAAAAAAAATAAATAAGTAAAAGAGTAGAGCCTGAAAACTCTAGACTGATGAGCTTGACTTCCTTTCTAGAAAATTCCAGGATAGATCATTACAGAGACTATTGTTAAGTATTTAGAAAGGGAAGCATTGTTTTCCAAGAGCCAACCTAGATTCATCAAGAATAGAAGATCAGGTCATAATCATCTAATCTCAGCTCCTCCACTCCCTGCTTTTAAAGGATTAGTACATAACTGATAAGGAGAACACATAACACTACAGATATAATTTACTTCAACTTTATCAAAGCTTTTGATAGAATATCTCATTATACTTTGGAGGAGATGAGGAGTCATGAACTAGAGAGGAGTACATTTAGATAATTTTGAAATTGCTTGTATGGATGACAAATGTTGGAAGGGATATGGGAAAACTGGGATACTAATAGATTGTTGGTAGAATTGTAAACTGGTACAACCATTCTGAAGAACAATTTGGAACCATGCCCAAAATACTGTGCATACCCTTTAATATAGTGATACCACTACTAGATCTGTATCCCAAAGAGATGAAAAAAGGAAAAAGACCTAAATATACAAAAATATTTGTAGCAACCTTTTTTTCTGTGGTGGCAAAGGATTGGAAATTGAAGGGACATCTATCAATTAGGGAATGGATGAATAAGTCATGGTATATGATTGTGATGGAATATTATTGTGCTAAAAATAATATAAGATACTTTCAGAAAAACCTGGAAAGACTTACATGATCTGATGCAAAGTGAAATGAGCAAAACCTGCAGAACATTATTCACAGTGACAGAAACAGTGTAAAGATGATCAATTGTTAATGACTTAGCTGCTTCCAGCAATACAAAGATCCAAGGCAAGCTTAAGGACTTATGCTGAAAAATGCTATGCATCTCTAGAGAAAGAAATGGTAGAATCTGAATGCAGATCAGAACATATTTTTTAAAACTTTCTTTACTTTTTTCTTTTTTGTCTTTTTTTTATAACATGACTAATATGGAAAAATGTTTTGCATGACTGCAGATGTATAACCTTTATCAAATTGCTTGTTTGTCAATTATGGGTGAGGGAAGGCAGGGTGGGAAAGAATTTAGAATTCAAAATTAAAAAAAATAAGATTAAATTGTTTTTACATGTAATTGGGAAATACAAAATATTAAAATAAAAAAAGAAAGAAATTTCATGGATGGCCAAAGTCAAGGAGGAATGATTGTTAATAGTTAATCATTAGTTTCTAGAAAAAGATTTGTGCTGACTTAGTCTTGTGCTATTTACTGTTTATATCAATGACTTGGATAAAGGACTTACCATGCTTCATGGGATCTGGGGCTACTGGAATTCTGGTCTTCTCAACTTTATCCTCTCTTCATTTCTCTTCCCAGCCCCTGACTCCTCAGACAGCACTGGCTAGCAGAAGTATCTATGGTGCAAATCAAGGACAGATAATATACAGATTCCACCAGATTTAAGGAGACCTGTTTGAGCACCAGATGAATGGTCAAGTAGAACATTCAACCATCAGGTGATACAAATTAACCTTGTGCTGTCTCATCTCAAACTCACTTTCCCATGGACACTATATGCACTTAGGGGTGAGTACATCACAGATTTTGAGGTAAGGTTTTGTTTCAAATGTTCTTTACTCTGCCACCTTAATAAATATTCTCTAAAAGTTATGTAAGGCTGGCTGATTAAATGATTCTCAGTGGAAAATATTTGGGGGAAGCAAATATTTGAGGGCTTGAATTGATGGCATGAGCCCTGGTTCTCAGAACTCTCCCCAGTACACCAAGAACAAGGTGTAGCCTAGCTCCAGGAGGAATACAGAACTCACCTGGGAAAGTGGAGTTGGAATGAGGATCCTCCAAGTTTCCATAGGCCACTCTATGAAGTTATTTAGCCTCCTTAGGAATCCATTTTCCCAACCAAAAAAATGTCAGAGTTGTACTGAATAATGTCTCTGGTCCATTTCAGGCATGTAATTAGATGATTGTGTTCATCCATTTATTGATTCAGTCAGTGTTCACCAATCATTGATTTAATGCCTATTATGCAAATGACACATAATGAGAAGAAGGGACTCATTGGAAAAGACCCTGGTGTTGGGAAAGATTGAAGGCAAAAGGAAAAGGGGGTGGCAGAGTAAGAGATGGATAGAGAGTGTCATGGAAGTAAAGAATTGGACAGACTTCAAGAGATAGTGGAGGATATAAAAGCCTGGCATCCTGTGGTCCATGCCATCACAGAGAGTTGGGAATGTTTGAATGACTGAACAACAACATGCAAATGACTGTACGTGTGAACAGACAGGAACACATCTACTGCGTACAGGGCAACGATCCATCCATCCATCCACCCATCCATCCGTCCATCCATCCATCCATCCATCCATCCATCCTTCCATCCATCCATTCATCCATCCATTCATTCATTTACTTTCAAAACAACAATAGCTACAACAACCAAAGATGGTGCTTTTGCTGAGAAATTCTCCAGGGAAAGGAGTAATGGTCTATTAAGAGCTGAGGCCTTGTGTTGAATGGAATGGAAAGACTGTGATGACAACCATTTTCTGGTTGATGGGTGAGGCTGAGCTGAATCCAGTCTCTTCTGGATGCCCAGAAAGGGCAGTTATTTCTGTGAGGCCCCAGCTGGAGATGATGAGTCTGCTCCTTCTCCGTGATTGATGAGGGGGTGTTGAGATCTGAGAGGATTATATGTCTGAAGCCCTAGATTTCCAACTCCTGTGACTTTACATAGGGCCATTTGTGTATCAGAAGCTATTTTGAAATAAAGATTTCTCCTGTCAACCTTGCAAAAACTTTCTCCTGATGCAATCAACATTCAGTGAGGTTGCCATTTCTCCCATTGTGGTGAGATTTTGAGATGGTAGATTTAGAGCTTCATTCACTTCCTACTGATATGAAGCCTGGCTGATTTTGTCTTCAGTTATTGAAACTTGACCTGGGAACACAGCTGAAGAGAAAGATGGATAAAATAGCACCAGCATCCCTATGAAAGGAAGAAGTACCTAGGATCTAGAACCAAAAGGGAACTCAAAAACCATTTGACCTAACTCTCCTCTTTTACAGATGAAGAAACTGAGACCTATCAAAAGTTAAGTCAATTATGTAAGGTACCACAACTATTAAGTAGAACTGTCAGGATTGGAATTCAGACCTTTAAGTGATGCTAAAGTAAAGACTCCCAGGAAAGGAAGAGATTCTTAGCCTAACCTCTTCATTAGTAGCATCTGGTATTGACAAATGGAAGAAAAAAAGAAAAAAAGTTCCTGAATCTCTGAATCTTTCTCCAGGTGGCCTTGGCCTTGATCTTCTAGTAACCAGGGTCTGAGGTATCCTATGACCCTGGGAGGTTGCAAAGTGCTTTACATCCGTTATCTCACTTGCACTTCAGAACAATACTATTAAGGTAGTCACTGCAGGCTGAAAAAGGTTAATGACTTGGCCAAGGGCACAAAGCTACTAAGTGTCTGAGGGAGTAGTTGAACCCAATTTTTTTTTTGCTAATTCTATATTCAGAGTTTTGGCCACTATACTGAGCTTCTCCTGGGACGAAATAATCTGGGACTCAGATACTTGAGTATGATAGGCCAGACAGCTTGACTTTGTTTCATGGGGAAATTTTAAAACAGCTCATCAAGGAATTGGTCAGTGAGTAATTAGAGAGGAAAGTGATGATTGCCAAGAAGAGCAGGGCTTTATCAACAACAAGTCATTCCTGAGTTACCATACTTTCTCCTTTGACAGAATTACTAAACTAGTAGGTCAAGGAAATGGTCATGATACGGTTTTCTTCGATTTGATCAAAGTATTTGGTAGCATATTTCCTGTAGAGCTCACCTTTCAGACCTCACTGGGCATCACTCCCTGGCTCACATTCAGTGATGCAGTCAAACTTGGCTTCTTTCTGTTCTCCCCTCACAGAATCCAACTCTCATCTTGTTGCCTTTGCACTGGCCAGGTCTCATGCTTGCAATGCTCTCCCTCCTTACCTCTGCCTCACAGGCCAAGGTCCCTCTTGTGTAGAAGATGCAGCTCTGCACAACGTTGTGCATCAAGCCTTTTCTGATTCCCTCAATTGCTAATGATCTCTCCAAACTACTTTATAGTCAACCACTCTGGGTAAGCCTACTTTCATTCACTTTATATTTATGCTACATCTACTTTAAAATGTACTTGTCTCTCTCATTAGAATGTAAGCTCCAGTTGAGTCAAGATTGTTTCATTCTTTGTGTAGGTATTCCCTAGTGCGTAATACTGGAAAAAGGATATGGGTTCAAATCTCTTCTCTGCCTCTTCCTACTTGTCTTACCTGAGGCAAGCCACTTCATTTCTTAGGGCCACAGTTTCCTTATTTGTAAAATGATGGAGTTGTGATTCCAACTCTGAATCCTATGACCATAGGTAAATATTATTGCTCCATTTTACAGATGAGGAAATAGGCTCAGAAAGTAGAAATGACTTGCTGAGGTCACACAGGTAATACCTAGCAGAAAAGGATTTGAACTCCCTGCTTTCTTGACTCCAAGTTGAGAAACTTTTCATTAATGGGATTACTGAACACATGGTCCTACATATTGAGTTAGAGCAGCCAGCCCAACCTCTGACTATGTAGGATAAGTCTACAAAACTGAATGTAGGCAAATTGATAAAGCATGAGTCTTTAAACAAAAGACCACCACATAATAGTACTGTTCCCTTCAAAACTGTCACCTGGAAAGGTTAGTTTGGTGACTTCAAGCAAGCCTTTTCCTCTCTCAGGGCCTCTTTAGAGTGGCAAGGTTTAGAATACATTGAGTCTAGTTCCTTCCAACAGATGAGGAAACTGAGGGAGGAGTAGCATTGGGTCAGTTGTGCAAAAGAGTGATGAGGTTGTTTTCTTGGTCTTTTAGGGCCAAACTTGGAACCATGGTTAAATGCTTCAAAGAGGGCCATTTGTACTGGATGGAACAAAGGCCTTCCTGACTATTGGAGCTATCTAGGGAGTTAAATGAGCTCCTTTGGGTATAAGTACAGTGGGTACAAGAACACACCCATTCAAACAAGGATTTATTAAGTACCGACTATATATTAGACATTATGTTAGAGCTGTTCCAGGGAAGGCTAAATGATCACTTGTTGGGTATGTTGGAGAGAGACTTCCCGTTTAGGTGTGAGTTAGACAAGATGGCACCCTTGGGACCCTTTCCAACTTTGAGATCCCTATAGCTAGATAATATTGCACTGATATCCATGAGTTATTTGAGCAGCTAGAAGATGGTTTGTAGTAGTATTTGTTTGCTTTATTTATGAAAGTTTTATGGAAAGATGGAAACCTTTTTACAGTTTTTTGGAAACAAAAATTGAAGAGAATGGGTGGAGCCAAGATGGTAGAGCAAAAGCAGTGACCTGCTTGATCTCTCCCCCAAACCCCTCCCAATACCTATAAAAATGGTTCTAAACAAATTATAGAGCAGCAGAACCCACAAAAAGACAGAGTGAAACAAATTTCCAGCCTAAGACAATCTGGATGGTTCATTGGAAAGGTATACTGTGTCAGGAAGGCAGAAGAGCACAGTTCAGCATGGGCATACAGGAAAAGACCAGGCCTCAGTGAACCTGGAGCAGGCCTCAGGGGACTGCATCATGGGCAGCTGTGGTGGTTTCCAGACTTCTCAACCCACAAACACCAAAGACAGCTTAGAAGGTCAGTAGGAAAGGTCTGTCCCACAGTGAGAGAGGAGCTCAGTCCCATCCCCAGTCCTGGCACAGCCTTGGGGCAGCGGCTGCTTGCAGAGCTCTCAGCCCACAGATAGAGGGGTGATGGAGGGACTGATCAGAGGGGGATTGTAGGGATCTCTTTGCTGGCACTGAGGAAGGAACCACTTACTTTGCCTGTGCTTGGATCTGGGTCACAGTTCTGGGTGGTGGTCCTGGGGCAAGAAGGAACACTGGCGGGTAGAGGTTGTTGTGGCAGTGGAGAGGGAATCCTCCTCACAGTTCCAAGGCAGAAAAGAGTGCTTGTGGCCACTCATAGACCAGATCACAGGCCAGGAAAGGAGTAAACACCTCACCCTTGATCATAGCAGCTTGGAAGAACTGAAAATTTACAGGTCCCCAGAAGTATCTCTGAAAACAGCTGCACAAGGGGCAGAGCTGAGATGGCAGAGGGAAAGTAGTGACTTGCTTGAGCTTTCCCCCAAACCCCTCCAAATACCTATAAAAGTGACTCTAAATGAATTCTAAAGCAGCAGAACTCACAAAAAGATAGAGTGAAACAAATTTCCAGCCAAAGACAGCCTGGATGGTTGATCAGAAAGGTATATCACACCAGGCTGGGAGAGGAGTGCAGTTCAGCATGGGCACGCAGGCAAATCAGGCCCCAGTGAACCTGGAGCAGGCCTCAGATGACTGAATCATAGGCAGCTGTGGTGGTTTCCAGACTTCTCAACCCACAAAAACCAAAGACAACTTAGAAGGTCAATGGGAAAAGTCTGTGACTGTGGTGAGACACAAGCTAGGTCTCAGCTACAAGTCCCAAGCATGGCCCGGGGCAGCAGCTACCTCCTGAGCTTCTGGGGCATAGACTGAGGGGGAATCAAGTGGCTGATCAGAGGGAGATTGCAGGGATCTCTTTGCCAGTGCTGAGGCAGGAATCTTTTGCTTTGCCCATGCTTGGATCTGGGTCACAGCTCTGAGGAGTGGTCCTGGGGTGAAGAGGAGTGTTGGAATGGTGGAGTTTGTTGTGACAGTGGAGAGGAAACACCTCGCCCATTATCATAGCACCTTGGAAGAACTGAAAATTTTCAGTTCCCTAGAAGTATCTCTGAAAACATCTGTACAAATCCCTGAAGCTTGGGAAAGTACATTCTCCACATTGGGAGCAGATTCGTACCATAACAAAGATTTTGAAACTCAAGTAATTGGTTGGGATCATGAGCAAACCTTGCAGAAAGAGTCAAACTGTATTATCTTACTTTGGTGACAAAGAAGATCAAAACATTCAACCAGAAGAAGAAAACAAAGTCCAATCTCCTACATCCAAAGCCTCTAAGAAAATATGAATCAGCCTCAGGTTTTGGAAGAGCTCAAAAGGGATTTTGAGAAGCAAATAAGAGAAGCAGACAAAAAACTGGGAAGAGAAATGAGAGTGATGTAAGAAAATCATGAAAAACCAGTCAATAGCTTGCTAAAGGAGACTCAAAAAAAATGCTGAAGAAAACAACACCTTAAAAAATAGCCTAAACCAAATGGCAAAAGAGGTCCAACAAGCCAATGAAGAGAAGAATGCCCTAAAAAGCAAAATTTGCCGAATGGAAAAGGAAGTCCAAAAGATTACTGAAGAAAATACTTCCTTAAAAATTAGAATAAAACAATTGGAAGCTAGTGACTTTATGGGAAATCAAGATGCTGTAAAAGAAATCCAAAAGAATGAAAAATTAGAAAATAATGTGAAATATCTCATTGGAAAAACAACTGACCTGAAAAATAGATCCAGGAGAGAGAATTTAAAAATTATTGGACTATCTGAAAGCCATGATCAAAAAAAGAGCGTAGACATCATCTTTCAAGAAATTATCCAGGAAAACTGCCCTGATATTTTAGAACCAGAGGGCAAAATAGAAATTGAAAGAATCCACTCATCTCCTCCTGAAAGAGATCCCCAAAGGAAAACTCCTAGGAATATTGTAGTCAAAATTCAGAGTTCCCAGGTCAAGGATAAAATATTGCAAGCAGCCAGAAAGAAACAATTCAAGTATTGTGGAAACACAATCAGGATAACACAAGATTTAGCTGCTTCTACATTAAGGGACTGCAGGGCAAGGAATGTAATATTCCAGAGGGCAAAGGAGATAGGATTACACCCAAGAATCACCTACCCTGCAAAATTGAGTATAATTCTTCTGGCAAAAAAAAATGATCATTCAGTGAAATAGAGGACTTTCAAGCATTCTTGATGAAAAGACAAGAGCTGAATAGAAAATCTGACTTTCAAATACAAGACTCAAGTGGAACATGAAGAGGTAAACAGGAAAGAGAAATCATTAGAGACTTATTAAGGTTGAACTGTTTACATTCCTGCATGGAATGATGATATTTGTAACTCATGAGACCTTTATCAGTATTAGGTTAGTTGGAGAGAAAAAAAAATTGTATGTATGTATAGATAGATAGATAGATAGATAGATAGATAGAGGACACAGGGTGAGTTGAAGATGAAGGGGTCATATCTGGACAATAAAATTAAGGGGTGAGAGAGGATTATACTAGGAGAAGGAGAAAGGGAGAGGTAGAATGGGGTAAGTTATCTCGCAGAAAAAACAGAAAAGAAAAGGCTCTTACAGTGGAGGGGAAACAGGGGAAGGTGAAAGGGAATGAGTGAATCTCATTCTCATAGGATTTGACTTAAGGAGGGAATAATATACACACTCAATTGGGTATGGAAATCTGTCTTAGCTATAGGAAAATGGGGGGGAGGGGACTAAAGAGTAGGGGGATGATAGAGAAGATGGCAGATTGGGCAAGGTGGTAATCAGAAGCAAATACTTCTAAGGAGGGACAGGGTCAAAAGAAAGAATAGAATAAATGGGGGGTGGGTTAGGATTAAGGGAAATAGAGTTAGTTTTTCACAGCATGTCTATTATAGATGTGTTTTACTTAACTGCACATATATAACCTATATTGAGTTGCTTGCCTTTTCAATGAGGGAGGGTGGGGAGGAAGGAAGGGAGAAAATTTGGAACCCAAAGTTTTAAAAACACATGTTTAAAAGAAAAAACAGCTGCACAAAGCCTCCAAAGCTTGGGACAGTACATTCTGTACACTGGAATCAGCACCCTACCTTAACAAAGAGTTTAAAACCCAAGTAATTGGCTGGGAACATGAGTAAACAGTGCCAAAAAAACCAGACCATAGAATCTTTCTTTGGTGACAAAGAAGATCAAACCATACAACCAGAAAAAGACAATGAAGCCAAAGCTCCTACATCCAAAACCTCCAAGAAAAATATGAATGAGTCCCAGGCCATGGAAGGGCTCAAAAAGGATTTTGAGAAGCAAGTAATAGAGGTAGAGGAAAAACTGGGAAGAGAAATGAGAGTGATGCAAGAAAATCATGAAAAACAAGTCTACAGCTTGCTAAAGGGAGACCCAAAAAATACTGAAGAAAATAACACCTTAAAAAATAGCCTAAATCAAATGGCTAAAGAGGTCCAACAAGCCAACGAGTAAACCAATGCATTAAAAAGCAGAATATAACTTCTGAGACCTTTGTCAGTATTAGGGTAGTTGGAGGGAAAAAATAAATGCATATATATGTATGTATAGATAGATAGATAGATGGATAGATAGATAGATAGATAGATAGATAGAGGGCACAGGGTGAGTTGAAGATGAAGGGGTCACATCTGGACAATAAAATTAAGGGATGAGAGAGGAATATAGTAGGAGAAGGAGAAAGGGAGAGGTAGAACAAAAAAACAGAAAAGAAAAGGCTCTTATAGTTGAGGGGAAATGGGGAAAGGTGAGAGGGAATGAGTGAATCTTATTCTCATAGGATTTGACTTAACGAGGAAATAACATACACACTCAATCGGGTATGGAAATTTGTCTTACCCTACAGGAAAATAGGAGGGGAAGGGGACAAGAGAGTAGGGGGATGATAGAGAGGATGGCAGATTGGGAAAGGGGATAATCAGAAGCAAATACTTCTGAGGAGGGACAGGGTCAAAAGAAAGAATAGAATAAATGGGGGGGCGAGATAGGATTAAGGCGAATAGAGCTAGTTTTTCACAGCATGTCTACTATGGAAGTGTTTCGTATAACTGCACATGTATAGCCTATATTGAATTGCTTGCCTTTTCAATGAGGGTGGGTGGGGAGGGAGGAAGGAAGAAAATTTGGAACCCGAAGTTTTAAAAACACATGTTTAAAAAATACGTTTTCACATGCAACTGGGAAATAAGAAATACAGGAAATGGGTTACAGAAATCTATCCTGCCCTACAGGAAAATAGAAGGGGAAGGAGATAAGAGAAGGGGGGAGGAAACAGAAAGGAAGGCAGACTAGGGGAAGGAGTATTCAGATTTCATGCCATCTTGGGGTGGGGGGAGGGTTGAGATGGGGTGAAAACTTGGAACTCAAAATCCTAAGGAAGTAAATGTTGAAAACTAAAAATAAATAAATTTATTAATCAAAAAATATAAAAAAATAAAAAGACTGCCAAAAAATTATCAAGGAAAACTGCCCTGATATTCTAGAACCAGAGGGTAAAATAGAAATTGAAAGAATCTACTGGTCACCTCCTGAAAGAGATCCTCAAAGGAAAACTCCTAGGAATATTGTAGCCAAAATTCAGTTTCCAGGGCAAGGATAAAATATTGCAAGCAGCCAGAAAGAAATAATTCAAGTATTGTGAAAACACAGTCAGGATAACACAAGATTTAGCAGCTTGTACATTAAGGGACCGCAGGACTTGGAATATAATATTCCAGAGGGTAGAGGACATAAGATTACAATCAAGAATCACCTACCCAGCAAAATTGAGTAAAATCCTTCAAGGGAAAAATGGATATTCTGTGAAACAGAGGACTTTCAAGTATTCTTGATGAAAAGACCAAAGTTGAAGAGAAAATTTGACTTTCAAATACAAGACTCAAGAGAAGCATGAAAAGGTAAACAGAAAAGAGAAATCATAAGGGAATTAATTGAACTGTTTACATTCCTGCATGGAAAGATGCTATTTGTAACTCATGAGACCTTTGTCAGTTTAAGGGTAGTTGGAGGGAAAAATATGTGGATAGATAGATAGATAGATAGATAGATAGATAGATAGATAGATAGAT